>NC_064931.1:871809396-872132730 GCF_023897955.1 Schistocerca gregaria | reverse complement strand
ATTGATTATGTAGCAGTTACTGCAAAGAATAAGCGTCAGGTGAACCATGGATCTTGCTGTATTGAGGTAGAATTGTGTGCCTTAAAGATACAGATAGTTGTACCATATATGCAATGGCACTGGAGGGGCATTTGCTGAGAGGCCAGAAAAATATGTGGTTCCTGAAGAGGGACAGAGCATTTCAGTAGTTGCAGGGGCAACAGTCAGGATGACTGACTGATCTGACACCAGCCAGCATGACCTTACTGTGCTGGTATTGGCCGCACACTTTATCTTGGCCTCTCTGTGACCGGTGGAAGTCAGCTGTCTTCTTGCCACTCTGGAATGCTTACACAGGGTGTATACGCGGACAAGGAAAAACAATTCCCGGATTTCTCCAGGATTTCCGGGTTAAAAATACACTTTCTCCCAGGTGAAAACACAGGGGAAAAATGCCTTTTGGAAAGATCTTTGATGTGCTGCAACATGTACGCTGCATATTTTCCTATTATGGAAGTATACATTCGAATTCCACCAAATACTGCATGTTACTTTCCGAAGCATTGAAATCGAGAAGCGATGCGCTTTTGTAAGCCAGTCGTAGCTCATGTCACGTGATCTCACCAGCCGATGACAGAGGGTATTCAGAGCTTAGGACATGTGATGTAGTCAGCCAATAGCAACATCACTCTTCAAGTAGAGCGAACACACAAACAGAAAAGTTAATAGTTTAATGTAATATACATAGTGTTGCTACACAAAACGCAAAGCTTTCACATGAAACATTGGTCTATAAGATTAATACGCTGCAAGAGAAGCTAAGATTTCACTTATTATGCTCGTCTTTTATGTGTGTATTACAATTTAAGATATATCACACAAATGTGCCAGTAAATTTTTTAATAATGACATAAATTTCTGATTTTCTGGGCAACGAAATTCATCTAAATGGCTCGTCATTGAAGACTTGATTCTTAAATGAGAATGAAAAATGCTTTTCAAACCACCATTTGGAATATTTTCCCATGACCTCTTAGAAATAGGTTCGTTTCTGCAGCTGCCAGATAACAGGAGTCACTGCACTTGTGCAGCTACGATGTCGTAGGGAGCCCGTATGTGTAAAACATTAAAAGATCTTACATCATGACATAAAAGAAACAAGACATCAGAGGATACTCCAAGAGCATCGGAATTTCGGGACCTAAACTAAACTGTGCACATTTAAAGTACACATTCGTATTTCCAGATTCCCAGTGAAGTAGGCCACGACCTGGTATTAAGTTTTCAATGTGGTTTTTGGGATGTAAATTTTCTTGTAGTAGCAGTACTGTGTTATCTCATGTTTGGTTCTTTATTATGACATAATGCCATACATGTTAGAAGTTGAAAACATGCACTTGAAATGCAGTGAACAGTGTGTAGAATTAAAAACTTTGTTTCAAATATATTGTCTGCCTCAGCGGTAAAGATTAATAAAAGAAATTTTCTTTAGCAAACCGACAAAAATCACTTCATTGTTCTGCAAGGCAATTAATGCTTGACTGTCAGAAAGGTGGAAATAAAATAAAATCTGCAACTAGTAACACATTTTAGTCTTCCGTAGTTATGTGAATGTATTTTAATTCACTTGATAGCTCCCAGCCACAGAAATCCGTTTTGTTTTCATTTGACGTGAGAGCAGTAAACGAAGAGGAAACAGCAAAACCACTAAATGTAAACACGGGTCACGTGGAGACTACCAACTTCTCCAGAATGAGATTTTCACTCTGCAGCGGAGTGTACGCTGATATGAAACTTCCTGGCAGATTAAGTTTGGAAGGCAGGAGACGAGATACTGGCAGAAGTAAAGCTGTGAGTGCCGGGTGCGAGTCGTGCTTCGGTAGCTCAGATGGTAGAGCACTTGGCCGCGAAAGGCAAAGGTCCCGAGTTCAAGTCTCGATCGGGCACACAGTTTTAATCTGCCAGGAAGTTTCATACCCACTTCCCCACTGTAACTGAGACTGCTCTGCGCATCAGCCCCAGATCTACAATATTTCCGAACTGGGGCAATACCCCGCCACTCACTCGATCGTTTGAGATAGGACGTAAAAAAAAGGAAAGAATTTCCAAAAATATGTTCATTTTGTAATGCATGTCTTTCTGAAGAGTTTGATGCACAAAAAATGTGTTTGAGGAAATGTAAAACGTGTTACTTGGTTGTAAGTGTGCCAAAGTGCAGTGCCTCGCCTCGTCACAGAGAATTATTTTATTACACGTCACTGTACTTTGGTCTGTGGAATTGAAACAATTATTTTGTAATGGATGCCATCAAATCATATTTAAAACAGTGGAAATTAAAATGTCCCGTGGTGCCTCTCCTGCTTAGTCGGCTGGTTTGACACCCTGCCCCTCCTTTTTTTTTTTTTTTTTTTTTTTTTTTTAAAAGGAACTCTTCAGAAAATTTGCACTCTTTATTCCCTATCACTTAACAGCTTGCTGCTTTGTGTGACATAAAATTAAATATAGGAAACATAAACCCAGTAAAGACACGAGACAAGCAAGACAATACACATTTCTTCAATCCTTAGCTCCTATAATTTTGCTCTCTAATCGAGCTACAGCTTTACGTGGTGTGCTTTCCTTTCTGCGAAAGAATCTATTACCTCAAAGTTCTTCAAACGTTTTGCTACATGAAAAGTCGAAATGTCGTCGTCTAATACTCAGAAAGCTGTTAATACAAATAGGACCCAAGACTGGTGTGGTTTCCCGATCTGATTAGATCTATTTTGCACTGTCTGCTAGATAAAACAAAATCAAAAAGTAGTAGTATGAAATTTTTATACAAACTTGGAATCGTCATATTGTTCCATAATTTGTGTGATGTACCCATTTCTCCTCCTTCCTCTTTCTAACAAACAGTCTTGTCATCACTAATTCTGTAACTATTCCTGCCAATGTCAAAGCTTATTTGCAGTTTAACATCACTAACTCTGGAATCACCGGTTTAGTTATCCTGTGATTATTCTCCAGTCAGGTATTGTTACATGTTTGTACAACGCGTTTTCCATGCTTCTTCCAGAATAGAACTTAATGCGGCTGCTAGCCGGGGACTGTACAAACTGGCCCTTACTAGTATAGTGATCTGACCAAAAATTTTCTGTCAAAATTTCATTTTCTTGGATAATCTTTCTTACCTGTTATTCATTTATTTCCACTCCTGTAGTCTGAATCTATGGATGTCGCAAGTAATTACAACAACACACATTATTCGCAAACCCAATCCACCACACAATCAGACAGTGGTTGTCATTCATTCGTTCGGCCTTAATCCGCTCAGCTTGTATAGCCCCTTTTGTCTGTAGGAAAGTTTGTTTCTACATGCAACGAGGATTCCCCTGACAGAGACATCATGTACACTATGCACACATTCACAGATCAACTTACGATTCATTCAGAAATCAACTTACAATGCGTTCAAAAATGTTCAAAAACCGATAGGAATGCATTTTAAAGTCATATGAATAATAAATAGACTAACATGTGCTGGATGCTAGTCGCTTTGTGAAAAATCTCTCTTCCATCAAGAATATGAATTTTGCCCCCCCCCCCCCCCCCCCCCCCCCCAGATCTGGGCCTGCTGCTCATGCATGAATCTAACAACTTGGGCGCTCCAGTAAAATTTTTACCGGTAGCATCTAGCTACTTGCTGCGACTGCTTACACAGCCAACAGTCACATTTCTGTAGCCAGAAGCGGGAGAAGGTACTACTAAGCTGCACATGTACATGTTCCCGCTCGTTACTGCTAAAATGAATCTAATGTAAACAGTTGTGACGTCTACATCTACATCTACATCCATACTCCGCAAGCCACCTGACGGTGTGTGGCGGAGGGTACCCTGAGTACCTCTATCGGTTCTCCCTTCTATTCCAGTCTCGTATTGTTCATGGAAAGAAGGATTGTCAGTATGCTTCTGTGTGGGCTCTAATCTCTCTGATTTTATCCTCATGGTCTCTTCCCGAGATATACGTAGGAGGGAGCAATATACTGCTGGACTCCTCGGTGAAGGTATGTTCTCGAAACTTTAACAAAAGCCCGTACCGAGCTACTGAGCGTCTCTCCTGCAGAGTCTTCCACTGGAGTTTATCTATCATCTCCGTAACACTTTTGCGATTACTAAATGATCCTGAAACGAAGCGCGCTGCTCTCCGTTGGATCTTCTCTCTCTCTTCTATCAACCCTATCTGGTAAGGATACCACACTGCTGAGAAGTATTCAAGCAGTGGGCGAACAAGCGTACTGTAACCTACTTCCTTTGTTTTCGGATTGCATTTCCTTAGGATTCTTCCAATGAATCTCAGTCTGGCATCTGCTTTACAGACGATCAACTTTATATGATCATTCCATTTTAAATCACTCCTAATGCGTACTCCCAGATAATTTATGGAATTAACTGCTTGCAGTTGCTGACCTGCTATTTTGTAGCTAAATGATAAGGGATCTATCTTTCTACGTATTCGCAGCACACTACAATTGTCTACATTGAGATTCAATCGCCATTCCGTGCACCATGCATCAATTCGCTGCAGATCCTCCTGCATTTCAGTACAATTTTCCATTGTTGCAACCTCTTGATACACCACAGCATCATCTGCAAAAAGCCTCAGTGAACTTCCGATGTCATCCACCAGGTCATTTATGTATACTGTGAATAGCAACAGTCCTATGACACTCCCCTGTGGCACACCTGAAATCACTCTTACTTTGGAAGACTTCTCTCCATTAAGAATGCCATGCCGCATTCTGTTATCTAGGATCTCTTCAATCCAATCACACAATTGGTCTGATAGTCCGTATGCTCTTACTTTGTTCATTAAACGACTGTGGGGAACTGTGTCAAACGCCTTGCGGAAGTCAAGAAACACAGCATCTACCTGTGAACCCGTGTCTATGGCCCTCTGAGTCTCGTGGATGAATAGCGCGAACTGGGTTTCACACGACCGTCTTTTTCAAAACCCATGCTGATTCCTACAGAGTAGATTTCTAGTCTCCAGAAAAGACATTATACTCGAGCATTATACTTGTTTATAAAATTCTACAAGTGATCGACATTAGAGATATAGGTCTATAGTTCTGCACATCTGTTCGACGTCCCTTCTTGAAAACGGGGATGACCTGTGCCCTTTTCAAATCCTTTGGAACGCTTCGCTCTTCTAGAGACCTACGGTACACCGCTGCAAGAAAGGGGGCAAGTTCCTTCGCGTACTCTGTGTAAAATCGAACTGGTATCCCATCAGGAACAGCGGCCTTTCCTCTTTTGAGCGATTTTAATCGTTTCTGTATCCCTCTGTCGTCTATTTTGATATCTACCATTTTGTCAACTGTGCGACAATCTAGAGAAGGAAGTACAGTGCAGTATTCCTTTGTGAAACAGCTTTGCAAGAAGACATTTAGTAATTCGGCCTTTAGTCTGTCATCCTCTGTTTCAGTACCATTTTGGTCACAGAGTGTCTGGACATTTTGTTTTGATCCACCTACCGCTTTGACATAAGACCAAAATTTCTTAGGATTTTCTGCCAAGTCAATACATAGAACTTTACTTTCGAATTCATTGAACGCCTCTCGCATAGCCCTCCTCACTCTACATTTCGCTTCACGTAATTTTTGTTTGTCTGCAAGGCTTTGGCTATGTTTATGTTTCCTGTGAAGTTCCCTTTGCTTCCACAGCAGTTTTCTAACTTAGTTGTTGTACCACGGTGGCTCTTTTCCATCTCTTACGATCTTGCTTGGCACATACTCATCTAACGATGGTTTTGAACTTTGTCCAGTGATCCTCAACACTATCTGTACTTGAGACAAAACTTTTATGTTGAGCCATCAGGTACTTTGTAATCTGCCTTGTCACTTTTGCTAAACAGAAAAATCTTCCTACCTTTTTTAATATTTCTATTTATGGCTGAAATCATCGATGCAGTAACCGCTTTATGATCGCTGATTCCCTGTTCTGCATTAACTGATTCAATTAGTTCAAGTCTGTTTGTCACCAGGAGGTCTAATATGTTACCGCCACGAGTCGGTTCTCTGTTTAACTGCTCAAGGTAGTTTTAGATAAAGCACTTTAAAAAATTTCACTCAATTCTTTGTCCCTGCCACCCGTTATGAACGTTTGAGTCTCCCAGTCCATATCCGTCACGCTCATCGGAGGCAATTTGTTGTTACGAAGCATTGCATAGTCTTCATAAAGCCTTTGACACATTTTTCTGTTGGCAGACGCTTGTATGAGCACTGTGTTTTGTCACTGTATATGGCGTATTTCCTTTGGAATTGAAGTTTTATTTTCGTTTTTTCTTTCGTTCATTTTTTATTGCTGCAGTATTATTCTGTAGTAGTGGGATACAGTAATATATTTTGTTAGAGTATCGGTTTTTACCAGTCAACATTATAAAAATTTGACTGCAAACAAAAGCAATGGAAAATTCCAGGAATTCTAAAAAATTCCCGGGTTTTTCCCGGATCTCCCGGTTATCCCGGGTCGTACACACCTTGTTACAATCATTGCTAACATTGCCTACATAACAGTACCGTGTATTGTAACAATATCTAACCATTGTGAATATTGTGTTGATCCATGTGGAGTGTGGAGTGTTGTGTGTAGCGATTATTAATATTATTTAAAAAAATGAGCAAAAATGCTCCACCTAATCCTTCTAGCAATTTGCCCACAACTTTTAAGTCACTTCTGGGCTGCATTAATCCAAAGCTGGCTGCTCTGAGCGGAGGAGGTGGGGCTTTTCTCAGCACCCAATGTGTTACAAGTCGTTCACAAGCTTCTGCCCCCACCATTTTCCACTCAGGGGCCATGTAAAAGTGTGCAACCAGTACTGAAAATGGCTGAAGGCAAGGGGAAACTACAGTTGTAATTTGTTCTGAGGGCATGAAGCTCTACTGTATGGTTAAATGATGATAGAATCCTCTTGGGTAAAATAGTCTTCCATTTGGATCTCTGGGTGGGGACTACTCCAGAGGATGTCATCATCAGGATAAACGAAACTGGAATTCTATGGATCAGAGCATGATATGTTAGATTCCTTAACTGGGCAAGTAGACCAGAAAATTTAAGTTAGATAAGGTGGATATTAGCAAAGGTTGATGGCATGAGGAACAGGTCTTCTGGTTAGGTGAGAACAGGGCAATAAATACAAAAATCAAATAGTGGTAATGCAGGAGTGGGTCTAACAATGAATAATAAAATAGGAAAGTGGGTAAGCTACTGTGAACAATGTTGTGAATGCATTATTGTAGCAAGATGGACACAAAGTCAACATTCACCACAATAGTCCAATTTTATATGTCAACTAGCTCTGCAGAAGATGAAGAGATGGAAAGAATGTATGATGAGGTAAAAGAAGTTATTCAGATAGTTTGGTTAGAGGAAAATTTAAATGTGGCTGGGGCTGGTATTCGATAGTAGGATAAGAGAGAAAAAAAAAAGAAGGTAGGTGAATACAGACTGGGGAAAGGAATGAAGGAGAAAGCTGCACAGAATCATCACTAACAGTTGGTTTAAGTGTAGTGAAAGAAGAGTATATACATGGAAGGGACCCCAGAAAGTTTCAGATTGGTTATATAATGATAGTACACAGATTTCGTAACAAGATTTTGAACTGCAAGACATTTCCAGGGGCAGATGTGGACTCGGACCACAATTTATTGGTTAGGAACTGCAGCTTAAACCTGAAGAACCTGCAAAGAGGTAGGAAATTAAGGACATGGGATCTGTGTAAGTTGAAAGAAACAGAAGTTGTCGAAAGATTCAGAGGGAGCTTTAGGCAATGACTGACTACAACAAGAGAAAGGAATGCAGCAGAAGACAAATGGGAAGCTTTGAGAGGTGAAATAGTGAAGGTAGCAGAGAATGAAATAGGTAAAAATACATGACCTAGTAGAGATTCTTGGATATCACAGGAGATACTGAATTTAATTGATGAAGCAGGTGAAAGGCAATACAAAGATCTAAAAAACGAAATTCACAGGCAGTGCAAAATGACTAAGAAAGAATGGTCAGAGGATGCATGGATATAGAAGCATATATCACTAGCGGAAAAATAGATACTTCCTACAGAAAAATTAAAGAGGCCTTTGAAGAAAAGAGAAGCAGCTGTATGAATATCAAGAGCTCAGATGGAAAACCAGTACTAAACAAAGGAGAGAAAGCTGAAAGGCGAAAGGAGTACATAGAGGGACCATAGAAAGGAAATGAACTTGAAGGCAATATTATAGAAAGTTAAGAGGATGAAGGTGAGATGGGAGATATAATACTGTGAGAAGAATTTGACAGAGTACTGAAAGACTTAATTCAAAACAAGGCTCCTGGTCTTGATTACATTCCGTCACAACTACTAATATTCTTGAGAGAGCCAGCCATAACAAAACCATTCCATCTGGTGTTCAATGTGTATTAGACAGGCAAAATACTCCCAGACTTCAAGAAGAATGTAATAAATCCAATTCTAAAGAAAGCTGTTTCTGATGTGTGAAAATATTACCAAACTATCAGTTTAATAAGTCATGGTTGCAAAAAATTTCTTTACAGAAGAATGGAAAAACTGATAGAAGCCAATCTCGGGGAAGATCAGTTTGGATTTTGTAGAAATGTAGGAACACATGAGGCAATACTGGCCCTATGACTTTTCTTATAAGAGAGGCTGGGGAAAAGCAAACCTATGTTTATAGCATTTGTAGAGATGGAGAAAGCTTTCGATAATGTCGACTGGAATATATTCTTTGAAATTATGAATGTAGCAGAGTTAAATACAGGGAGTGAAAGGCTATTTACAGCCTGCACAGAAACCAGATGGCAGTTATGAGAGTTGTGACATGAAAGGGAAGCAGTGGTTGAGAAGGGAATAAGACAGGGTTGTAGCCTATCAATGCTGTTATTCAATCTGTACATTGATCCAACATTAAAGGAAACCAAAGAAAAAAATGGGAGGAGGAATTAAAGTTCAGGGAGTAGAAATAAAAGTGTTGTAATTTGTAGAGAAAGCAAAGGACTTGGAGGAGCAGTTGAATGGATTGACAGTGCCCTGAAAGGAGGGTATATGATGAACATTACCAAAAGCAAAACAAGGGTACTGGAATGCAGTCAAATCAAATTAGGCAAAGCTATGGAAATTAGATTAGGAAATGAGCCACTTAAAGTAGTAGATGAGTTTGCTATTTGGGCAGTAAAATATAGACTGGTAATAGCAAGAAAAGTGTTTCTGCAGAATAGAAATTTGTTAGCATCAAATATACATTTAAGTGTTAGGAAGTCTTTTCTGACAGTATTTTTCTGGAGGATAATCAGTTCTGACAAGAAGAGAATAGAATTTTTTTAAATGTGGTACTACAGAAGAATGCCGAAGGTTAAATGGGTAGGTCATGTAATTAATAAGGAGGTACTGGATAGATTTTGGGACACCAAACTAAAAGAAAGGATCAGTTGATAACACATATTCTAAGACACCAAGGATCACCAATTTAGTATTGGGGGAAGTGTGGGAGGTAAAAACTGTAGAGGGAGATGAATACAGTAAGCAGATTCAAAAGGATGTAGGTTGCAGTATTTATTCGGATACGAAGAAACTTGTATGGGACAGAGAGACAGAGAGAGCTGCATCAACCAGTCTTCGGACATCAGACCACAACAACATGCACGAGTTTCATAATGTCTGAGTACAGAAGGAAGTCACTGATTCAGATAACTATTTAACACAAATCAAAATTATGTTCCTACCAAACAGATCCAGACCTAAGGTGAATGATTTCCAAAGCTTAATACAAACTGTCTGATGAACACCGAAGCTTCCACTCGTGACATGCAAAATGCATACCTCAAGGTGTGGCCGGACCTCCACAAAACGTCAACCATCAAATTAAGACCACCACCCAGGAAACATGAACATGAGTGACAAGTACTGAAGCTGGCAATAGGTCAATCAAAGCATTGAATCACTGGAATGGAATCAAACAATTGAAAGGGGGGAGTCCTTCCTGAAGATATAAAAATGAACATCAAAAACAATTCACTGCAGAAAAACGTGCCTGGAACAAAAGCAAGCTTATAGAAATAGAGCAGGATATCCAGAAAAACAATGCCTGAAATTTCTACAAGACATTCCATGAGGATTTATCTGGGTATAAACCCTCCAAAATTGTGTTTCTGCGTAATTAATGGAAAACTAGGGATAAAAAATAACGGGAACTGCATGATACTAGCTGGTTATTTTCAAAATTTACTGAACTGTGATCCGCCAGTGGAAAGGTTGCGTTTTCAGAAGGCTGTACCAAACCTAGACTCTCATCTCCAAAAAATTCAAAAAGTATGAGAGAATTAAACCACTTAAAAATAACAAAGTGGCACGAGAGGATGGCATATTTGCAGGAATGTTAAAAATAGGAGGAGATGACCCCAGAAGAATAATTTATGTACTCTTAATTGAAATACGGAAAACAAATGATTCCATAGGCCTGAAGAAAGTTATTGTCGTGATTCGCCGATCTTTCAAAGTGCCACTGCGCAGTTACGTGTGTCCTCTACGTGCGGAGCTGTCTGCCAGCCGTGCAGCAGCACCAGCACTGCCTAAGCGGCCAGCCAGCCAGCGGCCACTAGACTCCTGTTAAAGTGTACACACATCTTACTCTGTTTACTCGATCTGTGACTTTCATGTATTGTGTCTTCCTTGAAATATATTTGTGCAACTTGATAACAGTTATTTACATCTGTTACATAAAAAGGTGGTAGGGCAGACCCCAACAACTACAGAGACTCTGTCAGTTACAGACAAGGTTCTATCCAAAGCTCTCTTAAACATAGTTGAACAGCAAACAGATCATTAACTGAGCAGATTTGGTGTCCAAACACAACACTAAGGACACATCCAACTATCAACACATATGTCACATTTGTGGGCTTTAAGAAGGCATATGACTGTGTTGATAGACAAACTGTTTTGGACACTTCAGAAGAGCTCAGAGTGTACAGGAAAGCTAGAGAATTAATCTGCCACACTCTCACAAATACATACAGGGGTTTGACAAGTAGATGGCATCTCCCAGCTTCTTTTTAACATTGTATGAGACAAAGCTATTAGAGATTGGGGAAAAGAGATCAAGGGTATAAACATCAGGACCTTGGGTCAGAGAATCAAAGAGAAAGTCCTACTTGTTGCTGACAATCTAGCTAACTTCACTATGATTACCAATGAAACAATATAGGCCATAGAGAAGTTACACAAAACAAAAGCAAAGACAGACCTCCAAATATCATATGAGAAGACTTATTTGAAGGAAAATTTACATAAAAACTCATTTGAAGGAAAATTTACATAAAAATGTCTGATGATTCCCACTACAAATGAAATATGGAATAATTTCATGTGTGTCCTCTTTTAAATATCTTGGTCAAATCATGGTATGTCTTTGGTGAGACAGGAACGTCAATTTACAAAGAGCCACCAAACTCCAGAAATTGTACAGAATAACATTGAGTCACTACAATAAATGAGTAATGTCTGGTACTGTGAAACGTCTGCATTACAAGATAGACGTCATGCCTTAAGGATTACATACCTCAGAAACTACAGGTTGTTTCAAAAATGACCGGTATATTTGAAACGGCAATAAAAACTAAGCGAGCAGCGATAGAAATACACCATTTGTTGCAATATGCTTGGGACAACAGTACATTTTCAGGCGGACAAACTTTCGAAATTACAGTAGTTACAATTTTCAACAACAGATGGCGCTGCAAGTGATGTGAAAGATATAGAAGACAACGCAGTCTGTGGGTGCACCATTCTGTACGTTGTCTTTCTGCTGTAAGCGTGTGCTGTTCACAACGTGCAAGTGTGCTGTGGACAACATGGTTTATTCCTTAGAACAGAGGATTTTTCTGGTGTTGGAATTCCACCGCCTAGAACACAGTGTTGTTGCAACACAACGAAGTTTTCAACGGAGGTTTAATGTAACCAAAGGACCGAAAAGCGATACAATAAAGAATCTGTTTGAAAAATTTCAACGGACTGGGAATGTGACGGATGAACGTGCTGGAAAGGTAGGGCGACCGCGTACGGCAACCACAGAGGGCAACGCGCAGCTAGTGCAGCAGGTGATCCAACAGCGGCCTTGGGTTTCCGTTCGCCATGTTGCAGCTGCGGTCCAAATGACGCCAACGTCCACGTATCATCTCATGCGCCAGAGTTTACACCTCTATCCATACAAAATTCAAACGCAGCAACCCCTCAGCACCGCTATCATTTCTGCACGAGAGACATTCGCTTACGATATAGTGCACAGGATTGATGACAGCAATATGCATGTGGGCAGCATTTGGTTTACTGACGAAGCTTATTTTTACCTGGACGGCTTCGTCAATAAACAGAACTGGCGCATATGGGGAACCGAAAAGCCCCATGTTGCAGTCCCATCGTCCCTGCATCCTCAAAAAGTACTGGTCTGGGCCGCCATTTCTTCCAAAGGAATCATTGGCCCATTTTTCAGATCCAAAATGATTACTGCATCACGCTATCTGGACATTCTTCGTGAATTTGTGGTGGTACAAACTGCCTTAGACGACACTGCGAACACCTTGTGGTTTATGCAAGATGGTGCCCGGCTACATCGCACGGCCGACGTCTTTAATTTCCTGAATGAATATTTCGATGATTGTGTGATTGCTTTGGGCTATCCGAAACATACAGGAGGCAGCGTGGATTGGCCTCCCTATTCGCCAGACATGAACCCCTGTGACTTCTTTCTGTGGGGACACTTGAAAGACCAGGTGTACCGCCAGAATCCAGAAACAATTGAACAGCTGAAGCAGTACATCTCATCTGCATGTGAAGCCATTCCGCCAGACACGTTGTCAAAGGTTCGGGTAATTTCATTCAGAGACTACGCCATATTATTGCTACGCATGGTGGATATGTGGAAAATATTGTACTATAGAGTTTCCCAGACCGCAGCGCCATCTGTTGTTGACACTTGTAACTACTGTAATTTCGAAAGTTTGTCTGCCTGAAAATGTACTGTTGTCCGAAGCATATTGCAACAAACGATGTATTTCTATCGCTGCTCGTTTAGTTTGTATTGCCGTTTCAAATATACCGGTCATTTTTGAAACACCTTGTACATCTCTTGGTCATTCAAAAATTGATGAAATGCCAAAGGTAGAGAGAAATATTCTTATGAAAATGTATGGTCCCATTAATAAAAATAACATATGGATTATAAGAAAAACTACAGACCAATAAAGAGCAGTAGAACAGTTCGCTGATACAATAAATATATGACACTTTAAGCTTTAAGGCCACATTTCCAGATTAGACAACACTAGACTAATAAAAAAAACTACTTAATATATTAAGTTAAAAGAAGGTAAAAATCACTTAGTTACAAGAACTTAAGCAAGACAGGAATGCCACAGAAGATACCCTCAGAGAATGTGGAAAATCACGACCAAAGGAATGCAAGAAACAATCCACCAAATCCACAAAAAGATTTTGGGAAGAGGAGAAGAAACAGAATCTGTCAGACTAAGCTAACAATGTCAAACGCACTCTTTAACTGGTCATAACAAAGAAAGAAGGAAGAGAGAATAACAATAATAGACTACTGTGGGACTTCAGACTTAACGAAAACTAAAGTACAGTTTATTGGACATCACAACTATGGAGAAAAACTGGTCCCAGTTATTCATGGCACACTGGGTGCAATGTCAAAAGATCTCAGTGGACACTTGAAAACCACAGGTATTGATAAAATAACCACCTACAACTACAAAAGACACCTTGTTGTGCTCTGCATGCATGATCTTGTTTGCTGTGTTCCGTCTTGCTACTTTTGTAGACACAGTAGCAAATTAAAAATGTTTGTATATATACATATTTAAATACCTGCTTGATAGTCATACAATGCTACTGCAGTATAGCCAGTATCTTCTACTTCATACAATGCAGTATTTTCTGATTGCAGATTATCTTCTATTGTAGGTGGTAGCATCTGTTCATCAGCAACTGTGCTCTGGTTTGTGACTGCTGGCTCTAAAATTAGTGGGTTCTGTGTAGTCGTGACTGTTGGTGTAGGTGGGCTCACTTTGTCAGGTGGTTCTGCAATTTCTTCTTCTTCTTCTTGTCCGTGATGTACTGAGGGAGTCACCAGCTGATGAAATATAAACAGCTTTAATTTAATACATATCCCTTTGATATTTACATACATTAAAAGTACACTTATTGATAAAAAAAGTTACAAAGTAAAGTTCTGAGTGAAATAACACTAAAATTTCACTTGATCCATAATTACAATAATATTCAAAAAAATTTCAGCCCTCTGCTCCAACAGATTGCCATATCATTGTCTGTTTCAGGCACCCAGATATCTAGTCCAGTCTTGTGTATAATGATGCTGTTAGTATGTGCTTGAGCAAAAACATTAACCTTGAAACAACGTGTCCTGCAAAAACTGCATACAGTTGTTACCACTAACATGTAACAACATTACATAAAATCAACCACATTAATCCAGAAAATATTTGCTCATACATTATCCACAGATATTTGTCCAAAAATTTTCTGATGCCACAGATGATGAACACAGGTGTTTTCACAGCTTCAGCCAAGATAAAAGAATATTTTATATAATGATGTTGGATAATATTTCATAATCTAAACTGCACTCCCTTCATATTAAATGGATGTACCTGTTATTCATGTTGAGGGTTTTCACAGACAAGCACTACCTGTAAACCTAGCACACAAAACGATCTCCCTTGTCATATCTTCACATTCCCTAATCCTCCCACCATCCTAAAGACTCTGTTACAAACGAGTGACCCCCTCATCACCCAATATCACCCTAGACTGGAAAAACTGAATCGTATACTTCACCAGGCCTTTGATTGTCTATTATCATATCCAGAAATGAGGGACGTACTACCTAAAATCTTTCCCTTCATTCCTAAAGTGGTATTCCATTGTCCATTCAACCTACACAACATCTCGGTCCAACCTTAAGCCACTCTCACTACCGACACCTCGCCACAGGGATTATTTCCCCGTGGAAGACCCAGGTGCAAGAACTGCCGAGTCCACCTACCCAGCATTTCTTACTCCAGTCCTGTTACAGACATATCGTATCTCACTAGAGGCGGGGCCATCTGAGAAAACAGCCGTGTCATAGATCAGCTCTGCTGCAATCACTGCACAGCTTTCTATGTCGGTGTGACAACCAACCGACCACCACCAGAATAAACGGCCACTGCCGACTGTTGCCAAGAACAAAGTTGACCACCCATTGGCACGTCTTGCAGCTGAGCACAACATGGTCAAGTTCAATGACTGATTCACAGGCTCGTCCATCTGGATACTTCCACCCACCGACAGTTTTTCTGAACTACGCAAATGGGAGTTATCCTTGTAACACATCCTTCACTCCCACAACCCTTCTGGCCTCAATTGTTGTTAACCCATTGCCCCTCACCCACCACCCAAAAGTTTCCCCTTCGCCTGTCCCTTCAACACTGCTCACTCCATTTCTCCACATCACCTCCATTGTGCGCTGCACCCCACCAGCCCCGGTACCTGTGTATCACGTGTCTAACTCTTGCACCTGCCACCCCTCCATCCTGCATTTCTAGCAAGCTCCCCTGCAACCTCTGTTCTTGACCTCTGCCTTACCCCCCCCCCCCCCCCCCAAATATATCCTTCCCCATCTGCCAAAATACATGTATATTTGTTCTCTAGCTCGACAAAGGATTTATTCTGAAAGCTAGCAATTCTCCTTCTTTTTAGTGTGTGCCTGACGATGACTCGAGGCTTCTGCTATTTGGTGAGTGGTCTCCCTTGCTCCTAAAGATTTACATTCTGCCAGACTCCTCCTTACTACATTTATACCACCAAGTGGTTCTCTTCCATTGTAAACCCCGTGTTGTCCGTCCTTAGTTACTGTCTCATGATTTACATCTACTTTGTCTCTCTTGTACTATCCATCCACATCTTTCCCTCTTGCCTTTATCATCCACAACCTTAACTGGCACCAACCAGTGGGATCACGCGTGCCTTTTTTTAACATTCAGTAGCACCAGTTGTGACCATTTTGACTGTGACACACGTTATTTTACAAACTGTATCACAGTTAAAACACTAGCCTAGCAACAAGTAACTACATTTCATCTATCCAAATCCACCTACCTCTCCTTTTCTTTCCAGTGAATGACAATAACTTACGCAGGATCAAATACCATCACATCTCAGAACCATCCTATTGCACTTAGCACAATTTCTTCCATCCTTTTCACTCTCCAAACTCAGGCTCTGTTATTCAGTCCCTCTTACAGCCACATAATGCTTTCATTTGTCCACTTCCTGTATCGTTTCATATTTTCCTAGCACCATCTCAACCCAAACACACCTCTGCTCCATCTATCTGCATAAGTTCAGAAACATGTCCCTTTCCTAGCTAAAACAAAGTGCCAGATACTGTTCCTTAACCCCTTGCTGTACCATTCAGTTTGATGAAATATGCACCCAAGCAACTGGAGGTGATACGGGCCAGAGGATGCGTGAGACAATTGCAGTACAAACCGACATGCAGATACCTGTTGTGTAGTCCCGTGCTCATTTATGTCACTGATACTACTCTTGCAGACATAAACATTAGTTTAATTCTTATTCCTTTTTTTCATTTGTATATTTGTAATACAATATTTCAAGCAATACATCCAAATATAAACATAAATTTTTAGAAATAATCAATACTCTAATATAACTTATAATCTTTATGGGCATCTTCAGAAGGAATGTAGTAACACAATACCTAAATGTAGATATTGACAGTAAAAAATGTAATTACAAGAAGAAATGCTCCCCTTGAACAAATTTCCAAAAGGAAAATATATACAGTTCTAAAAATTAATAGTCCTGCACGACACGTTAATTTCAAAAGCACTGTGGTAGATGTCGTGGCACTTTAAACTCTGTATATCCCCATGTCATTTCATTTCATACTTTGTATTTCGTGCAAACTTTGCACAGTGTGCTCTGAAATTAAGAGGTGTTCCACTGAGTGATGGTTTCCCACACTTTTCGTAGTCCATCAACTGGACATTTTTTAACATTTCCTCTGTTATATTTATTCAGTAATCAACATTTCTTTCCTTTCTCTGACCACATATTGTTGTTTGAATAATGTACATATTGAATAGAGTAAAAACAAATGACCTGACTTTCTTTCCCGCAATTCGAACTACGTACACCGTATCTCCAAAACTGAAACCCTCGGCCTCCAACACCTGGAAGAGCACTAAGGCTACCTCCATATATTGTCCAACTTGTTGACGTCCTACTCCCACCTTGGAGCATAAATACTCACCAAAACCTATCCTACCCACAGTGGACCTTCTTGTCCATCCCTCACAGCATCCAGACTCTGCCTAGCTGACGTTTTCATTTTTCCTACATCCTTCAAACCTTCCTCCCAACACATCATGAAATCCAGAACTGAAACAAACTTGAAACACTATTTTTAACCTCTGCACAAAAAACCTCAATTATAGAGAAGTTTCACTTCTATTGAAATGCCTCAGTTTCAGCCCCACACCCAAGTTTAACCCAGCTGGGCTTGTCAAAGACCTACTTTCTTCCTCCTGATCCCTGCAGTGGACACATTTATTTGTTACTAACCTAATCCCAAAATAAAACTTTGCCTCTCCCAGTTCATATCCATCCAACAGTGAACCCTCCCTCCCACCTAATCACACCCTGGTCATCTTCCAGGAATTCCTTATCTCCCACTTGGACTCACCATTGTTCACCATGTCCTTCCCTAAAGACACTAACCTTTTAGCAGAAGAAAGGACAGCCACACACAAATTCAAGACAGATCCTGACCTAATAATCCTCACTGCAGACAAAGTCTCCATCACTGTTGTGATCAATCACAGTGAGACCCAACAGAATGCTTCTGCAACTGTCCTACACCTCCACCTACAAACTTAGTCATAGTGATCCTATCCCAAACATTAAGCATAACCTCCTATACCTACTTAAAATGTCAGAGCCATCCCGAACCTCTACCCTGAGTCCATCTCCCTTCTCAACCAATGACACCCTGCACACCAACCTTCTACATACTACCCAAGTTCTACAAATCCAGCAATCCTGGATGACCCATTGTAGCTGGATATTGCACTTCTACTGAAAAAATTTTCACTCTACCAAAACCTTCAACCAATTGCCTGAAACCCTGCGTCTCATATCAAAGATACTAATCACTTGCTCTACTGACTTTCCACTAACCCCACCCCTTTACCTCCTAGACCCCTACTCACCACTGTCGATGCCACCTTCCTTGACACCAAAACCCCTCATGCTCATGGCCTTCTGACTTCAAACCCACAACTCATTCCTCATTAACCTTACCAACTATACCCTCACAAGTGATTACTTCTCCTGCAAATCTGCGGCACAGCCCCGGACACTTGCATTGCAACCTCCTATGCCAACATTTTTAAGGCCATCTAGAGGAAATCTTTCTAGCCTACCAAAACCCCAAGCTCCTTGCCTGCTTCAGGTTAACTAATGATACCTTGATGATTTGAATTCAGGGTCACGATTTCCTATCTTCATTCCTTCATAACCTCAACACTTTCTCTCCCATCTGCTTCACCTGGACCTTCTCAACCCAATGTGCCACCTTCCTCCCTGCCTCTCCATTGCCTTCCCCCTCTCCGATGGGTCCATCTGCACCTCTGTCCATACTAAATCCACTAACTACCAACAGTACATGCATTTTGATAGCTGTCACACTGGTTGGCATATATGCAGTGATGAGAACTACCCTGCGCAGAATTCTGAAGGTCTCATGAAGGCCCAAAAACATAGATAATAGCCTCTAAATTAGCCTGCTAACAGGTTTTCCATGCTATCACCTAACACACTCATAATCCTCCTGCCACCCTCAAGAATCAGCTCAAAGGGAGTGACCCCCTTGTCACCAAATAGCACCCTAAACTAGAACAACTGACCACACATTTCAACTGGGCTCTGATTAACTACCATCATGCAAAGAAATGAGGGACACCTTACCCAGGATCCACCTCGCTCCTCCTAAATTGGTATTCTGTTGATCGCCCAAACTACGTAACATCCTGGACCATCCATATGCCCCTCTCAGTCCCTTGCCATATAGACAATATCACAGCGAAAGTACCAATTGAAACACCTGTCCAATCCACCCACCCAGCACTTCCTTCTCCAGTCCTTCTACAGGATAATCCTATCTCATCAGAGGTAGAGCCAGCTGTGAAAGTAACCACATCATATACCAAATCCGCTGCTATCACTGTACAGCTTTTTATCATCGGTGTGACAACCAACCAGCTGTCCAATAGAATGAATGGCCAGAGCCAAACTGTGGCCAAGAACAAAGTTGACTACCCAGTGGCACAACATGCTCGAGTTCAATGGCTGCTCCACAACCCAGGTCATCTAGACCCTTCATTTCACCACCAGTTTTTCTGAACTATGTAGATAGGAGTTATCCTTGCAACACATCCTTCACTCCTGTAACCCTCCTGGATTTAATCTGCATGAAACCACTGTCCCTAAATGCTCTACCCAACAGCTTCCTCCTATTCCATCCTGCCATGCCTGTCCAATCCACATGTCCACATCACCTTCATTTCCCACCACACCCCACCAGCTCTAGTGACTGTGTATCACATGCCTAGCCTGTGCAACTGACACCCCTCCCTCATCCATTTCTAGCCAGCAAACCTGTTGCCTCCCAACCTCTCTCCCTGTCCCCACCTCTCCCCCCCTCCTTACTCACCCCACCCTTGTCCACCTGCCAAAATGCAATCATAGTGTGTCCACAACTGGCACAATGCAGATACAAATGAATTATTAGGAATCCAAAAAATAATGTTCAATATTCAATTCTGCACAATTTCTCACCTGTGTTTTCAAAATCTCTGCTTCTCTTCTAATATGGTCTTCAGTTTTCACTATTTGGTTACTAGGACTCTGGGGCTCTCCTTCAATATTTTGCTTTGGTTCTTCAGTTTTCGCCATGTTTTCGAACTTCTCACGTATGTTGGATGGCCTGAGAGATCCTGCACAGTGCAGAATAAATAGCAAATAAAATGCTTCTAAAGAAGTTTTATTGATTATTAACTTTATCAGGTAAGCAATATTTTTTTGAAGTGATTAATCCAATATGTTGTTACAGTCAACAAATTGCAAAGAATTTTATGGATGTAAACAAAAATTCTACATAATTACAAATATTAATGTGACTGTGTTTCAAGAATTATTATCAACAGAAGACCATCAACCTGCAAATACAGAAATGAGGTATGTGTATTCACACAACTGAATTTTCTATCAGTGGGAGGTACTTTAGAAACAGTAAAAATTTTATGAAAAGCTTTCTTATTTGACTCCTGAACTAACAATCCTAACGATTTACCCATGACTGAATGGGATAACATACTCTCTGGGAGCTGCAGAATGGAATACATTATATTACTATCTTTCTTAACTCAAATGCTACATTTGTGTCTCCAGACTTTGTTAACTTGGATAAATCTGTCACATAAAATAAATGCATGTCTTTTAACTCTGTTTAGAGTTCATCAATGCATGCTGACTGCTGGGTCTTTTTTCTATTCACATTCACAAAAGAATGAAAGTTTCAAATTAAAATACAGAAATGTGCAGCATATCTATAAAATATGCAGCAACCAAGTTCCAGCTGCCTAGCTTGACATTTTATAAAATTTGACAATATTCAGTACGTCTTACTTCTTTCTTCTGCAATCTGATGATGAGTCTGTCAAAATGGAAGACTGCATGTTATGAAGAAGAAGATACCTGTACATACACCCTATCGCAGGATATGCAGTTAATAAAAAGGGCTTATTTTAAAAAATGCTGTATTTTGCATGTTTTGTTTTTGATAAGGTTGCAGTAGAAATGAAAATTTTTAATGACAAACTCCTGATTTTTGTGGCACAATCCTTTTATTCTGTTGGTTGATTTGGGTGGGGGGAGGGGGTGGGTGGGGGGTGGGGGGGGGGGGGCAAACAGCGAGGTCACTAGTCCCATCAGACTAGGGAAGGATTAGGAAGGAAGTCTACCACATAAAACGTTTATCGTATGTATAAAAGGAAACACGTATTTCAGGCCACTGATGATGCTTCCCACATAAAAGAAGCAAATTGCAAATGGCTATAGACAAACTGCCTTCATTTAGTTGCATAGATGGTACATACCTCCACGAATACGTAGAGAGATAGCCAACAATGATTTATAATCATGAAGTCAACATGATGTACTACACTGTAAGTTGACAGATTTTTAAGTAAGCTGTAACCACATGACTTGCGCATAGCCCTTCTTTAACAGCATCGGACAGACTGGCTTCGAGTGAGTGATGCATTTTGTACAGAGAGAAAGAATACTTTGTGGTGGTCCCTGTTTGCTCTTTGTCACAACACATTCCCCAACTGTTTTCTCTCCTGGCAACTGCCAGCACTTGGGCACATTCAGTTTCATTCCTGACATTCTCCTAAGTAACTGACTTAAGGTAACTATAACTGCCTTGCTTACACATGTGTTATTTGAAATGTTTCCTCTATCACATCCATAAGTAAAACCATAATGCTGAACCAGTTGGTACAATATGTGTACTAACAAGAATATCAACACAAAATATTCAACAAATATGCTGAAGCACCCACAGCAGATAGAATCAATAGAATGATGCAAGTGGCTGGTGCAA
Organism: Schistocerca gregaria; assembly: GCF_023897955.1. Lineage (NCBI taxonomy): Eukaryota > Metazoa > Arthropoda > Insecta > Orthoptera > Acrididae > Schistocerca > Schistocerca gregaria. The sequence goes on along the minus strand of NC_064931.1, from coordinate 872,110,951 downwards.
CAGTAAGAAAACTCCCACTTGCTAGTGTGCATCTCTTCACCACCCATCCACACCGCTGCATGTCACTCTAATACAATGCAAGATTTAGTCACTATTCTCCAATGTTTACATAAGATGGAAGAGCAGTACACTTCTAAAATAAAACCTGCATGTCTTACAGGTGTAGTCTGAAGTAAAACCAAAGTACTAAGGTACAAATAAAGTGTGATAAAGTACAGCACTAATGGCTCTGAGCACTATGGGACTCAACTGCTGTGGTCATCAGTCCCCTAGAACTTAGAACTACTTAAACCTAACTAACCTAAGGACATCACACACATCCATGCCCGAGGCAGGATTCGAACCTACAGCACTAATGCTTAATAATAATAATAATAGACTCACCAACATCTGGTTTCACTTTTTCATAATTTGTTCCTACTTTTTCTGGTTTTGCATTGAAATCATGTGCTGATTTATCAACTCGGTCTGTCTGGAGTCCAAATTTTCCACCAAATCCCTGAAACATTAAAGTAATGTTTCATACGTATTTCTGACACTGATAAAAAATAAACAAAAGAACTAATGTCTGGAACAACTATTTGGCTGGTGCCTGGAGAAAAGAGTGGCTAAGACTTGCAAGCATAATACTAGCTCGGACCATACATGATAATATACCTCTGTGGTGTACATAGTTAGAGGTGTTATTTAGTTTCATTTGGACATAACTGATATAGTTTAAGAATATTTGCATAAAAATATTAAAGTTCTGCTTCTTTATTTCACTTTCTTGTGAGAATGCTTTCAAATTTGTTTATAGGTTTAATAATTCACAAGTGAAATTGAAACTCACTATAGAAACTTTTTATGTGTGCCAACAATAGAACAAACTACTTATATATATTAAACACAGAACCAGACATATTCTGTGACTACCATTAATATCATAATAACTATACAGACATTCATCTGAAGTGACAATAGAAAATTTGGGCCATGACCAGAACAAGAATTTGAAGGTCCTACTTTTCACAAGTAGCTGCTGTATCATTAGGCTATCCAAGCATCTCTCCTGGCTCAACCAAATTCTCAATCTCATTTATGTTCTGTGGGAACCACTAGCTGCTTCCATGGATTCATGGATACAGCATGAGATTCCAAATATGACAAATTTAAGCCACAAAGCAATGACTATAGTTACGAAGTAATCAACTTCATGGAATACAAAAGACGAATTTAAATGAAATAATACATTTTTATTTAAATATGGTTTGAGAGCATAGCTCTCACGCATTTATCCTGAAAATCAGGATGTTAGGTGTACACCAGCAGTCCAATAAGTTTTGAGACTGGATTAATAAATAAATAAAAAAAAAAAATCAGAGAAAATTTAAGATTGTTGTTTTAATGCTGTAGGTATTCTACATAGCCTCCCCACACAATAGTACAACACACAGTATGTTCATACAACCATTTGAAGCTGTCAGGAAAGCCATCCTTCAGGATTATATTAAACTTGCACGCCATGTTGGCCTGAATATGGATTATGTTATCAAAGTGTTCAACCTTCATGTTAATTTTATTTTTGGGCATAAGAAAAGTCACTAAGTGCCAAACCAGGCATGTATGAAGCATGATTGAGACTAGCACTTGTTTTTTCATTAGGAACTGCACTACAACTGCAGCCATGTGATTGGATGTATTGTCTCATGCAGTACAAAGAAACCCCTCCCCCTTCCACTGTTGCACAACAGATTTAATATATATATATATATATATATATATATATATATATATATATATATATATATATATATAGGAATTTTCAGTGGTGCCAGTGGAAAAACTCCCTGTGGATAATGCCATGAACACCAAAAAAGACAATGAGCATGGTCTTCACTTTTTATTCTGTCATTCCCACCTTCTTTGGTCTTGGCAATCCATCAAAGGCACATTCTGCACTTTAATATTTGTGGTAGGTTTGTATTGATAACCTCAAGTCTCATCACTTGCGATGATATTTTTTTCCACAACACAACTGTCCATGTTTTGCATTTCAATCAATATGTGGCAAGCTTCCATGTATCGTCCTTTTTGTTCAGGAGACAAGCTGTGTGGGACAAACTTTGCACAGACTTTTCTATTCTTCAAACATTGTGCAGAATGTCTTGAGCATTTGATTTAGAGATGTTCAGTTCTTCAGTGATAGCTCTGCATGAGAGATGATGGTCAGTTTGCAAAAGATCATGAATTTTCTCAATATTTCAGTCAGATGAACTTGAGGTGGGACACCCTGAGCTCCCTTTATTCTTGAATGACACCTATCTTCCTTTAAAATGTTTAAGTCACTCAAACACTCTCGCACAACTTAAACAATTATTGCCATAAGTATTTTTCATTGACTCAAATGTCTCCATGGCTGTAGTAACAAGTAAAACACGTAATCAAATCACTGCTTATCGCGCCACTGTGATTTGTGAAACAACAACAGTCGACTCGCTACAGCCACACATCCACTAAACACTTCCTGCTCACAACCGACCAGTCAAATGCACATCTCTTGCTTACAGCTGCTAGCTCAAGCTGCCACCACAGCTACTGTGCTGATGTCGATTAGGCATCAGGAATAAAATCTGTCTTCGAACTTTTTGGATGGATGTTGTACATGAAGTGAAAGCAGATAATGCTTTATTTGAAAACATCTATACTGGGCACAAAAAAATCTATATGCATTTGTACCTATTGTATAAAACTGTAAATGAGAAAAAGCAAAAATCTAAATACATTTTTGGAGATTTTGTTTTCAGAGCAGCCACATTAGGGCAAGAAGCACATCTCTGATTTCAGGCCCCACCACCACAGCATGGGTGGAAGGGGATAGGGAGGGGGCACTGTCCTGTCCACCTTTTACCCCTGGGAAGGTTCCCTGGTACTCATTTGATAGCAGCCTACATGGATATGGGCCCATCATGGAGGGTCTGGAATGAGGAAAAATCCCTGTTCCTATTCATGGTGGAACCCAGGGCTGGAGTTTAGTGCTCTACCTACCACACCACACAGGTAAATACAATCAGAAAGCATATGTATTTTGCTTACATACTTCAAAGAAAACCTGTTCAGTATCTGTCAAAAAGAGATATAACTGAGTGTGAAGGCTTGTAACAAGTTTCTTAATGTTCTCTGTATCTAATAAACAATATGTTACTAAACAGTGCTTCCAAAGAATAAACAAGTTTTGCTCATAACGTCTACAGTATGGAGGGGATACGTAAATATGACAAAGAAATGATACTATATTTAACTGTAAATTCAAAGAAAATCTGTTACAAATCCTAATGAAACTGGTTGCAAGAAGAAATGCCCGAACCACAAAAAAAGTCCACAGACCTGACTTTACATTCAACTCGTGTGCAGAGTGTATCAATTTGTTTTCACTACATTCCTATTCTCAGTTTAATTTTTGTGCAATGGAAGAATGAATAAATAAAAAAGAAATAGAAATGTTTAGAATGTAACCATACGTACAAATTAATTTGCGACGTCAACGTATAACGATTCATTCCACATCATTACGATCTACCTGGGTGATCTATGGAACATGTTACTAACTAAACTTAGCTAAACTGAGACAAACATCTTTCATATAAATATCACGATCTTTCCTCAGCAATTACATTGCAACCAGACAGTGCCACAGATTGTACAAGTCTTGTTCTTGTGAAAGAATGTGTGATTTTCATCGAGTAATGAAGGATTAGTGAAATTTCTGATTATCAAAATGATTTATACGCTATATAGAAAGAAAAGATATAAACTGAATCGTGTAGAAAGACAACACACTATATTTATTGCAGTGCACATAGACTCTACCAATTGGAGTTTGACAGTTGCACCAGACTGACAACTGTATATAGGACACGGCTCAATTCTTACTGAAGTCAGCTGAAAAGAATAAGGGTACCCAATGAGACTAATTTAGTGTGAAAGCCATTTTATGTGGCTTACGTCGCAATGCCAAGAAAATGAAAACCTACTGGGCTCCGAGTGAGTTTCTACGCGAATACACAACACGGCTGTGAAAAAGTGATCGGATTTCCAGTCTATCGAAATTTACATAAGGCAGTTTGTGACTACCAGTTAAGGAATTTACCTGTTTATGATCCGTTTGACTTTCATGTTGATGAAGATTTTCATGATGATCCCAACCAACTGCTGACTTATCTTGCCTGTCAGCTTGGACTCCAAATTTTCCACCAAAACCAACAGCATAATCTAGAAAAATCAGAATCAAAATAACCTGTCACAAATCACAGTTTAGTGTTTTGCAAGTATCAAAGCATCATGGTAAATGAGTCTCTGAATATTCCAAAATGAAAAGAGTAGGATAAAGCATGAGCTTCCTGCACTTACTTCATAATCAAATTAAACAATGAAGGGAGCAATTGCTGCTGTGTTTCAAGTAGTGCACAGGTACTTTTGTCTCAAATGACGAAAGGTCAGGGACTTGCAAAGGAAGATGCAGCCTAGCACAGTATACACCAAAGATACCGGCCCCTCACTACACGTTGCTCTTTAAACAACAAGTTGCCGGTGAGCGACACGCACTATAGTCCGATACACAAACGACTGTGGTCCGCGAAGGTTGAGGCTCGAACAGGGACTGCAATGATGCCAAATCCAGTACGTGTGTAGAGGGGCTTTGTACTTGAAGAAAGTGTGTAGCGTACATTTATATCTGTCGTTTGCTTATACAGTATTTGTCGCTTACCACCATTCTTAGCCGTGACAACTTGCAACAAAAGGAATAAAAATTCACTAATTAACACGCTACACTTGCGCCTAACACTCGTTCTGGCTACAGCGTTCAGAGCCGAGTGCTCAGAACACTACCGAATGTTCACTGGCTGACGCAGAATGTGTGACGTCAGGTGTACAAAATGAATCTAAACTCGACTGCCGTCATTTGTGACTCATACTAGAATTTTCCACACCGGCAAAAAGTGTGACAATCACAGTGAAATTTCATGAAAGAGTTGATTTTGATATTACCTCTAAATTCAGTATGTCGTTAACATATATAGTCACAAATAATGGCAGTCCCACTAGAAAATATATGACAATGTCGATCGGTCGGTCAGTTTAAAGGCGGGAGAAGGTACCAAACTACGTGGTCATCGGTCCCTTGTACCGAATAAAACGAGGCCACAAGTGTGAGAATAAAATGGATGAAACATGTAACACAAAACGGAAAGAAAGGAAAAGCCACAAGAACGAAGGGAAGGTAACGAACACTAAAAAGAATGAAAGAGGACAAGAAAACAGCGGAGAGACATTAGAAACAGAAGAGAATAAAACAAGAAAGCAGATTACAGTGGCTGGCCAACCACCAGAATAAAAAGGGAAAACCAGCCACTCTCAACACATTAAAACCTCCACCCTAAAAGGACACGCGCTAAAACCTGCATAGAAGTATAAAACACACTCTCACAGATAAAATGTAAAACTACAGCTGCTGTGGAGGCACTGTTACCCAACACCAAAGGCAGGGTGCTGGGAAAGTTAAAAGTGGGCAGTCCGGCAAGAGATGGACTACTGTCATTTGGGAGCCAGAGCGACACTGAAGCGGGTCCTCGTGACGGAGTTGGTAACCGTGCGTTAGCCGCGTAAGGCTAATGCAGAGCTGGCAGAGGAGAACTGGTTCCCTGTGAGAGGCCTGCGTGCAAGACTTCCACACATTCACTGTCTCCTTAATGACACGCAGTTTGTCGAGGGTGCTGTTATGCCAGTCCGTATCCCAAAACCGGGAAACCCTGTGGTGTAAGACAGAATGCGGGTCAGCTTTGGAGATGCCTATCTCCAGAATGTGGTTTCCACGTCGCCTGTTTGGCCAGCCTGTCAGCAAGTTCGTTGCCGGGGACTCTGAACTGTCCTGGGGCCCACACAAACACCGCGGAACAGAGGGACTTTTCCAGGGCATAGATGGACTCCTGAATGGATGCTACCAGAGGGTAGTGAGGGTAACACTAGTCGATAGCTTGTAGGCAGCTCAATGAGTCAGTACACAGGAGAAATGACTCGCCAGACCACGAGCGGATGTACTCAAGAGCACGAGATATGGCCACCACCTCTGCAGTGAAAACACTGCAGCCAACTGGCAAGGAGTGCTGCTCAATGCATCACCAATAAACATATGTGAAGCCTACATGACCATCAATCATTGAGCTGTCGGTGTAAACCACTTCAGAGCCCCGTAACACGTCAAGAATTGAGAGGAAGTGACAGCAGAGAGCGGCAGGGTTAACGGAGTCCTTAGGGCCATGCAAAAGGTCCAGACGAAGCTGTGGCTGAGACGTACACCATGGAGGCATACGTAAACAGACCGCAAGTAGAGGTGGTAAAGGTAAGGACTCCAGTTTGGAGAGAAGGGACTGCATGCAAAACGGAATCGTTAGCCTCGATCTGGGCTGCCAATGCGGGGGATAGACTGCCGTGGGCGGGAAAAGGAGACGGTAATTCGGATGCTCAGGGGAACTATGAATGTGTACTGTGTAACTGGCGAGCAGTCTGATCTTCAGTGGAGGGACACCAGCCTCCACCAGTACACGGGTCACTCGTCCTAAAAGCTCCTGTCGCTAGTTGAACCCCGCAGTGGTGCACAGGGTCGAGTAAATGCAATGCTGAGGGCACTGCCGAACCATAAACCACACTTCCATGGTCAATTCAGGATTGGACAAGGGCTCTGTAGAGCTGCAGCAGCGTAGAATGATCTGCACCCCAATTAGTGTTGCTCAGGCAACAGAGGGCATTGAGGTGCTGCCACCACTTCTGTTTAGGCTGATGAAGATGAGGGAGCGAAGTCAATCGAGCATTGAAAACCAGTCTTAGGAACTGATATGTCTCCACTACAGTGAGTGGGTCATCACTAAGATAAAGTGCGGGTTCCGGATGAACGGTACGACGCCGACAGAAGTGCAAGACACACGACGTTGTGGCTGGAAACTGGAAACCGTGGCTAGAGCCCATGACTGTAGCTTGTGGATGGCTCCCTGGAGGTGCCGCTCAGCAACAACAGTACTGGAGCAGCAGTACGAAATGCAGAAGTCGTCTGCACACAGAGAAGGTGAGACGGAGGGCCCGACAGCTGCTGCTAGACCATTAATGGCCACTAAAAATAGAGAGACACTCAATACAGAGCCCTATGGGACTCCATTCTCCTGGATGTGGATGGAACTATGGGAATCACCAACTTGGACACGGAAAGTACGGAGCGACAGGAAGTTTTGTATACACTCATACAATGTGGCAAGGATATGATGTCGCCAAGTCATGTTGTATGCTTTACGTAAGTCAAAAAAGACAGCAATCAGGTGTTGCTGTCTGGGAAAGGCTGTTCGAATGGCAGACTTGATGGACACAAGATTATCATTGGTAGAGCCGCCCTGACATGGAGCCAGCAAGCCATGTGACTCCAGGACCCAACCCTACAGCCGACAAACCATACGTTCCAGCAGCTTACAAAGAACATTGGTGAGGCTGATGGGCCAATAGCTATCCGCATCAAGCTGATTTTTAGCGGGTTTGAGCACCAGAATGATGGTGCTCTCCCGCCATTGTGATGGAAAGATGCCATTGCACCAGATCTGGTTGAAGATGACGAGAAGATGTAGGCAGATGAGAGATGTTTAATCATCTGGCTGTGGATGCGATCAGTCCCAGGAACTGTGTCGGGGCAATGTGCAAGGGCACCGAGGAGCTCCCACTCTGTACATGGGGTGTTATAGGATTCACTGCAGTGTGTAGTGAATGAGAGGACGTTCCCTTCCAGCCACCGTTTGGGTGTGCGGAAGGCTGCAGGGTAATTCTCTGATGCAGACGCTCGAGCACAGTGCTTGGCAATCGTGTTTGCATTGGTACATAACTCGCCATTTATGGTAACACCGGGGACAGCTGTTGGGGCCTGGTATCCAAAAAGACATTTGATCTATGCTCAGACTTGGGAAGGTGACATGCGGCACCCAATGGTGGAGACGTATCTCCCCGAACATTCCTTCTGTTGTTTGATATGGTAGCGAACATGGGGACGGAGCCGTTTAAAGGCTTTGAGATGCTCCAGGAAAGGGTGCCGTTTATGCCGTTTTAGAGCTCGCCAACACTCCTCAATTGCTTCAGCAACTTCCGGTGACCACCAAGGGACTGCTTTACGCCTCAGGCACCCTAAAGAGCGAGGGATCGCGTTTTCTGCTGCAGAAACAATTGTGCTAGTCACCTACTCAACCATCACATTGATGTTCCCGTGTGGGGGAGATTCAGCAGTGACAGCAGAGGTGAAAGTTCCCAGTCCACCTTGTTCAAAGCCCATCTGGGCATGCGTCCGTATGCCTGAAACTGGGTCAGTGACAGGAAGATGGGGAAGTGGTCACTACCGCACAGGTCGTCATGTGCTCTCCAGTGGATAGATGGGAGAAGTCCTAGGCTGCAAACCGATAAATCAATGGCTGAGTAACTACCATGAGCCACACTGAAATGTGTGGCGGCCCCAGTATTTGAGAGGCAGAGGTTGAGGTTGAATTATGACAGTAAAGTTTCGACAACTCTGCCTCGGCCAGTAAGCATGGTACCACCCCACAAGGGGTTATGGGCATTAAAATCTCCCAGAAGTAGGAAAGGTTTATGGAGTTGATCAATCAGTGCAGCTAATACACTCAGGGGTACTGCACCATCTGGAGGAAGATACACAGTGCAGACAGTTATTTCCTTCATCGTCCTTATTCTGACAGCCAAAGCGTCAAGAGGGGTTTGGAGGGGCACATGTTCACTACAGACAGAGTTTAAGACATAAACACAAACTCCACCTGACACTTGATCATAGTTGCTACGGTTCCTGTAATATTCCTTATAGCCGCAGAGGGCAGGGGTCTGCATTGCTGGGAACCAGGTTTCCTGGGAGGGGGCGGGGGGGGGGGGGGGGCAATACATATAGCAGGTGTAAAGCTTAACAGTTGTTGTAGCTCAGCCAGGCAGTGGAAAAAACCGCCACAATTCCACTGGGGGATGACATCGTGAGACTGGGAAGGCATGGAAGCTTCAATGAGAAAGTTAACGCCTCAGAGTCACCTGCTGCCACCAATTTATTGTCTGAGCAGTATATATATATATATATATATATATATCCATTGTGTCTGAGGGTCTCGTGAGATCTAGGTCCTCAGTGGATGTCGAAACCTCCACCCGATCCTCAGCCCCAGAGCTTGTAGGTAGAAGTGGTGTGGGTGCCACCACAATTTTCTTGGCCTTGGAGGTTTTCTTTTGGCTTTCTCTCGCTATTCCTTGGGTTTCCCTGGCTGGGAGGACTTCACTGGCTCAGTATCCGGGTCTTAGGATGAGCGTGAAGCCCTACGACCAGCTGGCGGGTGTCGTCTTTCCCAGTAGCAGAAACCTGGGAAAGGAGTGACCCAAGGGACCCGTTCCTAGAGAGAGAAGCTGAAGAAGACTTATGCTTCTCCGGCTTAGAAGTGGGGACGGATGTCCCTGACAGTTTGGGTGAGGGGAGGGGGGGTGTTTGGGGGGGGGGGGTGTAGTCTTCCGGCTCTGAGAGGTGACCTGGGTTGGCGGAGCTGATGGTGCCAGAACTGTTGTAGCAGCAGCATAAGATGATGTCATATGCACAGGATGCAGGCTACTCAGTGTAGGCCAGTTAGTCCAGGGTCTTGTACTCCATGATTTTCCTTTCTTTCTGAAGAATCATGCAGTCAAGACAAGCAAGGTGAATGGTGCTCTCCGCAGTTGACACAGATGGCAGGCGGGGCACATGGAGTATTGGGATGTGACGGGCATCCGCAATCTCGGCATGTGACGCTTGAAGTACAGCGGGAAGACATATGGCCGAACTTCCAGCACTTAAAGCACCGCATCGGGGGAGGGATATAGGGCTTTATATCACACCGGTAGACCATCACCTTGACCTTCTTGGGTAATGCATCACCCTCAAAGGCCAAGATGAAGGCACCGGTGGCAACCTGATTATCCTTTGGACCCCAGTGGACACACTGGACGTGATGTATACCTCGCCGCTCTAAATTGGTGCGCAGCTCATATCGGACTGCAAAAGAAGGTCTCTGTGAAATATGATACCCTGGACCATATTTAAGCTCTTATGGGGCGTGATGGTTACAGAAACATCCCCCAGCTTGTCACAAGCGAGTAACTCCCATGACTGGGCAGAGGATGCTGTTTTGATCAAGAGTGACCCAGATCTCATTTTGGACAAGCCCTCCACCTCCCCGAACTAGTCCTCTAAATGCTCAACAAAAAACTGAGGCTTCATTGTCATGAAAGATTCCCCACCAGCTGTCGAAAATACAAGGTACCAGGGTGAGAAAGATCCGCTGCCATCCTTAGCCTGACGTTCCTCCCATGGTGTGGCCAGGGAGGGGAACAATTTGGGGTCGTACTTCTGTGTGTTGAATTGAGCTCGTGATTGCTTAGATGCTGCTGATGTTTCACCACCAGCAAGAGATGATGGACTACGCTTCATCACGTATCATCTGCCCTGTTGCCACCCACTCCAACCAGGGGCCCTCCCCATGCGCGCCAACCAGCCGCAGCAAAGGCCACCTGGCAGGATGGCCATTGGCGGGAGTCCCGATGCCCCTGGGGGATTGGCATCTACCCCTTGGCATACATGGGGAGTTAATGGTGCAGGCATCAGCAGATCGATCCCTGTGTGGTCAGGGGGCTACAACCAAAAGGGTACATGCTGGCCTCACCACAACGGACTGGCTACCGTGCTAGATATCAGGGGCAAAGAAGTCCATGGTCATCATCAACACAGAAATCGACACTGCATAGTGCATAGTGGATAGTGGAAAACGCACTCAGGAAGGTGTCCTAACCCAAGAGATGGAGAATGGGCAGGACTGCAATGCGACGACAAGAATGTGGGCTAAAGATCTCAATGCACGACGGACACAATGCACCTTGTAAGGCGCCCTTCCACAATTGGCTCGCTCTTTGGAAAAATTTTGAAGAATGGAGGTCAAACCCTACAGGGGACCATCACATAAAGGCTGATATGTGTGAAACTCCTTTTAGTTGCCACGTACAACAGGCAGGAACACCTCGGGCCGTTTCTAGTCCCCGGACCCGCAGGTGGGTGACAATGTTGATCATGAACTGAATAAATATAGTAAAAGTAACTGTATGTGTTGTTCACTTATTATGATAACATATTTCATACTAACATCTGGGTTGAATTTATTTTAAGCCATGAATATCAAAAGATACAATAATTCAAGTATAATGGACATGGTACAATGGGAGGTGCAATGCCCCACGCACCTTCTCACCTTATAAAATTGGATACACCTGCTCTTAAGATTAATATGCATGCCATTTACTGGTCATTAGTGTACTAGGAAATATTATTATTATGCTCATAGTGGTTATGTAATGAAGGCTGACAACAGCAATAATGACAGCCAAGACAAATATTTGTTCTCCTCATGGTAGAAAGTCACAGAAATATTTGTACACAGTCAGGAGTTATTCAAAGAGACATGCCAATTACATTACAAAAATCTAAAAACATAGACCACATTTGTAATGAATCTTGAAAATATTGCGCTATTATCCTGCAATGAGGCAGTTTCTTTAGAAATCATAATTTAAAAAATGGGCCGTAGGTAGAAGTATAAAGATGGTTGCTCCACTTGAGACTTGCACCAAACAAGTTTCTGTTATTTACTGTCAGACCAACATATAAGTAAAACAAATTACAATTAATAAAAGAATTAAGATCCAATATACTGGTGAAGATCATTCATTACAGCAAGTGTAAGAACAGAGTAGGCCATTCAAAATTGGTTTGGACGACAAACACATCAGACTGTGACTCCAGAGAAGACCTTCAATTGACAACACAGTTTGAGTGGCACTGCATGAAAATGTATAAAATATAATCCCTCACTGCGTTGCTTTGCAAATATGCAAAGCAAAGTTTCACCTATCTTTTTGCCATTGTTCTTGAAGTTTAACGACTGAAACTGCTTTGCTGATGTGCTATGTTGTATTATGATGGTAACTGATAAGATTCTGCCACTAGAATGCGCTACTGAGTGTATGACGTGACAATGTGTGATGCTGTGAGTACCATTGTAAGTCAGGCTGACACTGCTTTCTTCCGGCCGGCTGTGATTATTAGTAGCTGAATGGAAGAACACGTGAATGCAAAAAATTTGTAGTGCTTCTAAAAGCATTGGAGAGTATTCTGCTCCATTCATCTTGTATTTCTGCTAATAAATATGTGAGTAGTATACAAAGAAATTTCGTTTGCATATGGGCTGTAGCGCATAACAATACTTCTATCCACAATCGAACGATGAGAAAGTAGTGTTTCCTCCTTTCTGCTTTTTTCTAGTTTATCGTGGTAGTTCAAGTGCTGTAATGGAGTCATTCTCATATTTCGACAATGGACAGCGTAAAGTGATGACGTATGAAGAATTCATGGCCCTAGAATGTCCTTCTGGCAGTGAAGATGAGTTAGATTTTGACGATTCAGATGAAGACCCGACAATAAACGTAAATGATCTGGAATCTGCAGAAAGTGATAGCGAGCAGAGGCTACTGTAGTTCATACACATAATTCAAAAAATTCTTGTTTGAAGGATGATGATAATGAAGCTGTTGCTGATGCACAGGTACCACAAGCTTCTGAAAAACACTAAAAGGTTCAGAAAAATCTAATCATCTGGAAAAAAAAAACGAAGTGCTTCCTTTGGAAATGATAAATTTATATTCAAAGGAAAGTCCTCACTGCCACAGTCAGTGCCAGAGTTGTGCACACCATATCAGTTTTTTAAATATTTTTTAATGATGAATTAACGGCAAAAATTGTTGATGAAACTAATCTTTACAGCACACAAAAAAATCCAAACAAACCATTTAATTGCAATGTTCATGACATTCATAAACTTATAGGCATATGTATTATCAGTTCTTCAGCTCCATCTACTGCTGTTCGTGATCTCTGGAATGATGTTATTGGTGTTGAGGTAGTAAAACAGACAATGTCTCAGAGATACTTTGAGTGTCTGATGGCCACTTTGCATTTCAATGACAATACAAAGACCCTGAGAGTCAAGATCATGACAAATTGTACAAAATCAGACCTATAATTGATCATGTCAATAAAAAATGTCTTTTGATTCCAATGAGTGAGCGTTTCTCAGTTGCTGAACAAATCTGCGCAACCAAAGCAAGGCACCACATGAAGGTTTATATGAAAGACAAACCACATAAATGTGGGTATAAACTATTTGTTTTGTGTGGGGATATGCGGTTTGCACACAAAATTGAAATCTACAGTGGGCAAGAAAATAATCCAAAATTCAGGTTAGATAATGAACCAGATATTGGAACATCTGGAAAGGTTGTGATTCACCTCATAAGGGAAGTTCCAAGGTATCAGAATTACAAGATCTACTTTGACAGATATTAAACCTCTATGGATCTAGTTGTATACCTTTTCAAACTTGGGATCCAGAGTGTAGGAACAATACAAAGGACTAGGATAGTAAATTGCAAATTTCAAAGTGAAAAGGAACTGAAGAAAGAAGTACGTGGCTATTCTGAGGAATACATCACTACTGTTGACAATGTGGACATTTCCTTTGATAAAGATAATAATATTGTCTGTTTCCTGTATACATTTGTTGGTGAGCTGCCAAAATCTGAAGTGACAAGATTTGACAGAAAGAGGAGAGGGCACAGAATGGTGCAATGACATTGGAAGATGTCATATAAAAATTAGATCCAAACACAGGTATTTACACTTATTTTTTTCCATCTGATTGATATAATTGTAATAAATTCGTGGATTCTGTACAGAAGAGTACTAATGGGGGAAAAAAACAAACAGCAGCAAACATGTCAATGCATCAGAAGAAATCCAGAACTGAATTGGCTCAAAAACCGAGGTAGACAAGCTAGCACAGATCCAATAGAGATAAACAGGATGAGATATAAGGGATCATCATTACCTCCAAAGGAAGTAAGGTTAGATCCTAATGATCACTGGCCAGTGTGGAATAAGAAGAGAACAACATGCAAATGCCCGAACTGAAAAAGGCTATACCTTTATCATGTGTGAAAAGTGCAAAATGAATTTATGTTTAAATAAAGACAAAAACTGCTTTCTTGCATTCCATAGTGATTAAGACATGTGTCTTTCATTAATTTTCGAATATGCCATTAATTCTTTCATATCTGTTGTTAATTTGACATGAAAAAAATATATTTTACAGTTAATAACCTTTGTGTGAAAAACTTGACACAGTTTTGCATATGTGCAAAGTGTCACTTATGAGTGTATATGATAAGTTTCCCACAGTTTTGCATAAATGCAAACTGAATAAAAATAATTTTTTTCTGACTTAAAAACACTTTTTTTTTTTTTCAACATTTTTCCTGACATCTTTGAACTAAGACTTACCAAGCGGGAAAGCGCCAGTAGATAGGCACAATAAATAAAACACACAAACACACACACAGTGGAAGTTTCTTTCTATTATATATATATTAAAAACAAAGATTCCAAGACTTACCAAGCGGGAAAGCGCCGGCAGACAGGCACAATGAACAAAACACACAAACACACACACAGAATTACTAGCTTTCGCAACCGATGGTTGCTTCTTCCCTCTTTCCTCTTTCTTGTGTGTTTTGTTCATTGTGCCTGTCTGCCGGCACTTTCCCGCTTGGTAAGTCTTGGAATCTTATATATATATATATATATATATATATATATATATATATATATATATATATATATATATATATATATATATTTTTTCAAATTGTCTGTGTATGTGTGTGTGTGTGTGTGTGTGTGTGTGTGTGTGTGTGTGTGTGCGCGCGAGTGTATACCTGTCCTTTTTTCCCCTTAAGGTAAATCTTTCCGCTCCCAGGATTGGAATGACTCCTTACCCTCTTCCTTAAAACCCACATCCTTTCATCTTTCCCTCTCCTTCCCTCTTTCCTGAAGAAGCAACCGTTGGTTGCGAAAGCTTGAATTTTGTGTGTATGTTTGTTTGTGTGTCTATCAAACTGCCAGCGCTTTTGTTTGGTAAGTCACATCATCTTTGTTTTTAGATATATTTTTCCCACGTGGAATGTTTCCCCCTCCCTCCCCCTCTTTCTCTCTCTCTCTCTCTCTCTCTCTCTCTCTCTCTACATTCCACGTGGAAAATTACATATATATATATGTATTGCTCATCATGTGCTCCACTTCCAGTGTGTTCCAGCCAAATGTGCGTAATTCAACTCAACTGAAAGTTTGTGTAGAATTTTTTTTTTTTTTTTACACTCTGAACAAGAATTGAGCAGCTTCTTTGCAAGGGTCACAACTAAGAATGGCACACAGATCTTTCAGCAACCACGTCAGATGTGCCAATGGATGATACAGATGTATAGGTATCTGAAACATTGCACATATGTGGGGAAGGCATTTGCAGCAGAAACATGGCTGATGTGACAGGCCAGTTACACGAGCATCTGTAATGGGCCAAATACAAGGCCACCCATCAGCCATATCTGCTTCAGTTACTGTTACCCAACTCAGCTCTGCCCATGGACTCTGCAACCCCACAGCTGTGTACTGCCTACATGTACCATGAAATTGTAGTTTCCATCACTGTTAGTCTATACAGAACTTTGATTATGAAATACGTGACTGACAGTTTACATCGTTGTTACAGAAGTTCTTTAGGTTGAATAAATACTGTAGCCTAACACAAGGGTTAGAACATAAATGTGCAGATGAGGAGCCTGCAATTTTGCTTCACAGTATGCTATATTTCCATGCAAGTGATATTAAATATCCAGATTGCAAATGAGTATTTGCTGTCTACGAATCCTTAGTTATATTCCTTGGTTCAAAAGTAAGCCCTGCTTTCCGTTCCATAAGAGTTACTGTTGTCTGACATACTCTCTTTATTGTCTGAGCATTTTCTCATCAAAATGCACGTGGTAGCAGCAAGGCTAAAATTCTGTCAACAACACAAGAAAGACACTGTAGTTAAGCAGCTTGGTTGTGAAATTGCAAACATCAAGTAAAAAAAGAAAAATTCAGACATAAATATGGTAAATCACTAGCAGAGAGTTAAAATTCACAATGCAGCACTTCACTTCGTTCCCAATAAGGTGATCCGCATAAGCCTTACGACAATTGAAAGTCTCATCGGTCGAAGTGCTGCCAATTGCGCATGTATTTGAAATATCACAAGAAGTGCAACAAACTTTTTAGGCAGATTTTGACATTTCACAGGTGGCCCAGATAGTAGTGGTATAGTACAGTGGGTTTCCGTCACAGACTCTAACATGGTAAACAAGTTCTGCTAAGCAGTGTCCACACATCTGCATTCTCTGCAATCCCATTGTAGTACCAGGTTTTGTTCGTGGCAATATACTTTATTTCCCAGTTGCCCTGACTGTTTTTCCTTGCATCCTAAGCTTTAGAAACCCTACATTATGAGGATGAATGTTATAAGTGTTTGTGTGAATGTCTCATTGCAGACGTGTGTCGTAGCGAGCTGGGCACCAGGCAGTGTAACTGTACAATTCAAAGTGTGCAGAGCATGTTATGTTCCGTCCACTTACTGCTGACTGTGTTTGTGACACACAGTTGGTGGAGAGTTGTGTGCTCATCATGTTCTAGAACGTGTCTTCAGTGTCGAGTAAGATAATTAGGCTTTTTGAGCCATGATATCGACATAATTCTGTGAGAACACTATGACGTTATTTGGTGAATTTTCAGTGTTACCTGATGATGTTCACTGAACAAAACCAATTGTGAAATAATAAACATATCTAACTATAGATGTGGTGGTTCTTATTAACATAAATCAGCTGTGGAGCACCAAATGATCGAGATTATTTCAAATTAATAATACTTCTGAAAGTGATCAGGTGCTGGTGCCACATAAGATTTTGTTACACACAACAGCACGAAACATCCCAGTGGCTATTCTTTTTTATACCAGTGCATCAGTTTCAATGATACACCAGCTGATGTACTTAAGTGAGAGTGCTCCCTCGTTCAGTTCAATGCAGTACAATCAAAACTGCTGTTGTACGGCCACATGAGGTGCCACTTCTACAATGTGTATAACTAATGGCCACTTATAATCCGGTGTCTCGAACAGTGTAATTTTTTGTTGTGTTAGATCCATTGGTGGAGAATATACTTGGCCTTGATGCATATGCTGCTGTAAGATTTTCATTACATTATGCTATATGTTCGCTCAGCTTGACAGTACCTCATGCTGGCATTGATATGCTTCATACAAAATTTGTGCCACTATTTGAAGCTGGTTTGAGGAAACTAGTTGAATTTCAGGCTCACATTCTCTTAAAGCCTACAAGTCTGAGATTTTGCAAAGCCTGCTCATTTCCACCGGCCATTAAGAATAAGGTTGAGATTAAATTGGACAGTCTAAAACAACAACAACTTCCGTCCACCATTTCCTACAGTCAGTGGGCTTCGAAATTAGTGGTGGTTAGCAAACATGGGGCCTATCTTTGACAGGAGGAGGACTTTAAGTACACCATTAATGCTCAGGTGGACACTGACTCTTATTCTTGCTTTTTCAGGTGAGCTCTTTCTTAAACTTTCAAGATGTAAATTATTCTCCAAAATTGATCTCACATGCGCTTATTTTCAGTTGCGTTTTGATGAAAACTCTCAGAAGATATTAAATATGAGTTGTTGAAAAGGAACACTTGCTTCAATTAGTTTCTAGATCTGAAGATAGTCTTCACTGGCCGAAATTGGTCATCAAAAGTAAATAACATTGTGATCAAGATTGTGTTATTCAAAGAATTTGATATTAGTCTTCAAAATGCTGTTCAGACTATATCAGTATAACATATTGCCTTTGGTGTGGCAAGTGCTCCCATCACATTCCAGAAGTTTCTTGAACAGACTATTGCTGGAATTTCATATTGTGTAAATTACACTGGTCATACAGCAGGCCAATATTTGCACAATCTTCATCTGGTTTTTGTGGGCCTTGCACAGAAAGGTCTGAAGTATAAATTTCCAAATGTGCCTTCTTTAAGCCGTGGGTTACTTAGGTTATATCCTCAGTGAAGAGGGTCATTGGCCCACAACAGAATATGTAGAGCCTATTCAGAATAGGCCTGTGCCTAAATCCATTAACGACCTTCACTTCTATATCCATACTTCTCCAGCTAACTTTCAGTTTACATTATCATCTTCAGGAATTTTTCGGAAAAATGAATTACTACGCACAATTTATTCCCCAAGCAGCCTCCATAGCCCATTTGCTAAATAGTTTCCTTAAAAAGAAATCATCTTTCAATGGGCCGAACAATGCACCAGAGCTTTTCGGAAGCTAAAATGAGCCCTACAATTTCTACCTGACCTCTTGACTTACCAGCCCCATTTGCAAATGGCCTTGTCCAAATATGCACCCCCATATGGCATCAGAGCAGTTCTCTCTCATATGTTATGAAGTTGGAACAGAGAGACTAATCACATTTACATTGTAGACATTTATTCCAGCTCAGGAGTATTATTCTCGGCCTGAAAAAGAAGCAGTGGCCATTGTTTTAAATGTCCCAAGGTTAAATGATGTGAGCATATGGAACACTGCCTTCATCGATATACCATGTAATTGAATAATTTTAAGCATTCTATTCATTATCACACTTTTCCTCGGCATTATAATGCACTACCTCACCTTCTGGAAGGTCTGGATCTTGAATTTGAATACCCGGATAAAGTTTTTATTTATTTATTTATTTTTTTTTCTCCCCCCAGTTAGACGACCAAATGGAGAAGTCGCTTGATGACTTGCCTATAAATTCCCAGGACATTGCTACATCATCTCAGCATGATCTGCTTCTTTAACAGGTCCTGCAATACCTCCGATTGGGTTGGCCTCCCAAGCTTTCCAGTGCAGATCCACTTAGTCTTTTTTTCCCATTGGTGGCACCAACTTCAAATTTGGTACAGTGTAGTGCTCCTTACAGAAGATAATAAACAGTGCCAGGTTGTAGTACCATCCTCTCTGCAACTTCGGGTGCTTCAGTTCACACATCAATCCCAATGAGGAATTTATAGGATGAAGCAACTGGTATATGTCAATATATCTACTGCCCCTGTGTGGACAATGATGTTGTATGGGTGGCACAACAGGGTACCATTTGCAGGCATACCCAATGGCCCCATCCCAGTTATTTCCACCAAGTCCTGCACAAAGGCAGTAAAGAGACTGGGATTATGCCAATTTTGTGAAACTTTTCCTGGAATTCATATGGTTAAACATCATGGTCTCCTCCCATTTCCTCTATGTTGTCCTCCACCAACTGACAACTACATTGGCCACAGTGAGAGCCTCAAAAAGGATCTTGATAACAGATAGTGCACCTCACATGTTAGTGACCAACAGCTTCACCAACTAACAGCAGGTGATTTGAAAAGGTTTTGCACCTGCAAAGGTATTAAACACATTATCAGCAGTTTGTTTGTACCTTTAAGGAAAAGAATCTGAGAGCTTTAGGGGTGGTTAAATCGGCTTCATAGCTAAACTCCTTCCCAAATTTAGCATGCTGGCCTCACATCTGGGGAACGACTGTTCAAATACCCATCTGGCCAAACAGATTTAGGTTGTATGTGATTTTACAAACCAGTTTTCTTCTCACCTTCCCATAATCTGAGCCTGTGCTCCACCTCTCATAACCTCACTGTTGAATCTAGCTTCTTACAGGCCCACACCCGTCAATGGTGCAAGCCTGACAGAACTCATTCATGGGTACCTCACAGGATGCTTGACAATCTCTTATATCCACCACTGGAACAAGAAGCCAGCACAGCCATGCCCTTCTGTGTGAGAGCCCTAGTGTGGGCTCACACATTTGGCTGGAATCCAGAGTGGATCCGGGGTTCATGGTGAAACAGGGACATCAGGCAATACTGGTGGCTACAAAATCTGGGATGCTGCATCATCACTGCAATCAACTCCAGTTGCGGCATTCTGGTCAATGGCCTCCTGCAGCAATGAGTCCATCTCGTACACCGCCACAGCTAAGTCGTAGGTCTCAGAGGATGGCTGCCTGGCCCTTGCACGCTGTGAGATATGGTCATGGACATCAATTCGACTTCACCAATGTCGAATACCAACCCCACCTTATCCCACAGGGGTGTCTCTGTTTGTAGAAATCTCTGTTTGTAGAAATCTCTGGTTCTACGCAAGAAGTTCGAATCCACCATCAGCATCGTTGGCAGCCCCAAGCATCTCCCTGGAGTGACACTTTCCACCTCTCACCTGCTTCCATGTCGTCCACCCCCACACCAGCTGGGCAGGTGCTGGCCCTACATGCTGTTTCAAGGGGAGGGGGGGAGGAGGGATTTAGTAATCCTGCTGAACATGAACATGGATTACACAGATGTATTGATATACGTACTATTGCACAGGTTTGGCAAGGGTGCCTGTGGCAGAAACCAGTCTGAGATCACAGGCTCGTCACAAGAGCAAATGTAGTGGCCAAATAAAAGGCTGTCTGATGGTAATCTCTGCTTCAGTTACTGTTATCCCACTTGCCTCTACCGATGTACTCTAAAATGTTGTGACTGCTTACTATGTGTTTAGTGCTAAGTAACCTGAACACGTGGTTTACATGACCACTAGGCTATGAAACATTCATTATGAAATACATGTTATCCAGATTAGTCAAGCTTGTGTTTTATTTTACTACCCCAGAATAATCCCATAATAATTTCTGTTTGTAACTTAAATGAATATTATGCCAAAAACTATTACTATTTGGTTCATGCACTAATTGACAATTTACACTGTTGTTGCAAAAGTTCTTTACCTTCAGTAAACACTGCAGCCCACAGTGAGGGTTACAACAGCTATACTATCACCAACAAACAACAGCAAATAAGATACTGGGCCCTCCCCTTCATTAAAACTGAAAAGTTCCAAATTGAAATACTTAAGGATAAAAATAAAAATGGTAATACTGATCAAAAGTGTGAATTTTAATAAGGTTTGTCTACAGAAAAAACTCATCCTGGCCTATGTCAGCATCAAGATTTCAGCAGAATCAAGGTTGGTACCTCATGTCAGACAATATGGAGCAAAATTATGGAGCCAGTGAGAAATTAACAGTAAACTATCTTATAAGGAACACCAAAATCAAGATATATATCCATGGAAACCCTAAAATACACTAACAATTTGTTCCTATGTGTCCTGTAGTAGATAATGTTTACAGCCCCACATACTATATTAGGACAAAATTAAAAAGCCTCCTTAATAAATTTTACACATACAACAAAAAATATACAGTAAGAAAGTCTAGAACATTAGCTAAAAATATCAGAGAGATAAAAATACCTCCAAATTCAAGATTTATATCTTCTGATATTACTAACCTATACACGAACATTCCAATGCAGGAAACAACCTATATCATAGAACAAAACCTACTTGAATCCAGAAAAATCTCAATACATGGCACTACAGAAATATTACAACTAATAAAACTTATCACACACCAAAATTACTTCAAGTTTGATAATAAAATATATACACAAAAAGATGGAGTTGTACTGCTGGAACCATAGCTGACATATTCCTTAACAGCTTGGAAGAAAAATTCTTCAAAACAAAAAACCCAACTAATCAAAAAATCATATACTGCTACAGAAACGTAGACAACACTTTAATGTTTGTAGACGGTAACCTTACTGGCATAGACAAAAGACATAAACCACTGAATCAATTACACCTTAACCCTTTGATTGCTGGGGATGTGTCAACTCTTCATGAAGTAGAAGTTTATTGTCTCATTACATACCATTTCAAGCCATTGACTTAAAAGTACAGGAGACTCGTCAAAGCACAAAAACTGGTTTACAATTTTCCTTATAATATCAGTAATATAATACTGAATATTACTTAATTAAGCAATTCATAATTTTTCTTCAAAAGTAACAAACTTTTAACATTATCAGCCCTAAGCATTTGCTCTCTCCTGCTCAAATTTTCAGGTTGTTATTTATGAATTCTTCTACTGAATAGTAACATTTCTGCACTAGTTTCTCATATAAGGATTTTTTTCGTGTTTCTAAATTTATGCTGAGCAATTCTCTTCCTTTCACTTTGTTATAAATTTTCATAACCATATAATGTGGAGTTTGAGCATAAAGTTTTAAACGGTGGGTGGGCAGCATAAAATTCTTTTGATTTCTGGTGTTGTAATCGTGTTGAAAATGATTTGCTACATAGGAATCAGGGTTACTATGCACAAAGATAATCAGCTCATATATGTATAGTGAGGGAAGACTTAGTACACTCAGATTTTTTAAGACTGGGAGACATGATTTTCTTTGACCTACATTGTACATTTTTCTAATGATGGCTTTCTGAAGTTTTAGTATTCGACATATATGGTTTCAGGCACCCCAAAATACAATTCCATACCTTATTACTGACTCATACAGCAGAACCCCAGATACCTGAGCCAACGTTAAAGGAAGCAAGAGATGCAATCAACAAATTGAAAAACCATAAAGCACCAGGATCAGATTGCATAACTGCAGAATTAGTTAAAAATGGGAGACAGAAATTGGTAGAAGTAGTTCACAAAGTGATAACTAAAGTATGGAACTCAGAGATGATACCTGAAGAGTGGCAGGAGTCGATTCTGATCCAAATTTTTAATAAGGGCGACAAAATGCATTTTAGTAATTATAGAGGGATATCACTATTGCCAGCATGTTCCAAAATTTTCTCGAATATTCTGCTAAGCAGGCTTACACAATATGCAGATGAAATTGTGGGGATTACCAAGCCGGCTTTCGGAGGAACTGATCAACTACACACTGTGTCAAATTTTGGAAAAGAAATGGGAATGCAATAAACCAGTTCATAATCTTTTCGTAGATTTTACAAAAGCATATGATTCAGTATTGCAATCACAATTGTACAGAATTATTTTGGAACTTGGAATACGAAAGAAGTATGTTAGACTTATAGAAGCAAGTTTGAAAAACACAAAAGGTAGAGAACGCGTGGAGAAATTGGAGTCAGAAGAATTTGTAATAAAGAACGGACTTAAGCAGGGAGATGCCCTGTCTCCGCTACTTTTTAATTTAGTCCTAGAATATATTGTACGAATGGCAGCAGATAATTCAGAGGGTGTGGAGTTAAATGGAAATATTAAGATATTAGGGTATGCAGATGATCTAAACATCATTAGCGATAAGAAGGAATCTGTAACAGCAAATGCGAATACGTTAATCAAGGCTAGTGCAGATGTAGGTCTAAGGATAAGTGAAGACAAAACTAAATACCTGGTTACTACTAGAATGCCAACAGCAGTAGATCAGGAAATGTTAAGAGTTGGAGACATGCAGTTTGAAAAAGTGAACACATTTAAGTATCTAGGTGTGGACATCACTTCGAGAAATGAGATTGAATCTGAACTGAAGAAGAGATTATGGGCGGGAAATGCATGCTACTTCTCACTGAATAGATTACTTTCATATTGTCTAAGAATTTAAAGATTAGAATATACAAAACTATTACTCTACCAGTTTTGCTTATGAGTGTGAGACTTGGTCTCTCACTGTGCAAAATGAAAAGCCGTTTCGAGTATTTGAAAACAAAATTTTGAGGAAAATTTTCGGAGCAAAAAGGGATGACATTAGCGGAGAGTGGCGAAAACTGCATAACGAAGAGCTTCACAAACTCTATTCAATCCCTGACATAATCAGTATTATTAAATCATGTAGGCGGGTCACGTAGCTCGAATGGATGAGGGCAAGGCAGCGCGCAGAGTACTGTTAGGGCACCTAGAGGGAAAAGATCCTGTGGGGAGACCAAGGCTTAGATGGGACGACAATGTGATGGCTGATTTAAGGAGCCTAGGTATTGAAGGTGAATGGAAGGAAATAGCCCAAGACAGGGACAGGTGGCGAAAATACGTTGCTGCGGTAATGGACTCTCGAGTCCGGTACGACCAGTGAGTGATTGAGTGAGTAAGTAAGTATTACTGACTCAAAGTAGCTGTGATATACTACTTTTCTTATGCCCATACTGGTAGCATTGTACAATATTTTCACTGCATATGCTAGGCTATTTAATTTATTTGCAAGGTACTGTATATGTGACCCCCATGATAGATTTTTATCTAGTTGCATTCCTAGGAATTTCACATACCTAGCTTCCTGCAAATCCTTCTGTGACTGACCTGAATATCATTTAATTTTGCTTGTTTTGTTTTAAATTGCATTAACTGAGTCTTTTCCATGTTTAATTTTAACCCATTTAGATCAAACCAGGTATCTAAGTTTTTTAGAGTATTTAATACAGTTTGTGGAATTTGATCTGCAATATTACTTTCAATTATTAAAGATGTGTCATCTGCAAATAAAACTAAGTGACACTGAATATTAAGTGGCAGATAATTTACGTACAACAAAAACAGAATGGGACCTAAGGCAGAACCTTTGGGGGGGGGGGGGGGGGGGTACTCCTTGTGAAATGGTTTTCCATTCTGAAGTATACGTTCCTCTCTCTGATGTTATAACCACTCTTTGTCTTCGGTTGGTTAGATAGGATTTAAACCATTCTAATGTTGTACCCCTAATTCCATACTTTTCCAGTTTACAAAGTAGCAAGGAGTGATTCACACTATCAAAGGCCTTTGATAGGTCACAAAAATTCCTGTGGCATGCAATGATTTGTCTAGAGACAAGCTAATTTTATCAACAAAATTATTTATAGCAGATATTGTGGTTTTGCCTTTTTGAAATCCATACTGATTTTTAAAAATTATTTTAAATTATTCTATGAATTTTTGAATTTGTATGGTGACTGCCTTCTCAAATATTTTTGACAGTGATGGAAAAAGAGAGATTGGACAATAGTTTCCCATGCGTTCTTTTGCGCCTTTTTTTGAATAGTGGCTTAACTACTGCGTAATTCAGAGTCCCTGGAAAATAACCTTCTTACTACTGTAGTTAGAGGCTGCGCAATTATTTTAGAGACTGTTTTTAACACTTTTTTTGGTATCCCATCCCTGATGTTTCACTTTTTAGTGACAGTATCACATTTTCTGTATCTTTTACTGTATTTTTTGTAAAGGTACTGAAAAATGCACCGTCAAGTTGCTCACCATTGAAGAAATTTACTGTGACTGGATACTCTGCTACATTTATAAAGAATTCATTAAACAATTCACAAATTTGAGCAGGGTTTACAATAGTTTTACCCTTTATCTTGATTTTAGAAATATTGTGGCCTCTACCTGTGGCACCTGTTTCAGCTTTGATCACTGACCATAATGCCTTTGATTTGTTTTCACTATCCAATATAAATCTATTATTTTCCAGCTCTTTGGCTGCCTTTACTACTTTCTTAAAAATATTTTTGTAATCTTTTACATAGGTAACAAAATCAGGACTTTTATTATGTTTTAATTCCCTATGCAGCCGCCTTTTTTCTTGCACTCAATATTTTTATTCCATCAGTAATCCACTTTACTTTATTTCCTACTTTTTATGATGTACAGTAAGAGGAAAGTTTCATTTAAAATGAGCAGGAATTTGTCCAGAAAAGTAGCAAAATTTTCAGAGCATGAAATACTATGATCTATAGACCACTCCACCTTATTTAATCTATGATAGAATAAGTTTACATTTTCTTTGCTGAACTGGCGTTTGGTGTCGGTTTCTTTTGTTGTGCAAGATTCTATTGTTTTTGGTAACTCCATAAACAGAGCGCAATGATCAGAAAATCATAAATCTAAACAAAACTTATTTGTCTCATTATAAGTGTAATTGGTTAAAACATTATCTATACATGGTGCAGACACTTCGTTAACTCAAGTGAAATCAGTGAAATTTGCACTGAAACCCAATGTTTGAATCATATCAATGAATTTTGTTGAGTTATTGGTTTCACTGTCTAGATCTATGTTGAAATCAGCAGTTATTATGATTCTTTTATTGGTTTCTTTTTGAAGTTTTTGGAACAGACACTGGAATTTCGACAAAAAATGTTTCATTATTTCTGCGCCCGCAATTCTGTACACATATAAAATTACAATATTTTGCGCTAACTCTACACAGCAGCTTTCAAATACACATTCTTCATTAAGGGAATCAAAATTGAGTCTTGCTTTCATTCCAATAATCTTTCCACTAGTTTGCACTATTCTCCTTGAGTTAAATTACTTCTATAAAAGATGCTGGCAACATAAAAATTATCAAGGTTATTCAAGATTTTGATACTATCCTTTGTAGGCCAGTGTTCATTCAAGCACACAATCTTGATATTTGGTATTTCCGACAAAATGATTTGCAAGTCATTTAGTTTAGTTTCTCTGCCATTTATGTAATCTGAACTTAACCCATTTATGTTCAAGTGCAATAAGAATGTATTGTTACCTTTTTGAATATTCCTAATGGCATCTGGTTTGAAACGCTGTTTGTGTATTTTTGTTTCAACTTCATTAGGCTTATCAATTTTTACACCTACATCTTTGCATACTAGTTTCCCTTATTAAGTATGGTCTTACGTATATCACTAAACATATTGCTGAATGTTGCCGATCCTAGCCAGTTCAGATGCAGTCCACCTTGTCCTAGACATTTATCACTAACAAATTTATCCGAATCTATGAAAACTGCACCAAGTCTGCTGCACTGCTCTCTGACGCGGATGTTTATCCTGTCTATGTATTTATCACTTACAGATCTTCTGTGCAGGATACTACTAATAATTAACTTTGATGCTGGTTACACATTTTTCGCCATCAGGATTAGGTTTCTTGCTTTGTTTACCATCTCTTCTTCATTGCTGTTTCGCAGTGAGTTTGTCCCCACGTGCATGAATACACCTTTATAGTTTTCATCACGATGTACCGGCGGGAATGCATTTTGTTTCGTTGTCTGCTTGTTCTTGAGGTGACTATTTAATTGATGTATACCTATCCCAGGGCGGACATCAGTTTTAGTATTCGATACTGCAACGTTTTTGAGTAGTGAATCCCCAATTATGAAGAAGTCATTTGCGGTACCTTGTTTGCCACGTTCTTGATGTTTCCTTTTGTATTTTGTTTTTGTACGTTACTGCAACCTACTTTTATTATTTTATTTCTAGGTTTGACATGTTTTGTATTTCTTTCTACGCAATTTTTGTCATTATCATCACTTTTTTCAGTTTGTATATCACTTTTAACACCGAGTCTCAATGTGGTTTTGGCCATTTTCCTTCACTGATTCACTGTTTCCACTGATCCACAAATGTTTTTCATTTAATAGTTTTACGTTTTCTTGCTTAAAGATTACAATTTCTTTTCTGAGAGTCTCAATGTCACTATTCAGAAATTTGATAATTTTGTCTTTTGAATTTATCATGTCGAGGAAGTCTTCACATTCATCACTAACACAGTTACGACATGACCACCTAATATCGTCATTAACGAACTTGAGATTCACATTCGCGCATTTTTCGTGTAACCAGAAGTTACATTTCACACAGAGGATGCCTTTAATCACACGTTTTTTGCATTCTTTACACTCTGCGCTGTTATGAAACTTCTTTTTAGCTGAGGCTGAAGTGTTGCTGCACTGTTCTACTGGTGCCATCTTATTTCATGCCTCACCGTTCCCCTGGCACACCTGACGTGCCCTTGGGTCTTCCCTACAGCGCTAAGGATGTGTTGTCATGTACCACACTACTGGCCTTTCCAGCGCTAGGGACTAGTTTAGGCGCATTGAGTCAGAGCTACCTGAGTGCTACAGACACGTAAACACGCAGAGCTGTCTTTCCGCCCTGCCCTTCCAGTAGCTGTTCAGTGATCTGACTACATAGTTCGAGAGTGCATATATGTTTATTGCTGCATTCCCTCTTTGCAGAATTTGGCTTCAATTCCTATGTTTTCATCAGTTTTCTTGTTTTCTATGAGAAATGTCATGTCGCCGTGGTTGCACAGATAAAGAAATCCTGAATACGCTCACTAATAGTGACAGTGAGTGTGAATTATCTGACGTCGTTAGCAGTGATGATTCTTCAACAGAATCTCGAAGCTGTAGTACTCAGCCCTTCACATCAGAGGGGAGAGCAAGAATTACAGTCAGCAGTTCCTCTGAATCCGAGGAATCAGAAAGTGACAGTGAAATGGTTAGGAAAAGAGCACACTTAAGTGACCCACTTTACTGGAAAGAAACCGATTTCCAGCCGTTTAACCATTAATTCGATGACTCGAGTTCAGGACACAACTGTCAATTAGATACTGACTCAACCATTCTTTCATTTTTTGTAATATTTCTGTCCCAAGAACTTTGGCAATTTATTGCAGATAAAACAAATCGTTTTTACGTTTACACAAGAGAAAATACTACAGAATCTGTGAATTCCCCGACTGTCAAAGTGGAAAGACACTGGATTTGAGGACATGTTTTGTTGCTATTTGCCTTCTAACGGCACAAGTTAAGAAGTTAAAATGAAGTGATTATTGGTCCAGAGATACGGTTTCCAATGAAATTATGTCCTGAGGGTTTTTGTCTACTTCTGAGAGTACCGGAGGTGACAGTCTATTTAAAATTAGGGTGATTGTTGACAAAGTTTGTAGTTCATTTTGCCCATATCACAAGCTTTGTATAGATGAAAGTCTTGCTGTTCAAAGGGCAATTATCATTTAAGCAGTTTATTCCAACCAAGCGAAACACATTCGGAATAAAGACATTTGTACTGGGTGACTGTTGGAGTGGGTATAATTTGGATTTTATTGTATATACAGGTGCAACAACAGAAATTGGGTTCCACAATTTGGGAAAAAGTGGTGATGTAGTGATAACTCTTCTGGGACCGTATTTGGAACAGGGTCATATTCCACATGGAGATAATTGGTACTCCAGCCCAGACCTGTTCCTCTGGCTTCACAACCATTGAGCAGCTGCATGTGGCACTGTTCATAAGAATAGGTGCACCATGCCAAAACTGCAGAAGAAGTTGAAACGAGGAGACACTGAGTTTAAGTCCACTGACAAGGTCCTTGCTATCAAATGGTGCGATAAGAGAGAGGAGTGCATATTGACCACAAGTCACACAACACAAGTGGTTGAATCACAGAAGACTGTCAGAAATACTGGTGAAAAAATAAAGAAACCACAATGTATTGTATTTTACAATTCGAGTGTGGGTGCAGTTGACCGTTGTGACATGTTACTGAGCTCAGTGGGATCAGTGCGTAAGACTGTGAAATGGTTTAAGAAATATTTTTTTCACATTCTGGATTTGTGCACTCTAAATGCTCATGCTCTCCATCAGTTGCTAACAGGGCAAAAAATGGCACTTTCAGAGTTTCACCTTTCTCTCTTACAGGAGATTGTACAAAAATATGCTACAGAATGGAAAAAAAGCTGATAGGGGAAGGTGCTATGATAACGAGAATCCTCTGCGATTCACAGGGAGACATTTTCCAGCTGTTATCGTGAGTGAACATTCGCAGAAAAGTACGCTAATCCACAGATGCATGGTTTGCACAAAACAGAAAGTGTGCCGGGAAACTAGATACCAAAGCAAAACTTGCAACGTTCCATTACGTGTTGTATCCTTTGAGACTTACCACACAAAGAAGCATTATTAATCACTGGGAACTAAATCTGAGAAAATTTATTGACACTTCTGAATAAATTACTAAAAAATGTAAAAAATGAAATATAAATCTGTTTTTAACTTCGCCAGTGCCAATCCAAAGCCCAGATCGAAAAGGATGGGAAATAGATGCAACAGGTATAAAACTATTCAAACAAAGCCTGACTTCTTCATGTGTGGCAGTTTACTGGCAAATGAATGGAATTGGTGATTGAGACAGTGCAACATCTGTACTGTGGCAAATGTAATTACGCCAAGTACATTGGGCCAGTATAACAAAACCCATATATTAATCTGCGTACGATACATTTAAATATTAACGGATAACATGGACAGTTGTTCTTTTATCCTTAATAGTACAAATATAAATCACATTCAGTCTACTTGTACAAAACCTGTTTTCCATAACTGATTTAAATGCCTTTGATCAACGAGAAACAACATGCCAAAGTTAAAATGCTGTTATCAGTGTGATTTTTCTTGCTACTTCGCCTCTGTTGTTAGCAAAGATTGGAAATTAAACTCATTGTTCTTGGGAGGGTTGGGTGCTTAAAATTTGTTGATCAAATGACACTGGCTTTGAAGCATTAACAGAAAATGATATTAGTAAAAGAAGTTTCGAATATACCCTGCTTTCATGTTTTTCATAAAAATCAACAACTTTTCGACTAATCTGTAGATTATTGGAAAATAGTCTCTCTCTCTCTCTCTCTCTCTCTCTCTCTCTCTCTTTCTCTCTCTCTTTCTCTCTCTCTCTCTCTCTTTCTCCCTCCCCCTCTCTCCTCAGTCATCACAGGCCCTGTAGACCACGCGCTGCATCAACAATGTGCTTCCACCGCCTTCTATCTCTCGCAACCTCTCTGCACCCTGCGGAAATTCCTAATGCTGTGATGTCATTCTCTATGTCATCTTTCCACCTTGTACGAGGTCGTCCCAATGGTCTTGTTGCCTGGAGAGTTCTTTCAAATGCTTTCTTGGAGATTCTGTTGTTTTCCATTCTAGCCATATGTCCAGCTCATTGCAGTCTCCTACTTTTTAATTTCTGGATGATAGTGAGTTGCTTCATTAATCATAATCAGCCAAGAAGTATGCAGCACAGCACAGGGTGGGTTGGGCAGCGCAGGCCACTCCGGTCCCGGCGGCGGCTCCGAAGGACAGGCTTGCAGCACAGGTAGCCAGATTAGGCCACAGGCCTTGGCGCCTCAGCACGCCAAGCAGATGGCGTGCCTCCAGCAGTCAAAGGGTTAAAATGAAATTTACCACAAAACACAAAAATAACAAAACAATCAACTTTCTCGACTTAACTAACAGCAAACATTGCTTTGAAATTTACAGAAAGTCTACCCCAACAGACTGTATAAGTAGTGCACACTCATGTCATCCTAAGGCCCACAAACTCGTGTTCTTCCACACAATGCTTAACAGATTAACAAATTTTACACTAGAAAATGAAGCAGTTCAGAAGGAAATAAAAGTCGTAGAATACATAGCCCAGCAAAATGATTATGGCCCGAAAATTGTAACGCAATTATACTACAGGAAAGTGCAACCAAAAAAGCCCAGTATACATAAAGAATTAAAACGAAGAAGAAGAAAACAACATACGTGACCACAACTGATCTGGGAAATATCTCAAACAAAATTAACATATTATTCACCAAAACTGACATTGTCTTTGCATATCAAAACACACAGTCTCAAACAAAATCTACAAAGGCAGCTTGAAAATTCCATACACAACCACCACAGTGTTTACAAAATTTCATTTTATATATTTATTTACACATCAAGTTCCGTAGGACCAAACTGAGGAGCAAATGTCCAAGATCGTGGAATGTGTCAATACATGAAATTACAACGTAAAAGTAATAAAAGACAAAAATAAAATGTTTGTGAACCCAAAAAATGTCAAGCCATAAATTTAAGTAAACATAATCAGCAATACAACAAGAATCAGCTTAATTTTTCAAGGAACTCCTCGGCAGAATAGGAGCAACCTATGAGGAAACTCTTCAGTTTCCATTTGAAAGTGCATGGATTACTGCTAAGATTTTTTAACTCTTGTTGTAGCTTATTGAAAATGGATGCAGTAGTATACTGCACACCTTTCTGCACAAGAGTTAAAGTCTGATCCAAATGCAGGTTGGATTTATGCCGAGTATTAACTGAGTGAAAGCTGCTTATTCTTGGGAATAAGCTAATATTGTTAACGAGAAATGACAGTATGGAATATATATACTGAGAGGTCAATGTCAAAATACCCAGACTTGTGAATAGGGGTCAACAGGTTTTTTTTGAATTTACACAACTTATTGCCCGAACCGCTCGTTTCTGAGCCAAAAATATCCTTTCAGAATGGGAAAAATTACCCCAAAATATAATACCATATAACATGAATGAAAATAAACAAAGTAGACTAATTTTTGTGTTGAACGATCACTCTCTTCAGATACTGACAAATATTAAAATTGATGGCATTAAGTCTTTGTACAAGATCGTGAACGTGAGCTTTCCATGCCAGTTTACTACCTATCTGAACACCTAGAAATTTGAACTGTTCAGTTTTACTAATCATATGCCAATTCTGTGAAATTAAAATGTCAGGTTTTGTTGAAATGTGTGTTAGAAACTGAAAAAACTGAGTCTTACTGTGATTTAGCTTTAGTTTCTTTTCTACAAGTCATGAACTTATACCATGAACTGCACTATTTGAAACCAAGCCAATGTTGCACACAACATCCTTTACCAACAAGCTAATGTCATCAGCAAACAAAAATATTTTATTGAGTTACCTGTAATACTAGAGGGCGTATCATTTATATAAACAAGG
The DNA here is from genome assembly GCF_023897955.1 of Schistocerca gregaria. Taxonomy (NCBI): domain Eukaryota; kingdom Metazoa; phylum Arthropoda; class Insecta; order Orthoptera; family Acrididae; genus Schistocerca; species Schistocerca gregaria. The sequence goes on along the minus strand of NC_064931.1, from coordinate 872,078,446 downwards.
AACATATGTGGCCCCAACACTGATCCCTGCCCCCCCCCCCCCCCACTTGACTGTACCCCACTCAGACCCCACAACACAGCCATTCTCAACAATGTGAATAATGACCTTTTGCTGTCTATTACCAAAGTAAGAGGTGAAACAATTGTGAGCTACTCCCTGTATTCCATAATGGTCCAACTTCTGGAGCAATATTTTGTGATCACCACAATCAAATGCCTTAATTCAAACAAAAAATATGCCTAGCATTCAAAACCTTTTGTTTAACCCATCCAGTACCTCACAGAGGAAAGATAATATAACATTTTCAGTTGGTAAATGACTTCTAAAGCCGAACTGTACGTTTCACAGCAAATCGTGTGATATAAAATGACCAATTATCCTTACATACACAGCCTTTTCAATAACTTTAGCAAACAGTGATGGCATACAGATAGATTTAAAATTTTCTACATTATTGCTTTCTCCCTTTTTATAAAGTGGCTTTACTACTGAGTACTTTAATCATTCAGAAAACTGACCATTTCTAAAGAAAAAATTACAAATATGGCTAAATACAGGACTAACATGTGCTGCACAGTACTTTAATATTATGCTAGGCACTCCATCATATCCATGAGAGCATTAGTCTTCAGTGATTTAATTATTGGCTCAATCTCCCCCTTGTCTGTACCACAGAGGAGTACTTCAAACATCAACCTCGGAAAGGCATTTGCCAAGAGTGTTATATGATTCCCTGTAGAAACTAAATTTTTATTTAATTCACCAGCAATGCTCAGAAAGTGATTGCCAAGCGGGAAAGCGCCGGCAGACAGGCACATGAACAAAACACACAAACACACACACAGAATTACGAGCTTTCGCAACTGGCAGTTGCTTCGTCAGGAAAGAGGGAAGGAGAGGGAAAAATGAAAGGATGTGGGTTTTAAGGGAGAGGGTAAGGAGTCATTCCAATCCCAGGAGCGGAAAGACTTCTCTTAGGGGAAAAAAAAGGACAGGTGTACACTCGCGCACACACACACACACACACACACACACACACACACACACACACACACACACACACACACACACACACACACACACACATATCCATCCGCACATACACAGACACAAGCAGACATATTTAAAGGCAAAGAGTAAGGGCAGAGATGTCAGTCGAGGCGGAAGTACAGAGGCAAAGAAGTTGTTGAAAGACAGGTGAGGTATGAGCGGCGGCAACTTGAAATTAGCGGAGGTTGAGGCCTGGCGGATATCGAGAAGAGAGGATATACTGAAGGGCGAGTTCCCATCTCCGGAGTTCGGATAGGTTGGTGTTGGTGGGAAGTATCCAGATAACTCGGACGGTGTAACACTGTGCCAAGATGTGCTGGCCGTGCATCAAGGCATGTTTAGCCACAGGGTGATCCTCATTACCAACAAACACTGTCTGCCTGTGTCCATTCATGCGAATGGACAGTTTGTTGCCGGTCATTCCCACATAGAAAGCGTCACAGTGCAGGCAGGTCAGTTGGTAAATCACGTGGGTGCTTTCACATGTGGCTCTCCCTTTGATCGTGTACACCTTCCGGGTTACAGGACTGGAGTAGGTGGTGGTGGGAGGGTGCATAGGACAGGTTTTATACCGGGGGTGGTTGCAAGGGTAGGAGCCAGAGGGTAGGGAAGGTGATTTGGGGATTTCATAGGGATGAACCAAGAGGTTACGAAGGTTAGGTGGACGGCGGAAAGACACTCTTGGTGGAGTGGGGAGGATTTAATGAAGGATGGATCTCATTTCGGGGCAGGATTTTAGGAAGTCGTATCCCTGCTGGAGAGCCACATTCAAGGTCTGATCCAGTCCCGGGAAGTATTCTGTCACAAGTGGGGCACTTTTGGGGTTCTTCTGTGAGAGGTTCTGGGTTTGAGGGGATGAGGAAGTGGCTCTGGTTATCTGCTTCTGTACCAGGTTGGGAGGGTAGTTGCGGGATGCGAAAGCTGTTTTCAGGTTGTTGGTGTAATGGTCGAGGGATTCAGGACTGGAGCAGATTCGTTTGCCACGAAGGCCTAGGCTGTAGGGAAGGGACCGTTTGATATGGAATGGGTGGCAGCTGTCATAATGGAGGTACTGTTGCTTGTTGGTGGGTTTGATGTGGACGGATGTGTGCAGCTTTGGGTTGGCAGGCTTGGGTAACCAAGAAGGCTTCCTCTAAGCGGCCCATAAATAGGTTGGCATACGAGGGGTCCATCCTGGTACCCATGGCTGTTCCCTTTAATTGTTGGTATGTCTGGCCTTCAAAAGTGAAGAAGTTGTGGGTCAGGATGAAGCTGGCTAAGGTGATGAGGAAAGAGGTTTTAGGTAGGGTGGCAGGTGATCGGCGTGAAAGGAAGTGCTCCATTGCAGCGAGGCCCTGGACGTGCGGGATATTCGTGTATAGGGAAGTGGCATCAATGGTTACAAGGATGGTTTCCGGGGGTAACAGACTGGGTACGGATTCCAGGCGTTCGAGAAAGTGGTTGGTGTCTTTGATGAAGGATGGGAGACTGCATGTAATGGGTTGAAGGTGTTGATCTACGTAGGCAGAGATACGTTCTGTGGGGGCTTGGTAACCAGCTACAATGGGGCGGCCAGGATGTTTGGGTTTGTGAATTTTAGGAAGTAGGTAGAAGGTAGGGGTGCGAGGTGTCGGTGGGGTGAGGAGTTTGATGGAGTCAGGTGAAAGGTTTTGTAGGGGGCCTAAGGTTCTGAGGATTCCTTGAAGCTCCGCCTTGACATCAGGAATGGGATTACCTCGGCAAACTTTGTATGTAGAGTTGTCTGAAAGCTGACGCAGTCCCTCAGCCACATACTCCCGACGATCAAGTACCACGGTCGTGGAACCCTTGTGAACCGGAAGAATGATGATGGATCGGTCAGCTTTCAGATCACGGATAGCCTGGGATTTGGCTGTGGTGATGTTGGGAGTAGGATTAAGGTTTTTCAAGAAAGATTGAGAGGCAAGGCTGGAAGTGAGAAATTCCTGGAAGGTTTGGAGAGGCTGATTTTGAGGAAGAGGAGGTGGGTCCCGCTGTGACGGAGGACGGAACTGTTGCAGGCAGGGTTCAATTTGGATAGTGTCTTGGGGAGTTGGATCTTTGGAGTGGGATCAGGATTGTTTTTCTTCGTGGCAAAGTGATATTTCCAGCAGAGACTACGAGTGTAGGACAGTAAATCCTTGACAAGGGCAGTTTGGTTGAACCTGGGAGTGGGGCTGAAGGTGAGGCCTTTGGATAGGACAGAGGTTTCGGATTGGGAGAGGGGTTTGGAGGAAAGGAATTGGGGTGTTGTGGTTCCAGATTGTGTTGACTAGAATTTTGAGGTGTTGGGGGGAGTGGAGCTGGAAGTGGGAGATTGAGTAGATGGGAGAGACCTGCCACCCTACCTAAAACCTCTTTCCTCGTCACCTTAGCCAGCTTCATCCTGACCCACAACTTCTTCACTTTTGAAGGCCAGACATACCAACAATTAAAGGGAACAGCCATGGGTACCAGGATGGCCCCCTCGTATGCCAACCTATTTATGGGCCGCTTAGAGGAAGCCTTCTTGGTTACCCAAGCCTGCCAACCCAAAGTTTGGTACAGATTTATTGATGACATCTTCATGATCTGGACTCACAGTGAAGAACAACTCCAGAATTTCCTCTCCAACCTCAACTCCTTTGGTTCCATCAGATTCACCTGGTCCTACTCCAAATCCCATGCCACTTTCCTAGACGTTGACCTCCATCTGTCCAATGGCCAGCTGCACACATCCGTCCACATCAAACCCACCAACAAGCAACAGTACCTCCATTATGACAGCTGCCACCCATTCCATATCAAACGGTCCCTTCCCTACAGCCTAGGCCTTCGTGGCAAACGAATCTGCTCCAGTCCTGAATCCCTCGACCATTACACCAACAACCTGAAAACAGCTTTCGCATCCCGCAACTACCCTCCCAACCTGGTACAGAAGCAGATAACCAGAGCCACTTCCTCATCCCCTCAAACCCAGAACCTCTCACAGAAGAACCCCAAAAGTGCCCCACTTGTGACAGAATACTTCCCGGGACTGGATCAGACCTTGAATGTGGCTCTCCAGCAGGGATACGACTTCCTAAAATCCTGCCCCGAAATGAGATTCATCCTTCATTAAATCCTCCCCACTCCACCAAGAGTGTCTTTCCGCCGTCCACCTAACCTTCGTAACCTCTTGGTTCATCCCTATGAAATCCCCAAATCACCTTCCCTACCCTCTGGCTCCTACCCTTGCAACCACCCCCGGTATAAAACCTGTCCTATGCACCCTCCCACCACCACCTACTCCAGTCCTGTAACCCGGAAGGTGTACACGATCAAAGGGAGAGCCACATGTGAAAGCACCCACGTGATTTACCAACTGACCTGCCTGCACTGTGACGCTTTCTATGTGGGAATGACCGGCAACAAACTGTCCATTCGCATGAATGGACACAGGCAGACAGTGTTTGTTGGTAATGAGGATCACCCTGTGGCTAAACATGCCTTGATGCACGGCCAGCACATCTTGGCACAGTGTTACACCGTCCGAGTTATCTGGATACTTCCCACCAACACCAACCTATCCGAACTCCGGAGATGGGAACTCGCCCTTCAGTATATCCTCTCTTCTCGATATCCGCCAGGCCTCAACCTCCGCTAATTTCAAGTTGCCGCCGCTCATACCTCACCTGTCTTTCAACAACTTCTTTGCCTCTGTACTTCCGCCTCGACTGACATCTCTGCCCTTACTCTTTGCCTTTAAATATGTCTGCTTGTGTCTGTGTATGTGCGGATGGATATGTGTGTGTGTGTGTGTGTGTGTGTGTGTGTGTGTGTGTGTGTGTGTGTGTGTGTGTGTGTGTGCGCGAGTGTACACCTGTCCTTTTTTTCCCCTAAGAGAAGTCTTTCCGCTCCTGGGATTGGAATGACTCCTTACCCTCTCCCTTAAAACCCACATCCTTTCATTTTTCCCTCTCCTTCCCTCTTTCCTGACGAAGCAACTGCCAGTTGCGAAAGCTCGTAATTCTGTGTGTGTGTTTGTGTGTTTTGTTCATGTGCCTGTCTGCCGGCGCTTTCCCGCTTGGTAAGTCTTGGAATCTTTGTTTTTTATATATTTTTCCCATGTGGAAGTTTCTATATGATTTACCAGTAACAGAAATATTTTTTCTACGAACTGACTTTATATCATCAACTTTGTGCTGCTGACCAGACACTTCCTTCACAAGTGACCATATGGTTTTAATTTTATCCTGTGATTTAGCTATTCTATTTGCATACCACATAATCTTTGCCTTCCTAATAACATTTTAAGCACCTTACAGTACTATTTGTAATGGGCTACTGTAGCTTGATTGTGGCTACTTCTAACATTTTGATATAATTCTCGCTTTGTTCTACACGATATCATTATCCCGCTAGTCAGCCACCCAGGCTGCCTTTTACTGCTAGTGCCCCATTTAGAATGTTCTAATGGAAATTAACTCTCAGAGAGCATGAGAAATGTGTTAAGGAAAGCATTATACTTGTCATCTATGTTATCGGCACTATAAACATCCTGCCATTCTTGTTCCTTGACAAGTTTTAAGAAACTCACTATTGCTGTTGGATTAACTTTCCTACATAGTTTGTAGTTATATGTGACATTCGTTTGGGTACAAAGGCTTTTAGTGTTAAATTTGTGCATCATGGTCTGAAAGGTCATTCACCCTTTTACTAACAGAATGCCCATCTACTAATGAAGAATGAATAAAAATATTATCTATGGCTGTGTTACTGTTCCCCTGCACCCTAATTGGAAAATACACAGTCTGCATCAGATCATATGAATTTAGGAGATCTACCAACTTCCTTTTTCTTGCATCATCATATACAAAATTAATATTGAAGTCACCACATATAACTAATTTCTGGTACATCCTATAAAGTGAGCCAAAAACCCTCTCTAGCTTGAGCAGAAATGCTCTGAAGTCGGAGTTAGGGGACCTATAAACACCAACTGTTAGAAGTTTACTTTCACTAAATTCCACTGCATCTGCACAACATTCAAATATCTGTTCAGTGCAGTGCCATGATATGTCAATGGACTCAAAGGGAATACTGTTTTTTTTTATGTACATGGCCACTCCCTCACCCCACAAGGAACTCCTTGAAAAACAGCCAGCTTATCTGTATCCTGATAAAGGAAGCCCTTGAATTGTGAAATTATTTAAGTGGTGCTCTGATAAACCAATAATTTCACAGTCAACATCTATAAGCAGTTCACTAACTTTATCTCTAATACCTCTTATATTTTGATGAAATATGCTAATTCCTTCTCTACTTGGAAACATGACATCCTCTGGAAGTTAGCCCTTAGTTAGAGGGACTACCTTTAAGCAGGTATACCTATCAGCTGACTTCAATCTAAAAAAGGTGCAGCTCTAACACTAATGACTACAGGAATTTTTCCATGAGTGATCCCACCACCACCCACTACACTTGTCACCTGTAAGTTTTGCCAGCCTCCCCTTCCCATACCTATTGAGGTGCAGGCCACGTGTATTGTAACCCGATCTTCTAATAGACTCAACTAGCACCAGTGAAATGTGACCCATGCCCTCTACCATCAGTGCCTTCTCCAGCCCCATGTTAACGCACCTAACAGACGCATTACGGTGAGGCCATTCATGATGCTGAAACAGTTGTACGAAATGCACATTAGTGCCACCAGTTTGAGTAACTATCTTTACCAGGTCACCACTTACATCATATTCCCCATCCCTATCAAGACTGTTCGCTGTTCCACCCACTATCACTACCTGATCTTCCTCCACAAAATTCCTACGTAACTCCCCTATGCTGTCAGTCACTAGGGCCACCCCTGCATTAGGCTTAACAATGCTGGTGATCTGGTACTCACTCCCCAACACTTCCTGTAACTGCTGGCCCACACCTCTACCATGCGAACTACCTAGCAGCAGAGCCGCCTCCTTTCATGCCACAAATTCTACACAGAACAAACTCGTAGAATCTTGAACATTAGATATATAAGGAGCACACCAGAGAAAGTGAAAACAACCCATTCACATTTTTTCAACATCTACAAACAGAAAAACATGACATAAAACCCATAAATGAAGCACTAGAAATCCTCCATATTATGCAAAAGGGAGCAACCATGAACATCCTTGAAGAAATAGACATATATTCACATGCATACAGCAGCCCCACAAATTTACTGAACGAACAAATCGACCTAAAGCACAAAAAGTACACAGAAAACTTTATTCGCATTGTAAAGCAAGAAAATGGGTACTGTAATAAAACAGAGACACTAAATAATACATACTCATGGTAACAGTGATAGCAACATGAAGAGCATACAAGAGACATAAGATCAAGAAAACTTCACAAATCATAGTCAATAACAAAATTATTATGAAAAAATAAAAATATAACATAAAAATTTCAACTAAAACAAAACCAAACTCCAGGCAAAAACATAATTAGAATCAAACCTATAAAAATAATAAAAAACAACCAAATTTCCACACATCACTTACTTATAATGGTAACTATGTAAACAAGTAATATCGCTGATCCACTGTCATCCAAGCTGTCAAGAGAAAAATAGCATACATAAAAACTGACTTTAGTCAGAGATACATCTCCAATGTACATGTAAGGAGAAACTAATAATTCTAAAAAGAGACAGGACATGGCAGCAACGATATTACATGTAAGGAAAAAACACAAAACAAATGTATTATAACTTTCCTGGTTATAGTTACAGACCATTATATTAGGACCATCACTTACATATGTATTTACATAGCACCTGATGATGATAATTTTCCGAAATGGGCTCAATGTGAGTGATTTATAAAATAAAAACCATTTAAAGAGCAGTGTAGCTGGCTGATACTCATAACAAAACCTGGAAGTACGTTCTTTTGAATAAGCAAAGCACAATCTTAGAAGCCAATTTGGTAATGTATGGGGCAGATCAGTGAATAAACATTTTTGATAATCTTAAAACACTAGTGAAAAATCAATACTAGCATCAAACAAAAAATAAAAATAAAATCAAAGTTATATGGATTCCTGTCTGCGAGTGGTATTTCGTATGTCTGAGACTGGTGTTTTGTAGCATTACAATCTCAGATCTCATATTGCTTGTGCAGCAAATGTTGTCAGAACAACTTATATTTTGAGTGTCTCCTCCGATCATCATTTTCACGTCTATCATGTAATATCTATAAGTAAAGGACAGTGAAAGTGGCATTTAAAGGAAAGATGTAGAAAGTCTGTAATCACACACGTAGCATTCCTGTGAGGACCATAAATCAATTAATTACAATTTACAAAAAGGGACATACATAGTCATTTCTTAGTATCCACCACATGGAAGATAAACACTTAACATACGGAATGACTTAAAAAAACATGTTTAAAACTGACATGGCACATCCAGCATACAACAAGTATCAGTAATCACATAGGAACTGGGAGTCGCAAATGCCACAAGATGATGCTCTGGTCACGAGAGGGCATTGCATTTAATTGGGCTGTACATTTTCCCAGACTGACTTGGAGGTTGCACATACCTCATATTCTTGTGAGAAGTTGTACTGGGCATGATGAATGATGTTCCCATGCCTACTTGTCATCACATCTGACTTCAGCATGATGGAGTCACTGCGCATTTCAGCAGAAAAATGAGGGCACATCTGTAGGCAACCTTTTCCAGCTGCTGGATTGCTCATGGTCGGCCAGTTGCATGACCACTGTGATCACCTGATCTGTCATCAACTGATTTTTTCTGGTGAGGATGCCTCAAGGGCCTTGTGTACAAAACACCTGTTACACCTCAGGAGAGCCTAGTGGGCAGGATTGTTGCAGTAGCGGGATGTCATTGAGAGGGTGCACTGTTCGATGCAGTGTCGATGTCAGATTGCCTTCATGCATCTGGACAGCACTTTGAGCCTCTCCTGTAGCTGGCATACATTTGTAGCATGTGACGAAATAACTCCAATACCATTCAGTAGCCCCGGATGGCCTTTACGAAAACTGCTTCCCATGTGATTACTGATCTTTGTTGTATGCCTGAAGTGCCATGTCTGCTGGTAAACATTTTTTATCACCCTGTATAATACAACAAAAAGGATGCTGCCACACACTTAACTATCATCTGTGAACTGTGGATGTACAGTACTACAAAATACAGTGAAACTTTGGATTCTACAGGATAATAGAAAAAGTTAAGTGCAGACAAGTTTCCGGCTTTGAAGTGGTGACTGTAAAGCATTGTTATTAAAGGGAGATGGATTTATTTGAGAGAAGTGTATGTTGTGGTCAGACTAGAGAGCCATAATATCTTAAATAGTATGCAATTTCATAATGAGGGGAAGGATACAATATCCAGAAATTTAAAAAAATGTGTTTTTGAAGAGAGACTAGTTGTTGCCACCATGATGTAAAATTAGTCTCTACAGTTTGCTGGCAGTCGCAGTGTCTCCCACAATGGCTGATGAATATAGATGATGTGCTAAAGGGTGGCCACAGGAGTTGGGAATAGAGCCTAATCAAATGATTATTTGTTCACTGCAAAATTTAGTCAACAGTTGTGATGAGATTGCTTTTAACCAAGGGCATATTTGGAGAACAGAGTTTGTGAATACTAATCTTTATTCTGTGTGTCTAAGGTGTTTAGCATGTTTCTCCATGAAAGGGAAAAAAGCCACATGATCCCTTGTATAGATTTCTCACACCAAATTACCTGTTATATCTTATGAATTACATCTAGCATTATTCATACTATATATTTTTACCTTCTGGTTTCATATATTTTTTGTATTTATGTTTACAAGTCAGTACACTATAACTTGAACAAGCACTTACTTGAATGAACAGCAACTTCAAACACTTGTCACACTGTTTGTGTGTATCTAATTTACTGTTCTCTTTTCTTATTTGTAGTAAAAATAGCACAAACATTTTCAGTTTGGTAAAGATTAATAGCTGTATACAACAATACCTTTTTGACTTGCATGCTTTTCAGTCTTCTCTACATGATCCCAGCCCAAAGCAGACTTGTCCTGTCTGTCAGTTTCAACTCCAAATTTTCCACCAAAGCCTTTAGCATAATCTGAAACAGTAAAGCAATAGTTGCTATTACAGTGATACAAAAATTCTCATGTAACAGCCTCCTCCTCCCCCCCCCCCCCCCCCCCCCCCCCCGTACCCCAAAAAAGTCTAGCTGCAGCACCAACTTACCAAGCAAACTGCTCCCTATTTTAGCATTTTACCTGTTAAGCCACACACAAATGTGCTATTAATTACTAGATGCCCCTTTAAGAAAGGAATCTGATCCTATAAATCAACCAAGCAAATTGTGAGCCTATATAGTGTGGTTAGTACACATTACTAACCCAAGCAGACGAAATCATGGCAACTGAGTGATAAATGACTATACCAGTTGATACTGTCATGGTATGTATGAAGACAAATGCCTTAGTGTTTGGGACTCCCAATCAGTTAATTTCTTACACTTATTGTGTTGGTAGCTCTTCTGGAATTTCCTCTATGCAATAATAGTGCTAACTGTTGACTTGGGCACACACAGGTCCTGTAAAAACTCTCAAAGTGCTAGCATCTGTGGGCTCCTACAATAATTTCCCATTCAAAGCAAATCCTAATACAAAACACATCGGTATGATGTCCCACTTGCATGCAGCTGTCTAAATTTGGATGTTTAGTCTGATGTCACACAGAGCATATTCAGTAGCTTGTAGAGATACTTAGGGCTACAAAGTTTTACATGACTTTTGGTGACCAAATGTCACTATAGATCCCACTGTTAAAGGCTTGATCTAAGGTAATTTTCAAGGATTTTTCTAGTTATTTATTGAGATCTTCAACTCTCACAATTATGCATGTTTGTATGTATATGGAAAATCCTCAGTTCACACATTGGAGGAAGGAAAGAGCACACCACCTCCTAAATGACAATGCATGAATTGTCACTTTAAGAAAGAAGTGTTGTATGGTAAGCTGCGTGCCAAACTGAGACACACCAATCAAATATCCACCCATTCTTGTCAGAAACAAAACACTCATTTGTGATGACAGCTGTCAGAATAAGTGTCAGATTTTTGTCTCCTTTCACTGCTTTTGCCTCTACTGATGCTTTATGCCTGTGAAAAATGCATAACTGCATCTCAGTAAAGATCCCATGTTAAACTGTATGTCCCCTTATTACTGGCAAGGTAAGTCTAATTAACAAATTGGATGAAGACAAGGATATACCATCCTCAACAGGACCATACCCAGTAAACCACTGTTGAGTTCAAACCAATCATCAGGTTGATGGTAGTTTTACTTTTTTCTAACTTTGAATTTCGATATACAATTTATGCATTTAGAGTGGACCAAATCCTATAATAATTCTGCAAGATCTCACAGTAATGTATTGTGTTCTTCAGTTCAACGACCAGTTTGGTGCAGCTCACCACACAACAATAAATACACAGAGAGAGAAATGGAGAGATTGACAAGTAATGCTATAATCTAGAATTCGCTTCTGGAGGGTCCATGATGCCATGGAAAACACAAATGAGATCACAATGAAAGTGTGGGAGAATGAAGCTGTAGTGGAAAACACAATGAGTAGCTTATAACTTCATTACATTCTGACAGCAGATGTAGTGAACACAAGGATGACAGTGATTCACAAGCAGTGTATCTATTGTTTGTGTAGCCTGTAGCACCAAAAATTAAACTGTGTTCTCATCTTACTGTTTCTTTCTTGTGTATTAGGAATTTTGTTACGTCACATCATTCATAATGTAAGATTGGACACTTACCTTAGTGCTGTTATTTACCTTTGAAAAATTTAATTATGATGCTTACAGATGCATAATAGGTATTACAACTGCTGCTGTTCTGCCACCATCATTAATACCCTCCCCACTACCAATAATTTACAAAAATCTCTTAAGTACATGTTTTGTTCGTTTTGAAGTGCATGCACAACTATTGATTGCATCAGCATGTGACGTATTGTCTAGTAGCAGCCAGTAACATTGACCACATCACTGCCGTCTGTCAATCAAAAAATTATTTTATTTGACCTACAAACCCTAATTTTCTTTATTTTTAGCTTTCAATCAGCCAGCTCAGGAAAATTCTTGATGAAAATGGGAAGTTACAAAGGGACATGTGAGGCTGTTTAATAAAATGCACACACTGTGACAGGCAGGATTCTTACACAATTTTTTATTTAAATTTCTGTCATACACTACGTGATCAAAAGTATCCAGACACCTGGCTGAAAATGACTTGCAAGTTTGTGGCATCCTCCATTGGTAATGCTGGAATTCAGTATTGTGTTGGCCCACCCTTTGCCTTGATGACAGCTTCCACTCTTGCAGACATACATTCAATCAGGTGCTGGAAGGTTTCTTGGGGAATGGTAGCCAATTTTTCACGGTGTGCTGCGCTGAGGAGAGGTATTGATGTTGGTCAGTGAGGCCTGGCACAAAGTCTTGTTCCAAAACATTCCCAGGGTGTTCTACAGGACTCAGGTCAGGACTCTGTGCAGGGAAATCCATTACAGGGATGTTATTGTCGTGTAACCACTCTGCCAGCGGCCACGCATTATGAACAGGTGCTCGATCATGTTGAAAGATTCAATCGCCATTCCCAAATTGCTCTTCAACAGTGGGAAGTAAGAAGATGCTTAAAACATCAATGTAGGCCTGTGTTGTGATAGTCCCATGCAAAACAACAATGGGTGCAAGCCCCCTCCATGAAAAACATGACCACACCATAACACCACTGCCTCCTAATTTTACTGTTGGCACTACGCACGTTGACAGATGACTTTTACCTGGCATTCGCCATATCCACACCCTGCCATCAGATTGCCACATTGTGTACTGTGATTTGTCACTCCACACAACGTTTTTCCACTGTTCAATCATCCAATGTTTACGTTTGTTATACCAAGCGAGGCGTCGTTTGGCATTTACTGGCGTGATGTGTGGCATTTACTGGCGTGATGTGTGGCATTTACTGGCGTGATGTGTGGCTTACGAGCAGCCACTTGACCATGAAATCCAAATTTCCACACCTCCCGCCTGTCATAGTACTTGCAGTGAATCCTGATGCAGTTTGGAATTCCTGTGTGATGGTCTGGGCAGATGTCTGCTTATTACGCATTATGACCCTCTTCAACTGTCGGCGGTCTCTGTCAGTCAACAGACGAGGTCAGCCTGTACACTTTTGTGCTGTACATGTCCCTTCACATTTCCACTTCAGTATCACATCAGAAACAGTGGACCTAGGGATGTTTAGGAGTGTGGAAATCTCGTGTGCAGATGTATGACACAAGTAACACCCAATCACCTGTCCATGTTTGAAATCCATGAGTTTTACGGAGCACCCCATTCTGCTCTCTCTTAATGTCTAATGACTACTGAGGTTACTGATATGGAGTACCTGGCAGTAGGTGGCAGCACAATGCATCTAATATGAAAAATGTATGTTTTTGTGTGTATCTGGATAGTTTTGATCACATACTGTAGCTCTGAGTAATTTATACTGCTGACTAGTTTCAAACATAGCTACATTCAAAACTGGTCACCAGTATAAATTACACGTGCTATGACAGAAATTTAAAACAACAGTTCTTGAGTCTAAGAGGGTGGTCATCTCCCAACAAAATGTTGGAACTACATAAGAAAGATTACAGTTCTGTGTGTCCTCAATGACAAGATCATTAAAGATTCAATAGATGCAATAGAGAAAGGGCAACTTCGGAAAACCCTTAAACTGCATGGCTAGGAAAGGGTTTAAATTGCTGTCCCACCAAATGCAGCAAGTCCAGTATCTTAATTACTGTACTACTTGCTCAGTTGCACTCTCTCTGCATAAAAATACATCTACATCCAGGGCTCCAAAATAAATCATGGCACTCCCTAGGACAAAATGCTCCACTGTTCATTGTGTCCCATTCCATTGTATTGTTTACATGTTAAACAACTATTACACTGATGTGCATTTTCATGTTTTCACAGTACAATAACTTAGAATTAAACTTTGGGAGTGTAGTTGCATTAATTTTATTTCTCCCCATATTCTGGCCATATATGTTTCAGCCATCTTGAGAGACCTGTTTTGTCTTTAAAGTACTATTACATGTCCTTCCACTTTTTATTGATGTCTGTTGCACACTACTATTTTATTTTCACATTACATTCTTATTCATCAACCATTAGTTGAAATTGTGCACATGCAAATTAATGGAACTTCATCAAACATCATAAAAAATTAAGGAAAAAAGCTGCTGCAACTGATTTGATTACTAAACCAATTGCATAACTGGAATTATGAAAAAGCTATCACATAATCAGGATATAAAGACATATGGGGATGTGTATTAGAACTTGTTTTCCAAATTAACACTGTTTCAAATGAAATAAAACATGGCACACACATACTTTAAAGGTGCATCTTAATTCAGGAATAATGCAAGTTTAAGGATTATCATATGTCTATAATAATTCTTGCCTTTGTGAACGGAATCATGTTACAAGATAAACATAATTTCTGGTGATTGTGTGATAACATTATTTTCAAACTTTTTATCAAAAATAACACAATAATTCCTGAACACTTTTGTTTTTTCCTTACCTTTCTGTGACTCATGTTTTTCGATCTTTTCTACATAATCCCAACCAACTGCAGACTTATCCTGTCGATCTGCCTGAATTCCAAATTTCCCACCAAATCCAGAACTGTAGTCCCTTTGTGACGCATGTTTTTCAATTTTCTCTTTATATTCCCAACCTTCTGCACTCTGAAAACCAAACCACATGAATTTTTCCAGACTTAACACTTTCCATTTATCTACTTTAATTTTGCCCAGTAATTACGTATGCCAATGCCAAGGAATGAAATAAGAAAGAAGAATTATTTTAACAATGTTACATGATGTAAACAAGATTATCAGTCATGAGGTAAAGCGATGCTTTTTTAGAGCATAACATAGTGATTTCAACATTACATACAAGAATGTATATAACAAAAACACAGAGTACTTGGATATCAAGACCACATTTCTTCATAGAAAGTGAATTAGGTTGCAAGGAAGAGAAAGTATATAGTACAGGCTAAGAAATTATGAACTCATAAACTTGTACTGTAGGAGGACACATAAAGGTGGAGATATAGGCATTCATAGCGGAAATGATATTGCATGTGAAAAAGTCAAATGGATTGGTAATCTGAGTAAAGAAATAGTACTTAAGGATGCAGCAAAAAATTTAAAATTAGAGAACAACAGCCTGATTATAGCAGCTCTGTATACATCACCTGAAAGTAGTATTGAAGAACTTTTCAATTGTCTGGAGGATCTGCTGGAGAAGACATAAGTGTATAAAAACATGTACCGTTTGTTGGAGACATTAACATAGACTCCTTAAATAAAAACAATAATTATCTGCACTATGTTGACTTACTTCAGTGTTATAACTATTATCACAGAAACTCAGAACATACAAGAACTACAGTACAAACACAGACATGCCGAGACCTGGTATTTAGGGAAAGGCAGGATTTTGCCTTTAAATATGTCTGCTTGTGTCTGTGTATGTATGGATGGATATGTGTGCGCGAGTATATACCTATCCTTCCCCCCCCCCCCCCCCCTAAGGTAAGTCTTTCCGCTCCCGGGATTGGAATGACTCCTTACCCTCTCCCTTAAAACCCACATCCTTTCATCTTTCCTTTTCCTTCCCTCTTTCCTGACGAAGCAGCCGCCGGTTGCGAAAGCTCGAAATTGTGTGTGTGTGTGTGTGTGTGTGTGTGTGTGTGTGTGTGTGTGTGTGTGTTTTATTTTATTGTGCCTGTCTACCAGCGCTTTCCCGCTTGGTAAGTCTTGGACGCTTTATTTGGAAACAATTGCAACTAAAGTTGACTATAAGGAACAACTGTTCAATTTGACTGTTAAGACACAATGTCTAATTTTTAAAAAGTTAAGCAAGTTACACTCACGGCTAAAAGGCCTTATTGACCAGAAATTAAAATTATTTGTTGGCTGAAGGCCCCAATAGTAATAACTCAAAAAACAATTTGACAGCTGAAGGACTGGATAGAAAATACTTAAGAAACAGTTAAACTTCTCCAAGGGATACCAAAAATTCACTATTAAGAGACAATATGTAATTAAAAATTCTTAAGACCAATTGTGTTCACAGCTGAAGACCTTATTGACAAGAAATTCAAATTATTTGTCAGCTGAAGGCCCAAACAGTAATAATTCAAAATTACCATATTTAAAAAAATAATCATCACATTCTGACCAAATCAAGAGGGAAGTGAGCCTCAGACAGTGCTCCAAGGATCAACCTGGGAAAGTCGCTCAACTTCGTAAAGAATGAGACAGGCAGTCAAGAGTTGTATTCACTTAACCAGATGGCAACTCAAACTAGTGACAGTTTAAACACTGACCAACACTCTTTCAAAATCTACCTAACTTCTGATAACCAATTCAACGATGGAATAACCCAAGCAAGACGGAACCGGTGGACAGCACTGCGTCTTTTGAATCCGGTGTTTAGCACATCCAGAAGCAGAAGGAACCACTACAACCATAGTAATCCAAAAGAAACAAAATATTTGAACCACAATCACGGAGGCTGTCGAACTACATGCCTTACCAGAGAGCAGTGGCAAGGTGAGGAAAGGTACACTGCCACGAAAATACGCAAACCTCAGGGCAGGTAACTGGGGCATTAGCGACCACTAGGCAGAAAAATACCATTGGTTGAGCTTCACCAACAATAACACAAGGAATTCAATGATTAATAATAAGAAGTGGAGAACGGCTGATTAATTTTGCCAACTCCAAACACTACAACCGTTGCTCTTCATCTCAGCGACCCTGCGAGCAGCAACGGCTGAACAAACGGTGTGATCTCAAAATGGTGGAGGTTTCACAACTGGGTTAATGTTCACTCAACTCAAACGTCCTGGGTCCGGTGGACAACGAGATTGCAGCCCTCACAACTACAGCCCCTCAATCTGGCCTGCGTGCTGCCAGCGTTGCCGGACCTCACTGTGCTCCATCCCAACCGAACTCCTCGATACCGTCCGACCCAGAACACACTTCATGTCCCTCTGAAGATAGTACCACCATACTAGATATCGATAACCGTTGCTGCTGCCACTCGTGGACAGACAATGCTAGCAAACGTGGTGGCACCAGTAAACACAACAAGAAAACGAGACCCCACTATCCCTATTACACGATGCCAACCTACCGACAGCACCAACGCGATCCACAACACGGCTCAACCTCGCCCCTCCCCCCTCAAACACCAACCCGGGGGTAATCCAACAAGTGGCCTAACCTAAATTAATTTGATTAAGATGGACCCGGTTTTGCTTACGGGTGCGGTTGTCCTTAACCAGAAGATTAACTGGGCCTAAAATATGCATAACAGTACAGGGACCCAGAAAACAAGGAGTGGACTTACCAAGGTACCCAACACGCACCTCCCTCGCTGGAAAATTAGGGACATACATCTGGTCTCCTGGTTTACCCATAAAGACTCAATTACGGTTGTAACGGTCAGCTTGTTTGTTGTGGGCCCTGAGAATATTGTGCCTGGCACAATTCCAGTTTTCTTTGGCGATCTGAGGGGTAATATCCTCAGGGATTAGATCTTGAATTACCCATAAGTTCAAAAGGGGGGAATTAACAGGATAAGAAATGACAAGGAAACCAGAGTAACCTTTCATGGCTGGTGGTATTGAAGGCAGAACTAAGCCAAAGGAGACTAGAATCCCACTTACTGAGCATTTTCTGATGGTAGATAATCAGTGCGGATTTGAGATTACGATTGACCCTCCTGGGAAAGAGCCCTGCAGGTAATACGGAGTGGTAGTCATGTGCTTCACACTGCTTGCAAGACAGAAAACCTTGAAGGAAGCCGAAAGAAAGGCTAGCGCATTATGACTAACGATTTGCTTAGGGGGTCCAAAAATACTATATACATTAGTTAAATGGGCAATAGTAGCAGCAGCAGTCACTTTACAACTCTGAAGCAGCCAGGTAAACCTTGAAAATGTGCCAATAATAACCAATATGTACTGATGACCTCTTTTGGTGCGAGGTAAGGGCTGAACATAAGTGATACAGAATTTGTCCACGGGACAGGATTCGTACTCAGAACTCAAGAAGCCCTGTTGAAGTGCGATATTAGGCTTGGCCACATGACACAACTGATACCGAGAAACCATCTCTCTGTTGTCTCAGTCCATGGACGGCCAAGTCAAATGCTTCTTAATTTTCTGCAAGGTCTTATAGGTTCCTAAATGCCTGCTAATCAAAGAGTTGTGAAAGTAATGGAAAACGGGGCATACCATGGTTTCTGGTAGACAGATATTCAACTCCTTGGCATGTCCCACCCTTTTACACAAAATGCCTTTCCTGATGACATATCCATCCAAAGGTTCCCCACTGACAGCCATTCCTTAACCAGTCCCCAAGTGGGGTCCTGATCCTGATGGTTGGCAATGTCACTAAACAAATAAGGAATACTGCCTTACGCAACACAACTAATATTGCCTTCCTCTGCTTCTTGGACGCACTCACTAGATGGATGTTCAGTGAACATATGGCTGAGGACGTCCATGAGCACATTCTCAGTCCCCTTAATGTGTTTAACCTTGAATTGCAACGCTGAAATGTGTACTGCCCACCTGGCGATATGGCCAGTTTTACGCTTGCTTGTCGGTTTCTAGCTGAAATACTCTATGCTTGAGATAAAAGCGATACTTCTCCAGCATGAACAAGACGGCCAATGCCTCACATTCATAAACGGAATATTTAACTTCAGCACTGGTTAACCGGCGAGACACATATGCTAATGGCTGCCTTTGAGCTTCGAACTCCTGTAGGAGGATGGCCGAAATTCCCTCATTAGATGCGTTGGTTTGTACAATAATTTTTTAATTAAAAATCAGGCACTCTGAGTTTGGGTTGTTTTAGGGGAGGAGACCAGACAGTGACATCATCGGTCTCATTGGATTAGGGAAGGATGGGGAAGGAAGTCGGCCATTCCAGGATGGCCGGACGCGGGATTGAACAGACGTCCTCACGAATGCGAGTCCAGTGTGCTAACCACTGTGCCATCTCGCTTGGTGGCACTCTGAGAACCAGAAGGATGGCTATAGCTGCCTTAATCTGCTCAAACATAGCCTCTTGGGGAGGTCCCCAGTCAAAACACACCCCTTTCTGATGCAATTCATTTAAAGGAGCTGCCAACTGAGCAAAATTAGGGACAAAACACCTAAAATAATTCGACATGCCTATGAACCTGGCAATACAATGCTTATCAGCATGAGGCAGGAGAGCTCTCAATGACTTACCGCTCCTGGTCAATACGAATGCTCTCGTCTGATACTAGGTGACCTAAGAAGGATATCTGCTGCCTGGGTAATGTCACCTTACTGGGTTTAACAGTCAAACTGGCCCCCTGCAACCTGGCAAAACCTTGCTGGATATGTTCCAAATGCTCCTGAAACGAACGGCTATAAATCACCAAGTCGTCCAAGTAATTATAAACACAGACTAATTTCAAGTTTCCAAGAATATTATCCAGCAAACGAGTAAGAACAGCTGCGCCAGTAGCCAAATCAAAGGGAACCCTGTTAAACTCAAACAGATTCTAGTCAGTACAAAATGCTGTAAGGTATTTACATTCTTCAGCTAAGGGAATCTGATAACAGGCTGGATTCAGATCAAGCACTGAGAACCAATTAGCACTGGCAAACCAAGTAAAAGAGTTATGAAAATCAGGTAATGGAACTGATTTGAGGACAACCTTGGTGTTTAGGTGCTGGTAGTCAACAACAAGCCAAAAATCCCGCCCCTGATCCTTAGGAACAAGGAATATGGGGGATGCATAAGCAGATGTAGAAGGCCTAATAACTCCTTGCTCGGACATTTTAGAGATTTTTCCTCTTAGTATCTTCATCTTAGATGGTGAGAGATGATATGGGGACTGCCTGACAGGAATATGGTCAGATAGACGAATATGGTAGTCAAGAACATTAGTAACCCCAGTCTACCACAGAGAAGCTCGGGGAACCTCTGCAACAAACCCTCTAGTTCAGAGGCCTGCTGAGAAGATAGATGGATGAGATCAAACTCCTTAACCTTAGCATCAACAGCCAGCACGCTGGTATTTCAATGCACCTTACACTTAGCACATTCACAGAACCCAAACTCCTGAGCAGAAGCGAACTTAAAGAAGAAGGTGTACTCGGAATAATGCAAGACAAGACCAGTTTTACTGATAAAATCACATCCCAACATCAAAATGACCAGCAGCTTCTTAACCAAGGCCAAAGACAAGGGCCAGGTGAAATCCCCAATCGAGATACTCCCTTGGACCCAACCATGCAGAGGCAACACCTGCCCATTGGCAACCTGACATCTCTGCACCGAAGAAGGGACCAACTAAAGTCTCGTAAGATGACCAAATTCAAGAAACCATTCCAAGCACAACAACTAAAAGGAGCTACCAGAATCCAAAAGGGCACAAATAGGTTCGCCACCTGCTTGAGAACAAATATAAGGCTGGGGAGGTGATGACCAAGCAACGACATGGGCACACCAAGGTTTAAAGGCTTGATCCCGAAGTCACTGCCTGGCCCGACGTCATCTATTGGCTCTGGGTGCCAGTGGTTGAACGCAAGAATGAACTAAATGACCTGTCTGACCGCAGCTGATGCAATTCCGTGGTTCCCTTTTAGCAGACTCAGCCAATGTAGATAATCCGTAGTTCTCCTTGATAACGCCCGCAGTCTGAACCTTAACTTCATGGCATGGATCGTCCGCAAGTGGTAACGCAGATATCGCTACAATGGCAGCACTAAGTTCTTCCCAGGTGGAGGGACAACAACAAAAAAACAAAGTGTGACTTATCCACCGCTCGCATTCCCACCAAGATAATAGAAACTAACTCCCATTCCCAAGGCGGAACCGGTGGACAGCACTGCGTCTTTCGAATCCGGTGTTTAGAATATCCAGAAGCATAAGGAACCACTATGATCAAAGTAATCCAAAAGAAACAAAATATTTGAACCACAATCAAGGAGGTTGTCAAACTACACACCTTACTGGAGAGCAGCGGCAAGGCGAGGAAAGGTACACTGCCGCAAAAATACTCAAACCTCCAGGGCAGGTAACTGAGCATTAGCAGCCACTAGGCAGAAAAATACTGCTGGTTGAGCTTCACCCATAACAACACAAGGAATTCAATGATTAATAATAAGAAGTGGAGGACAGCTAATTAATTTCGCCAACTCCAAACACTCCACTCGTTGCTCTTCATCTCAGCGACCCTGCGAGGAGCAACGGCTGAACAAACAGTGTGATCTCAAAATAGTGGAGGTTTCACAACTGGGTTAATGTTCACTCAACTCAAACGTCCTGGGTCTGGTGAAGAACGAGATTGCGGCCCTCGCAACTACAGCTGCTCGATCTGGCAGTGCCTGCACGTCCTCGTGCTGCCGGACCTCACTGTGCTCTGTCCCAACCGAACTCCCCGACACCCTCTGACCCAGAAAACACTTCACATCCCTCCAAAAATAATACCACTGTACTATCAATAACTGCTGCTGCCACTCATGGACTGACAACACTAGCAAACACAGTGGCGTCAGTAAACAGAAGAAGAAAATGAGACACCACTATCCCTATTACATGATGCCAACCTACCACTGGCACCAACGTGAGCTGCAACACGGCTCACATGCATTGACCATATTCACTCAAACATAACAAAGGAGAACATAAACATAACCAACATAGAAAATGACAAATCTGATCACACAGCCCTTACTATGGAAATTGATGTAGGGAATGTAGATATAACAAAGTGATAAGTTTATGTATAACAGAAAATTTAACTACAGGTATAGTAAACTTGAGAGGGCATTAGGCAATGAAAAATGGGAACCAATTACAATGCAACAAATGTGAATGATAATAGAAAAATGTCTATAAATTATTCAATAAAACTTTAAATTAAACACGTCCTTTAGTAAAACAAGTAAACAAAGCTATTATTACAAAGCTGAGAATTTACCTCCAGAAATCAGTGACCTGAGAGAGTACATGAAAGACTGTTACATAATCTTTAGAGATACTAAATTACAATACTATTTAACAAAATGTAAACTGCTCAGAAAAAATACAGAGATTCCTTGACTAACCTTATAGCTCAGATATATGCCTATCATACAAGGAACTCAGTCAATGTTAGTAAAACAGCAATCATTTCAAAACTTCAAGCTAAAATGTGTTGTGGCTGGGATGACATTTCACCTGAGCTGCTAAAGGAATGCAGAGGAGAATTAATGAAGCCTCTAACACAAGTAATAAATATATTCCTCTGCCACGGAGAATTCTCTGGTCTTTTGGAAATCAATGAAATCCTACCGGTGTACAAAAAGGGAATAAAAGCTGATATGAAAGACTATAGACCAATATTGCAATACTATATCAATTTGAGGCATATTTCATGAAAGAATCTATTTAGCAATCTACAACACAGTTTTAGAAAAGGAAGACCTACTATAATGGGAGTAGCAACCTCTATACACGAAATATTAAACAAGGTAGATGAAGGAGACAAGGCGATATGCACCATCCTGGATACGAGTACAGCTTTAGATACTTCGAATCATAAAATTCTATGGCATAACTTAGAAGCATTTGGATGAGAGGGGTAGCCTTACAACTCCTTACCTCCTATCTGAAAGACAGGAACCAGTGTGTCAAGTTAACTTACAAAAGGCATTAACAGCTGGTAACAATCAACCCACAAGATACCTCGATTTGGTGTGACCGAGTAAGTATATTAAGGCCTTTTCTGTTTCTTGTGTACATTAACAATTTAATTGAACCCCAAAACTGCAAGGTTGTAAGCTATGCCGATTACACATCTTTTGTCAGCTGGGGCCGTGATATGCAAACTACTAAAAACAGTAGTGAAACCAACTGCAATTTCCTGTCAAGTTACCTTATTGCAAATCAGCTACTAATAAATAAAGAGAAGACAGTGACAACACAATTTATGCTTAGCTATAGTCAGAATATAAATAGAACTCTATTTACAGTCCCATTGGTCCTTAGCTACACAAAAACACAAGTTTTTGGTTATTATTGTTGATGAACACCTGTCATGGAAAGAACATATATACCATATTTGTATAAAATTCATTTCAAATACGTATCTACTGAAAAGGGTCTCAGCCCTCCTGGACCAAGGTAGCTTGAGACAAATATATTTTGGAGTAACACATCCACATCTTCAAGGTTGTATTGAGACACGGGGAGGGGCACCAGCTGTCTATACATATAGGCTCTTCAGACTACAAAAAAAAGACAGTGAGAGTGGTAGCTGAGTTAAACAGGAAAGTGCCTTGTACAGAAATCTGCACAAAATATAAAATACTAACCATATAGTCTACGCATATCCCGCAGGCAATAATCTTTGTGAAACAAAATCCAGAATATACTGTAACAAACAATAATGTATATAGGTACGATCCATGGGGAAGGGAAAATTTTCACAGGATTGCAAGTAAAACAAAGGCTGCAGACCATAATCCACATACAATAGGAACCATCTTTTATAACACATTTCAATCTGACCTCATGACAGCTAATTTAAACACTTCAAAGAATGAACTTAAGCTTTTATTAATAGAGAAAAGCTGTTATTCAGCAGAACATTTCAAGTTGAAACAGCCCTTTGTAAAACAATGTATACGGCATAAGTTTGTTTTTGCAACAAAAAATTATAATATGACCTTCACTATTTATATCAATGTGTGCACTTACATATGTTAACTAAACCTTTGTATATGTGATCTAAAATCTATGACAATGTCCAAAAACTGATTGTTATATGGACAGCAAATAAACAAATAAATTTACAAAAACGTATGACCAGAGATCTGAAGTGTTGGTCAGCCGGGCCATGCTCCATTGATCTAAACAGGTGATAATCAGAGGGAGCAATGTCTGGAGAATACGGTGGGTGGGGTAGGACTTCCCATTTTAACATTTCCAAGTACGTTTTGATCTCTTTTGCAACGTGGGGTGAAGTGTTGTCATGCTGCAAAATCACTTTATCGTGCCTCTAGCTGTATTGCGGCTGTTTGTCTTTTAATGCTCTGCTCAAATGCATTAATTGCATTTGATAATGAGCACCTGTGATTGTTTCACTTGGTTTTAACACCCCATAGTACACAACGCTAAGCTGATCCCACCAAATGCAAAGCATGATCTTGGAACCATGAATATTCAGTTCGGCTGTCAACATGGAAGCATGGCCGGGATATCCCCATGATTTTTTGCATTTAGGGTTACTGTAATGAATCCATTTTTCATACCCGGTCACAAAGTGATGCAGAAATCCCTTCCTTTTATATCTCTGAAGCAACTGTTTACAAACACACAAATGCCGTTCAATCTCTCTTGGTTTCAGCTCACCAGGGACCCAAGTTCCTTCTTTCTGAATCATGCCCATAGCCTTGATATGTTTTGAAATGGCTTACTGTGTCACTCCCACTATTCATGCCAATTCTTCTTGAGTTTGACGCAAGTCTTCACTCAGCAATGTCCCCAATTCTGCACGTTCGAAAACGTCCTCTCTTACATCACTATGCCGGTCTGACATTAAAATCACCGTTCTTGAAGCGTTGAAACCACTTGCGACACTTTCTTTCACTAATAGTGTCCTTACCATACGTCCATACAATGGTTTACATCAGTATCAGCATTTGATGAGACTCAGCCACTGTTTTCTTCATACTGAAACAAAATAGTAACATCTCCCGCAAATGATGAGAATTAGGCTCGTAAACTGACATTTTCAATCAAGAACAACTTTGACACAAATCAACTTATGTTTGAATGAGGTTACGTTGACTGAAGTCCAGGCTAACTGCCTGATGTCTGTGATATGTTTATTTTGATTGCTACTTACCATTGTCACCACCTATCGGCAAACGGCGGAAGCAAAGTTGTATGCCTTGTACTTTACATATCATTCAGATATCTTGTCTGAAATATTTTGTAATTTATTTTTATCTTCTATTGACTTCACTAGCCAGTAAGTAACTGTATTACTTGTAAACAATCTATGAGGATTGCTCAGATTGTCTTTTGAATCACTTATGTAGATCAAGAACAGTAAATGGCCTATCACACTTCCTGGGGGAATACCAGGTAAACTTCGGTTTCACTTCATGAATTTCAGTCAATTACTACATACTGTGCCCTTTCTCACTCGTAAGCACAAATCCAGTAACACAGATGTGATATTCCACAGGCATGCTATTTGAGTCAAAGCCACTTTTGAGGAGGAGAAGAAGAAGACAAAATTACAATTGGTGCAAACATACAAACTCACCTTGTCAATCCGATCCTTCTGCACTCCAAATTTGCCCCCAAAGCCTGCACTGTAATCCTTCTGGGACACATGCTTCTCTACTTTTGCAACATAGTCATGTCCAACAGCACACTGATCCATCCTATAAAACAAAAAAGAATTAACAGGACACTGATTTGTGAGACTGAAATCACTGCTGCACAAATCCTGCATAACTTTTGTGAGTTTATAGTAACTACATGCATTTTGATCCAATTCTGTGCACTAGCTGTCAATATATAATGAGCTAACTGAAAGCTCTATTCAGTTTCTTGAGTGTCAGTGACACACACTGTGTTACTTACAAGTACTCGGCTATCAACTGTGTGCCATGAAAACCAAATTTTATGTTGAGAACAATATAGAGACAATAGTATGAGGGTAATCCCAAAAGTAAGGTCTCCTATTTTTCACAAGTACATAGACCTGTTTATTTCTACAATGGTTTACATCAGTTTACAGCTTGAACATTTAGCTATTTTTCGACATAATCACCATTCTGTCAATGCATTTTTGTAAACGCTGTGGCAGTTTTTCTCCGAAAATTATTTCGAGCAGTTAGTCCACGAACCCACGCGGATTGTAAATGGTTGCGAAAACACACTTGACCTCTTAGCCACAAACAATCCAGAGCTGATAGAGAGCATCATGACTGATACAGGGATTAGTGATCACAAGGTCATTGTAGCTAGGCTCAATACCATTTCTTCCAAATCCATCAGAAACAAACGCAAAATAATTTTATTTAAAAAAGCGGATAAAGTGTCACTAGAAGCCTTCCTAAAAGACAATTTCCATTCCTTCTGAACTGACTAAACGAATGTAGACGAGATGTGGCTCAAATTCAAAGATATAGTAGCAACAGCAATTGAGATATTCATACCTCATAAATTGGTAAGAGATGGAACGGATCCCCCGTGGTACACAAAAAAGGTCCGAACGCTGTTGCAGACGCAACAGAAAAAGCATGCGAAGTTCAGAAGAACGCGAAATCCCGAAGATGGGCTAAAATTTACAGACCACGAAATTTGGCACGTACTTCGATGCGAGATGCCTTTAATAGGTTCCACAACGAAACATTGTCTCGAAATTTGGTAGAAAATCCGAAGAAATTATGGTCGTATGTAAAGTACACAAGCGGCAAGACGCAGTCAATACCTTCGTTGCGCAGTGCCGATGGTACGGTTACCGACGACTGTGCCGATAAAGCGGAGTTATTGAACGCAGATTTCCGAAATTCCTTCACCAGGGAAGACGAATGGAATATTCCAGAATTTGAAACACGAACATCTGCTAGCATGAGTTTCTTAGAAGTAGATACCTTAGGGGTTACGAAGCAACTCAAATCGCTTGATACGGGCAAGTCTTCAGGTCCAGATTGTATACCGATTAGGTTCCTCTCAGATTACGCTGATACTATAGCTCCCTACTTAGCACTCATATACAACCGCTCGCTCACCGATAGATCTGTACCTACAGATTGGAAAATTGCGCAGGTCGCACCAGTGTTCAAGAAGGGTAGTACGAGTAATCCATTTAACTACAGACCTATATCATTGACGTCTGTTTGCAGTAGGGTTTTGGAGCATATACTGTATTCAAACATTATGAATCACCTCGAAGGGAACGATCTATTGACACGTGATCAGCATGGCTTCAGAAAACATCGCTCTTGTGCAACGCAGCTAGCTCTTTATTCGCACGAAGTAATGGCCGCTATCGACAGGGGATCTCAAGTTGATTCCGTATTTCTAGATTTCCGGAAAGCTTTTGACACCGTTCCTCACAAGCGACTTCTAATCAAGCTGCGGAACTATGGGGTATCGTCTCAGTTGTGCGACTGGATTCGTGATTTCCTGTCAGGAAGGTCGCAGTTCGTAGTAATAGACGGCAAATCATCGAGTAAAACTGAAGTGATATCAGGTGTTCCCCAGGGAAGCGTCCTGAGACCTCTGCTGTTCCTGATCTATATCAATGACCTGGGTGACAATCTGAGCAGTTCTCTTAGATTGTTCGCAGATGATGCTGTAATTTACCGTCTAATAAGGTCATCCGAAGACCAGTATCAGTTTCAAAGCGATTTAGAAAAGATTGCTGTATGGTGTGTCAGTTGGCAGTTGACGCTAAATAATGAAAAGTGTGAGATGATCCACATGAGTTCCAAAAGAAATCCATTGGAATTCAATTACTCGATAAATAGTACAATTCTCAAGGCTGTCAATTCAACTAAGTACCTGGGTGTTAAAATTACGAACAACTTCAGTTGGAAGGACCACATAGATAATATTGTCGGGAAGGTGAGCCAAAGGTTGCGTTTCATTGGCAGGACACTTAGAAGATGCAACAAGTCCACTAAAGAGACAGCTTACACTACACTCATTCGTCCTCTGTTAGAATATTACTGCGCGCTGTGGGATCCTTACCAGGTGGGATTGACGGAGGACATCGAAA
Source organism: Schistocerca gregaria (assembly GCF_023897955.1). Lineage (NCBI taxonomy): Eukaryota > Metazoa > Arthropoda > Insecta > Orthoptera > Acrididae > Schistocerca > Schistocerca gregaria. The sequence continues at coordinate 872,050,487 of NC_064931.1, read as the reverse complement.
GGGTGCAAAAAAGGGCAGCTCGTTTTGTATTATCACGTTATAGGGGAGAGAGTGTGGCAGATATGATACACGAGTTGGGATGGAAGTCATTACAGCATAGACGTTTTTCGTCGCGGCGAGACCTTTTTACGAAATTTCAGTCACCAACTTTCTCTTCCGAATGCGAAAATATTTTGTTGAGCCCAACCTACATAGGTAGGAATGATCATCAAAATAAAATAAGAGAAATCAGAGCTCGAACAGAAAGGTTTAGGTGTTCGTTTTTCCCGCTCGCTGTTCGGGAGTGGAATAGTAGAGAGATAGTATGATTGTGGTTCGATGAACCCTCTGCCAAGCACTTAAATGTGAATTGCAGAGTAGTCATGTAGATGTAGATGTAACCACTGCGCCACCTTGCTCGGTGTTATTAAGACTCAAGTATAAGGGGAAAGGCAGTAAATGAAACAATATGATCGAAAACCTACAAATTTTATTTGTATGCTATATCTGATTTTTACAGCTTCTTGTACTATTGTTCATAATGGACAAACTGATCCCAAGAAGATGGTTGTGTACTGTCTGGGTTGACACATCCATGCCATTTGCCTCCAAATACATAGTGCACAGTTCTATTACATTTTTCTTGCGGTACTTAGGAGTTATAATTTTTAGGCAGCCCTCATCAGCTGGAGTTGTTGGCTGAGGGTGACCACTACAAGGCAGATTTCCAATGTTTTGTGTCTCAGCACTGTGATTGAATGTTCAAATGTTGCCATGGTGTATGCCAACTCCGTTGCCAGGTTTCATACTGAGAACCTTTCTTGGCGTAAAGTGACTTTGTGGGGACAGTCTATATTTGAACTACTTTTTGAGGCATGTTGACAGATTGAACAGTGTACACAGGCCACATTGTCCCATTTATGATTGGACACACAATGTACTCTAGTGAACTGTATGGAAAAAACAAGTTTCCTTTAACACAGTATACTAGTGGCTCTATGCACCATTTTCCTGTGGTCAAAGGTGTGTTGAGTAAGACATTTCCGATCATAAAAACAAACAGTGCTAGACATGAAGGGGTTCACAGCTAAAACAGAAAGTACTTGTGAGATTTCACAAGGCAGAAAAGCAATCAGGTGTTAAAAGATATATGAGACAATGTTTTTACATGTTTGCTTCCCTGCTTATAGCCTATGGTTATAGACTTGTGAAAAAAGCCTTTAATGTTACAGGCAGAACACAAGGAGAAAGACATGGAATGAAAAATGATAAACCTACTGATGATTAAGTAGTCCTTACAGAAAATGGTGGTGATCTTCAGAAAATGGAGACAATGAGAAAAACAAGGAGGAAAATCTGGAATGTTTATCCATGTCACCTACAAAAATTTAATTAAAATAGCACTTGCATATAAAACATGATTATTATTGATGGAAATGTACCAGAGAAATAAGAAGTATTTAGAAAAATAAATGGAATACTAAAATAACACCAACAGGAATTACTCAAAGAAAAAGATTTGTTGAGACAAATGCCCATGTGAAGTGTAGTTACATATTACTCTGAAATATGGACAATAGGGAAGAAAGAGGATATGCATTTGTAAAGCCTCGAAGCATGACAATGGAGACAAATGGGTAAAAGTAAATGGGCAGACAAAGAAAGGAATGATGAATTGACTATGAGAACTAGAGATACAAATACCACCCAGAAAAACATTAAAAACAGGAAAGCAAACTGTGCTGGGCATGTTTTAAAGAAAAACTATTTGCATAAAATTTTCATCGAAGGGAAGACTGATGATTGTGGTAGGAAAGGTGAATGGCCAACTTTGGTTTACTGGAAGAATCCTAGGAAAGTGGGGCTCATCTGTAAAGGAGATCACGTATAGGATCCTAGTGTGACCTCTTCTTGAGTACTGCTCAAGTGTTTGGGATCCATGCCACGTCATATTGAAGAAAGACATTGACGCAATTCAGAGGCAAGCTGCTAGATATGTTACTGGTAGGTTTGAACAACACGCTAGTGTTATGGAGATGCTTCGGGAACTCACATTGGAATTCCTGGAGGGAAGGCTACATTCTTGAGAAAATTGACACTCTTGAGAAAATTTAGAGAACCGGCATTTGAAGCTACTGCAGGATGATTCTGTTGCCTCCAACATACATTCTGCACAAGGGCCACAAAGATAAGATACGAGAAATTAGGTCTCATACAGAGGTATATAGGCAGTCATTTTTCCCTCATTCTATTTGTGAGTGGAACAGGAAATGAAATGACTAATAGTGGTACGGGGTACCCTCTGGCATTCACCATAAGTTGGACTGCGGAGCATCGATGTAGATGTAGATGTGGAATATAGAAGGAAAACAAAGCAAGAGGCAGAAGAAGATATGGCATGATGGATCAAAGTAAAAGAATATCTTAACCAAGAACTGAAGGAAACAACAAAGAATATGACATTGGGGAGGATTAATTTCAGCTTCAGACTATTTTTGACATTTTTATACATTGATGACGATTGTGGTGATGATTAATACTACAGAATACTCTGTTTTTACTTTATTCTAGACTTAAGTGTGTCACTCGCTTGTGCACATTGGAGGTTCACAAACTCAGCCGCAAGCATATCAATTACTCTCTACTAATAATGAGAGATTACAGCACTAAACTGTATAGTGTAGGTTTAGATAGTCACACCTAAACTCTCCCATAGAAATATGGGACAACTGGGTTCCAATCTTCCAATTTATTCAGAACCAAATGACCACTGTCATTAAGCCTGAGACAGGTTAAGTTATGCTGCAACCCTATGTACCAACCATTAGAAAAAACCACATATATTTCTACAAATCCAAGCAAAAATCATTGTCAAATGTGAAACATCATAAGATATGCATCTAGCTGTATGATGAACCTTGTACACCAGTTGGAAACTGCAGACATCAACTAATGTTAGTATCTGCATTAGACAAACATGGTGAAAAGAATGAAAAAGAGTTTTGAGGGATCCCTAGGCCAAATGTGTGGATCCACATAATCTGGACAGAGCTGTTCAACCACCTCTGCATATAAGCATATGTGCAAGTGGATTCAGGCAATTGGTATCTGTTTCTACTCATGCTTTATCCAGTTCAAGTATCATACACTGTATAGCTAATACAGCTGTGGCCTGGAACTTACCTGTGGATTTGTATTTATAACTCTGGTATTGCTGTATTACTGGTTTTGGAGTGTACCTCTCTTCAATCTCTTTAGTTTCCCTGATACCGATGATGATGATGATGATGATATGGTTAGATGTTTACAGCTTGAGCACACAAACTGTGTGCTGGGAAAGACAGTACTGCTGGATTTTTTAACCACTTGAGATGCAGTGTGGCCAGATATCTTCATACCACACTGGACTGTAAACAGTTATATTTACTACTGCGTTTTTTGTATGCCCTAAGTCTACAAATAGTTCGATCAAAATTTCCCTTCAAAAGCACAAAACAGCACAGTGCTGCAGTCATCAGCCAGTGCATAGGCTTTGCATGGCCAGACTGTAGGATTCAATCTAAGAAACTCCGACTGAACACTCAAAACATATCTACACATTTTTCAACTATAAGTCACAGATGTCGATTATTAGTTCCATTTCAGGTAGTAAAAATTGTGATGCATACAGTGAAATTCCTCCGGTTACATCAGTATTTCCATTCAGTGAGAAGATGAGAATGAAATCATACTTACAAAATTTTTGTATCATTGCACTTATTGCCCCCCCCCCCCCCCCCCCCACCTTTTTCCCTTGTTCCACCCAAAGAGTCCTTCACTTCATCACCAGAACAAATATATTTACAAAAGCAGGATGAGTTGGTTATGCAAGGTCGTGAGATGGATGAAAACATGTTGAAACGAACATGTACGTGGGATTTTGCTGCAAACAGGCACTTGCTTGCTGTCACTGAGCACTACTGGAGAAGAAGACCCTATTACACTATCAGATTTGGGAATTCCTATTGGTCGTAATTGAGATGGGCTGTTATTGTGATGTCTACATTTCCGTGACAACCCGCTGCAATATAATGACAAACTGCAAAATAAGACCAATTTTTGACCTAGTTATCAGCATTATAAGTAATAATTATGTTCCAGAAAACAAGCTCTGGATTGAAGAATAAATGGGTTTCTGGCATAGTCATCAATTTTTCAGGCAGTACTTAAAAAACAAGCAAAATAAATATGGTCTGGAAAATGTGTATCTGATGATGCAGTTCTCAAAACAAGACTCTGCTGTGGCTAGTCAGAGGAAAATAAAGGGATGGATCATGCAGCTGAATCTGTTTTTACATTAGCCCAAAATTGGAAGATTCTACCAAACTCATGTCATCCAATTTAACTTGTATTTGGTACCAGTGGGGGGGAAAAAAAAAGGTGCTTCCAATGAAAGGTTAATCAAAGCAGAAAAAAATTTGCAGTCTGTTTTTCTTTTACATGCTGGTATGTAACAGTACCTGTCTTTCTGGACTCCAAACTTTCCTCCATAGCCAAATGCTGCTTTGGGTCCATCTTCCAACTGTCTTTGTTTAAGGACTGCATCTGCCTCCGCAGTTTCTTCACGTAATTTTTTCATACTGTTACAATAAATAAATAAATGCATAAATAATGCTAAAACACTGCATATCAATGTCAGTTAATTACTTAACAATTACTTACTGAGTAATGTGCATCCTATTAACATCAACATTCTGATGCTTATGTGATAATTATTAGTTGTACACAGAACACTGTTTCCACATTATATCAGCACACGGTTGGAATACGATAACTGTCTGCGCAATTAATTTATAGAAACAAACGAGTTTAGCTATTTAGTTTACTGAAGAGCTGGCAGAATAATGAGTACTGTTCTGGAACGGGTGTACTATCTAAAATGTGTTGTTCAGCAGAGTACTCAACAACTCATTTTTCTGGGACTCAGAGAATACACAAGGTCTCCACATCACTGTCTGACCAAATTTTCTGTATCACTACACACTTAGCCCTCAAAATGTATTTTAATAATAATAATAATAATAATAATAATAATAATAATAATAATAATAATAATAATAATATAGTTTTCAATCACAGGGATTTCATAGTCAGCTGTAAAATAACAGCAACCACTAACAGATTTCAGATCTCCAAACAATAGAATAACCACACTCTCCCTTAAATCCAAACTTCATTGAAGTTAGAAATGAAACAGTTAAATTAATAAGGAGCACCAAGAGAAGCTACAGTAAGGACGGACTAAATCTAATAGAGTAAAATTTTAAAAATGGTACACGAAACTGCTATATAACTTTTAAACACTATTGTATCCCAGGTGCTTCCACAGAAGCAATCTTTATCCAAAGTCCTGTCACACAAAAAAATTCATTCCAAGTATTTTCACACAATAAATTCTAATCCTGAGGGCACAATGAATTCTCATCCTAGTGCTCCTGTGCACCAATTATTCTATCTCTGTTTCCATGTTCTCCCCACACAGTTTTCTACCCTCTATGTCCAGCCTGGTCTCCTTACAGGCTGACTCCAGGAAGCTCACTGCTGCCTGCTTTGGGCCCACCCACTCTAGTCACATGAACACACCCATAGGCTGCTCCCATCAGCAGCTGATCACAGGAGGAGGAGGAGCAGGAGGAGGAGGAGACTCTCAGTTACTCTACACGCCACCAGCTGGGATCCAACTTTCTCCACACAGTCGTGAGGGGATTGGCCACCACCTCTCCACTCTTTTGGAGGGGAGGGAGGAGGAGGGGGGAGGGGAGAGATACGCCTCGCATCTACCCACCTAGCAGCCAACAATACATCTGAGAGAAGCAATCACATAACTCGCAGGGGCCAGCCTTCCCGCAGACAGATACGCAACTCGGCCACGACCCGCCTAGCGACCACGCACTGTCCCGAGTGCCAAAAAAGGTTGATGGTCCTATGGACCTATTCTCCTCTGCAGGCCATGTGACTGAAAGTAGTGCCTACGGTATACTGGCATCCGGGCTATATTATTCAGGCTGGCGCATGCGCCACAATAACCGATTCACTCCGAGTGGGCTCCCAGGCCAGGTACTGAACGCAGTGAAATTCCATCAATCGGTAACTCATTTTGGAACCACTGTTACGGCAACAACAATTTCCGAGTCAGTGATCACCTTGTGGACTTGCAAGAATACAGGTCTTTGTTTCATTATTGCTACTCTGGACTCAACTGTGTTCCATCATACTGGAGCTCTGATACTGGACTGTCCTCCTCGGTCTTCAACTTGTACCGAATCTAAGTTTACAATTATCACAGTATTCTTTTGACTGTCCTGTCGGGACTTGAACTTTTGCTAGGGTAGTGCATTGTGTATTTAGCAGTTAGTGGCATTTTCCAATAGTGGTTATTTTCCTAAAGGCCTTCAGTCAGTATTGATGTTTATTCTTTATCCCATAAGTAACTGTTTTGCTCAGGCCTTTGTCTTCCATATAAATAATGCTGTTATTTCTTTTTTTTGTCAAAAAAAAAAAAAAAAGAGAGAGAGGAAAAGAGAGGAGAAGAAGAAGAAGAAGAAGAAGAAAGAAACTTTCTTTTCAATACAGTTCATTCTTATTTAAGAAGATATTGTATTTCTAAAGTAATTAATTCTTACATTGTACTCAACGCATGTCAGAGAAGATGTATCGCTTCTTGTCAATTAAACTTGTCCTACAAAATCTATGTGAGCATTTCTCGTCCGCCAAACTAAGCGGGCAGACACGATAGCTACACTCCGTACAAATACCTTCAGAAAAGTCTTCCTAACATTTAAATTTATATTCGATGTTGAAAAATTTCTCTTCTTTAGAAATACTTTTTTTGCTAGTGCCAGTCTTCATTCTGTATCCTCTCTACTTTAATCATCGTCAGTTATTTTGTTGCCCAATTCTTATTCCTTCTCCCTGAACTTTAACTATCTTTGCAAATTTCTCTTTAGGTTCCTACACAGCTTGCTCAATGTACAGATCAAATAACATGAGGACTAGGCTACAACTGTGTCTCATGCCCTTCTAACTACTGCTTCCCTTTCATGTCCTTCCACTCTCATAACTGGAGACTGATTTCTGTTCAAATTGTAGATAACCTTTGGTTTCCCATATTTTCTCCCTAAATATGGATAAATTAATTTGAACAATATATTCAAGTATTGAAAAGAAAAAAACAAGAAAAAATGTGTCATGAAAAGAACCAGTTCACTTAAGAACAGCCAAAATTAAAATAGCGCATCATTTAATCAATGATATCTATAACAAAAATCAATGTCCATAAATGCCAAGTTCAAATACTATGCAACAGTAAATAGCCCAGAAGTACTTCATGCTGCGGAATGCCTGTTACTGATCATGAAAATGATGATGAAGAAATTGGAAATCACTGAAAGAAGGATATTAAGAAAATATTAGGGCCAATTCAAAACAATTAAGAATTGTGATTTATTAGTATCATAAAAGACATACTTTAAATCATTTGATTCAGATACATCAGATATGTCACAAATTTGTAGTTAAGCTTCGTAATAAACAACTGATGCTAATAACAGACTCTTAATAACAACAGTTTTGCTACAGAAAAAAAGGCTCAGTTCATTCTCCATAAACTCTCCCATTGAATAGTAGCATTTCTTCCACAGGATATCTTGCAATATGATTTTAGAAGACCTGACTTCATATTAAGTATGTTTCTGTCTGTTAATTTGTTATATACTTTCATTCCTATGTATTGTGGAGACTGTGCATGTAATTTCAGTTAGTGTGTGGAAAATATAAAACTCTCTTTGTATCTCATGTTGTAAGTATGTTTAAAATGTTTCTTGTCAAATATTTTCTGTCTGTGGAGTAATGCGAATATAATTTCATAAAAGGAGGGAACAGTAAGTGTTTGTAGATTCAAAATCAGGGGCAAAAAGTTCTTTTTGTTGAGTAGTGTACACTTTCTGGCAACCTTCTTCTGCAGCTTCAGTATCCGTGAAACTCTATTTGAAAACTATACCATACATAATGACAGATTTAATACAACTATAACACGCTATTTCTTTTAATACAGTAACACTGAATTTACACATTTATAAAAAAAAACTGCAGATTTAATTAAGAAGCGATGAATTGCTTTTTTAATCATATTCAAAGAATGGACCATAATAGGCACATAAGAAAATTATGCAGTTATGTAGCCAAATTGAAAATGACTGACTTAGCGATCAAAGGAGAACAAGAAAAAACTCAAAATCGATCATGAAGACATCCAAGTACATGCCTCACTTAAAGCAAAGTTACAAAATTGTGTAAGTATTCCAGAAAAGGCTAAACGGAAGATTAGTGCAGCATGGTCTGAAGTAAAAAGAGAACAACACTACGAAGGAATGAAGTAAATGTGGAGGGGAAGGAAGGAAAGAAACAACAGAAATTAATGTAGTTCAGTAGTAACACAGTTATGTAGTTATGAAATTAATGTAGTCCATAGTGGTGCATAAAAGATGAACGAGAGAACTGAAAACAGGTTAAAATGACTTGGACACAAAAAGAGAATGAAAGTTGGAAGAATACCAAAATGAATGGTGGAGGCCATATTTGTGGGCAAGAGCAAGACCTACAGCAAGACTCATCAGACACAAGTTTAAGAAGAAAGAATCGGGACTGGAACAAAACACTTATGGAAGAAGAATGGTGGAAAAACAGAGGAAAATGGAGAAGCACAATAAACGTGCTAACCTAGCCTGATGTTGGATAACAGGGGAATAAGCACAAAGTAGCTGATGAAATACACTGATGTACAAAAATTAAGGATGAAAGTAACTTTCACATGATGTGTTAGTGTCAAGTAAGATTGATGAAACATGAACCATACATAGAAAGAACTACTACAGCGCACTAAAGAAGGCAACTGAAAGAAATACACGATACAGACAGAAATGACACTTCTATTCAAAGACAATAATTGCACATGGAAGTCACCACAATTTATGATATTACCCTGATCATTACAAATGATGGGACACGGTAAGAAGTTCTTGTGGCACGGTGATCCATTCCTCCACCAGCGTGGTAGAAAACTGCTGGGTGGTCATTGGAGAGTGTGGACACATTGCAATACATCTCACCAATGCACCCACACATGCTCGATGGGATTTAAATCAGGGGAATGAGCAGGCAAGTCCTTTTGCCAAATATCCTCTCATTCCGAGAGCTGCTCCACCTGCACAGTTTGATGTGGCCATGCGCTATCATCCATAAAAATAAAGTCAGAGACAAATGCACCCTTGAAAAGATGTGAATGGAGAAGGAGTACAGTGTCACAGTATGTTGACCGGTGAGTACACCATGTTCAAAGATTTGGATTTCAATATGCCCACGCAAAACTGTGCCTCCCAACAACATAAAAGGACGACCACCAAAACGGTGATGTTCGACAGTGTTTCTGGGTGGATTACACGTTCCCACCTCTCGCAACATGAGGGTATGTCAAGAATCACCACCCAGACTGAATCTGTCTTCATCCAAGAAGAGCACACGACTCCACTACTTGTTGGTTGGCAGTCATCTGCTGCTGTAGCTGACCACGGTCAACCAACTCCCCTCCTTCGGGCAGCAGTGCCTGTGGTCCGTAATGCTCTCCGTGCACATTAAACAAAGCTGTGAGCAATCCCAAACTCTTGGGCTACACCATCAAACTTTGTCTTTCTTCCAGTATCCTGACGATTCTTCCTTGTGTGAAGTCATCCGAATGTTGTCTCTGGGCCATACTGTAATGAAAAACACCACCACAATGCACTGTAACTGCCCACTGATTGACAAGTGCTGTCTTCTACTGTCCTTTCAACTGCCTCATGTTGCAGGGACAGCCCTATTTGGTGTTATAGTCATGCTGACCTCACACAATGTGACATCCAACTTCCTGTACATGACTGGGAAACCTCTGGCAACATGCTCCTGCACTTTTGTACATTCCCATCTACTAGTTAATATTTTATAATACTTTACCTATCTCATCCTTAAGTTTTACAGATAATGATTATAGTTTGAGCACTGAATACATTTGGGTTCATTAGCAACTTAAAAAACCTTTTTTTGGTCACTCAAATCATTCAGTCAGTCTACTTTGATAGCTGTGGTAAATGCTCAACTGCCAGTAGGATCACTAAAGATGGCATATGTACATCAGACTTCTACATTGATTATTAAAATATCTGAGCTTTATGTCCACTATAGAAATGTCCCATCATTTAACGATGGCCAAAGCAATTTATGTACACGGAGAAATCTAAACACTGTGGCCATTTGATAAACTTGCACAATAGTAAAGATAGAACAGTGCTTATTTAACTGAAAACATCAACTGCATCTTTACATCATCTGGATGATGTTTCTAGGATTAGAAGATCAAAGATTGGAGATCAAGCATTAGCCATAAAAACACACCCTTGGCCATACCCAATGCCCATATAACAAAAAACACAAAGGATGTAAATACTGGCAATGAAAGCCTTCACTGTATGATCCATGATAAATAAGTTTATAAGTCTCATTCAAAGGATGAGATTGTATCAATCTTTTACCAATGTTTTGTGTGATATTGAACATCTCTTGATGGCTAATTTTTTTCACTGAAGTTAAAATCTGCTGGGTTGTTAGGTCACGTCATATTTCATCAAATGGTCAATGTTTTGACACCTCTCCTAGGATCTTCTTCAGGCTCTTATGGTGTCCACTGTAGACTGAGCATTGTCAGAGACAAGTGTCACATCCTATTATAAAGAGAAGTTTTCCTGCACTTGTGTTGGAGAAGTGGGACTAATGTATAAAAATCTTGTGGCTACCATTGGTGGGCCATCATCATTGGATACTAAGGGAAGTATTCCTGCACTAATGCCAAAGAAGGGGGTTATTGGCTAAAACTCTTGTGGCTACTGTTGTTGGGCTAACATCATTGGTTCGAAAGGGATTTTTCCCACACTTACACTGAAGAAGAGTTGTTGGTTAAAATTTCCCCTGCTGCTATTGGTGGGCCATCATCATTGGCTAGAAGTGAAATGGGCAGAATTAGAGACAAGGAATGTTTATCCAAAATATTGCTGTCCAGAAAGGCTTCCAGGACACTGTACTGTTCATACGCCATGACTGGAGATTAACTTCCTTGATGGCAGGAAACCACAATGACAAAAGCCTACAGTCATCCTCTCTATTGAAGTTACGTGTGAATACAGAGTTAAAGATTAATATTTCTATTATTTACCCCATTCCCTTAAATGGCACAAAATGCATATACTACATTCTATATTTATAGATTTATTTATTCCTATTCAAGAATTCATCTATGGTATAGAAGGAGTTGTCAAGGAAATATGATTTCAATTTATTTTTGAAGCTATTACTGCTGTCTGTCAGACACCTTATTTCACCTGGTAATTTGTCGAAAATTTTTATAGCAGCATATTTTACCCCTTTCTGTGCCAAAGATAGTGTAAGTCTTCCTTTTTTCTCATGGATGTCACTGTTATTTTTAAACTGGTCCATGTTGTTGAGAACAAATTTCATTAGTGAGTAGATGTATTGTGAGGCTGTTGTAAGAATTCCCAATCTTTAAAAAAGATGCCTACAAGATGTGCAACTATGAACCCCACACATTATTCTAACCACTTTCTTTTGAGCAGTGAATACTTTTTGTCTAAATGTTGAGCTACCCCAAAATATTATCCCGTATGACGTCAGAGAATGAAAGTATGCAAAGCATGTTAGCTTAGTAATGTCTATATCCTCAAAAATGGCAATTACTCTGATCGCAAAAGTTGCTGAACCTAGTCACTTTAGGAGATTCAAAAATGAATTTTCCAATTAAGATTCTCATCTACAAGTACATGCAAAAACTTAGTATGCTCTACCCTGTCCACTGACTTCTGTTGATGTGTTATATTTATTGAAGGAACTGTGCTTTTTCCAGCACAAAAATAGATGTACTGTATTTTTTCAAAGTTTAGAGCAAGCCCATTTGCAGAAAACCAATTAATGACTTTTCCAAAGACCTTATTTTGTATCATTTTCAATTGGAATTTATTTTACTGGATTAATAATGATGCTTGTATCATCAGCAAACAGTGTCAGTTCAGCTTCCTGTTTCAGATTATAAGAAGAGAGGTCATTCACATATATCAAGGACATAAGGGGACCCATGGTTGAACCCTGTGGAACACCTGATGTAATTTCACCCCAGTTAGATGAAGTGGAAAACTTATTTAAATCACTTGACCCATATAAGGAAACTTTTTGCTTCCTGTTCTGTAGGTATGACTTAAACCACTCATATGCTATTCCATTTATACCACAGAATTGTAATTTCTGTAACATAATGTCATGGTTCACACAATCAAATGCTTTGATCAAGTCACAGAAAATTCCTATTGGTAACATTTTACTATTTAAAGACTCTATTATGTGGACAGTCAAATTGTAAATTGCTGTCTCAGTGGAACAGCACTTTTGAAATCCAAACTAACCGGCACGGTAGCTCAGCGTATTCGGTCAGAGGGTTAGCTGCCATTTGTAATAAAAAAAACTGAGTTAACCGATCAAGAACGAACTTAAAACGGATGTCTTATGACGTCCACCCCAAACAGATGCAACGAACAAAAGAGAACAAAATGAGATTGAAAAACTGTGATTTACTAAGTATCCCATTACTGTTGAGATGTCTGACTACTCGAGTACATTACTTTCTCAAAGATTTTTGAGAATGCTGTAAGCAAGGATACTGGCCAATTATTATCGACATCTGTGGTGTCCCCTTTTTGTTGAGAGGCCCGACAATGGCATATTTTAACCAGTTTTGGAAAATACCTTGAGTTAGTGATGCATTACATGTGTTACTCAAAACATCAGCTCTAATTGCTCCACATTGTTTTAATGTCTTATTAGAGATGTCATCTACTCCAACAGAACAATTATTTTTCAGAGATTTAATAATTTTACTTATTTCACAAGAGGTTGTTAGGTGAAACTTAATCTGACTAATTTTTTTCAAAACAGACTCTTCAATGGCTTTTTCTTTTGAACTGTTCTCGCCAATGTTTCCTCCTACACTTAAGAAATCATTGTTAAATACATTAGCTACTTGTGTACTGTTGGTTAGGATGGTCTCATTCTCTTTAACAGTAATACTACCTACCCCAGTAGTTACTTTTACTGTCTCCCGTCTACCAACATTCCATATTGATTTCATTTTATTGCCAGAGTTGTTAATTTCTTCTCTTATATACATATTTTTTGATTTCCTTACAACTTTTCTCAGTATGTTACAATATTTTTATAGTGTGAAACTACTTCTGGGTCTTTACTAGTTCTTGCTGTCTCATATAGTTTTCTTTTTCTTTCTGAAGACACTTTAATACCTGTAGTAATCCATGGTTCATTTGAAAAGTGTGTGGTGTTACATTTAGTAATTTCCTTTGGGAAACAATGTTCAAAGAGGGATATAAATTTATCAAAAAATATGTTGCACTTATCATTAGCATTTGGCTCATTATATACATCTCCCCAATTAACTTTTCTTAAGCTTTCTATGAAGTGCTGTATAGATACCGGGTTGAGCGACCTCTCACTTTTACTTAATGGTTTCTGAACTGTACACACTGTTATGTTTTGTAAGTTAACCAGTTGTGCGTCATGGTCTGACAATCCATTTACCACAGGGAAAGCAAGTATTTGTTTTACATCCCCTTTCTGTACAAATACATTATCTATTAGCATGCTACTGTCCTGAGCTATACGTGTAGGGAAATTGATTACTGATTCTAAGTTATATGTTGTTAATAACACTTCTAGTTCACTTTTCCTATCAGAATTACTTAGAAAGTTTACATTGAAATCACCACAGATTAATAACTTCTTCTTGTCTGACAGACAGCATAATAGGGAGGCAAACTTTTTTATGAACAGCTCCCAGTCTCCTGATGGGGACCTGTACACTGTTGCTAATATCAATACTACATTATCTAGCTGAAGTTCACATGCACAAACCTCAAAGTGCTGATCAAAACAAAATTTGCTTACTTTTACAGTTTTGCATTTATACGCTTGTTTTATGAAAATGGCAACTCCTCCTTTATCCATCGTAGATCTACAAGTGTAGGATGCTAAATTATACCCACTTATACTGACACTATCCATGCCCACAGTTACATGGTGTTCAGACAGACAGAGTATACCAATCTCATTCTTATTTTTGAGATCATCTAAACACACTAATAGCTCATCTACTTTATTTTTTATTCCCCTGATATTTTGATGAAGTATGTTGATATTGCCCTTAGCTATACCCCTATTAACTGTACATGGAGTTTCTTTTATTCTATTTATCTTGATTGTCATCTGTGTGGACTTCGGCTTTAACCTAAAAAATCTGTCTGCCTGGACCCATTAACCACAGGATCATCCCTCGTGTGACTGTGGACCCCCTTACAGTTTCTGCTAATAGAGAAGCTAACTTACTTTTCCCCATCCTGTTCAGGTTCACGCCATGTGTAGAGTATCCCCATGTATGAATAACATTTACTGGAACAACACTTACGTGAGATTTTGCCACTGTCTAGAGCATCCTGTTCAGCTCAGTGTTAACATGCCTTACAGCAGTGTTTACCCAGGGCTGATCATGGCGCTGAAAGACCTGCACAAACCCTACATTGTGTACTCAGTATCTGCTCCTATTTTATCCAGGTCACTCCTAATAGTGTATCTTGGATTCATAGCCAGGCTGTTTCCTGCTCCCCGAACTATAATTACCTGATCTTCCTTCTCAAAGTCCCTGCATAGCTGATCTAAGTTTTCTGTCACCTGGCTAAGGCTAGCACTTGGTTTCACAAAACTTGTGACCTGGTAACCTGCACCTAATTTCTCTTGAAGCAGCTGGCCCACACCCGTCCCATGACTGCTGCCTATAAGCAGAATTCTTCTTTTCCAATTCTGGTTTGATCCTGACCTTTCTTTTTTCTTTAAGCTAATACTCTGCTTCAACCTGCTTTCCACTACATCTGGATGGAGCCCTTCCTCCACTTCAGATAGCAAGCCAAACTGATCTCTAATTGAATTTCTAGAGTTTTTACAACTGTTTCTCTTTTTCGCCCTTTGCTTGCTACCTTTTCCCAGTTCCCAGTCTCTTTTTCCTCCTTTAACCTACATAATTCCAAGTTCGTGTTTTCTAATTCAGCCTT
The DNA here is from genome assembly GCF_023897955.1 of Schistocerca gregaria. Lineage (NCBI taxonomy): Eukaryota > Metazoa > Arthropoda > Insecta > Orthoptera > Acrididae > Schistocerca > Schistocerca gregaria. The sequence continues at coordinate 872,035,263 of NC_064931.1, read as the reverse complement.
AAGAGCACAATTTTTTGCCCACTGTTCCGAGATTTTTCTGTCCTTTCTACATAATCTACACTGCCATGGAAGAGCCTCATTTTCTGCCCTTGTTTCCTCGCTAATACATTCGCCCCAATGAAACCATAACTTACAGTCTACGCAGAACACCCCCTCTTTCAAAATTCTACAGCAACCACCACAATTGTTAAACATGGTTTGATGTACCTATATACACTTTGCTGCAGCCACACATTATTTCATAGAGGCAATCAACTGTCATACGTTTTCCATTGGAGAAAGTCTTTTATTTTGGTTTGACTAAAGTGGTCTGAATACCCTTTTTCTTTAGAATTCAGCTTCAGTGATCAGTGGCCCCAGAAACAAACAATAACAGAGTGAGACGGCAGTTCCTCGTTATTTCTATTAGCAAAATTAATATTTCACTTAAAAGCCATGTCTATAGACAAACTGTGACAGCCACTGGACTTCAAAGTCTTCTTTAAAAAATCCAGCTCTAATTCCAAGCTGTTGTGGAAGACACGTAAAGACAGTGTGTTGAGCACTGCTTGTGTCTGGGCTGGGTAAAGGTGCAAAGTGGCATCTCAATACTTATTTGTGTTGGTTGGCTTCCTATATACTCTTGTGTCCTAGTGTGTTGTCAGATCTTTCATACACCAACACATCTAGGAGCGGGAGACCAATCTCACTTTCAACCTCCAAGACAAATTTGGGATGAATTGCAGTTAAGAAGTATGGAACCCATGAAGCTCCTCTTTGCTGTGTGGCCATATAACAAACGTATCATCCACATAGCAGATTCAACAGGAAGTCTTCAAAGGAGCACTACTTAATACCTGTTGCTCAAAATAATCCATAAAAATGTCAGCTGCTACTGTTCGACAAGGGTGAGCTCATAACAAAACCATCAGTCTGTTCAAAGGAGCACTACTTAATGCCTGTTGCTCAAAATAATCTATCTCATCATCATACTTAAAATAGCTCATCAAAGACATAAATTAATTAAGTCATAAACATCTGGTGCAACTTTCTCCCTTATGATCTCCATTGTATCTGATACTGGGATGTTTGTAAATAGCGATGTCACATCGAAGCTAACAAAAATGTCACTTGCTGATATCTTCACCATGCTTATAATTTCTAAGAAAGTTTTGAATCTTTTACAAAAGTATTTGCTTTTCCAACGACATGTTTTCCAGACAAAAGACTTGCTAAAACGTAAGTTTATGAGTTAATCTCATTCACTATAGATCTCGAAGGAACTGATTCTTTGTGTATCTTGGGTAGTCCACACATTCTGGGTGAGACAGGTATTTGAGCTGATGGATTCTTTGTAATAAGAGCTACCCACTTTGGACTCTGATATCAAATTTTTCACTTTCTGAATGATTCTGTTTGTCAGATCATTTTTAAACTTTCAGTACAAAGAGTAAGCTAATAGTTGTTTCATCTTGTCATGGTCTTCCAAAATGTTCATAAGAACTTCATCATTCCCCTTATCTCTTGTGTTCATTAAAAGCTTTCCTTTCTTGTGCCGATATGCTGCTTTTGGGTGGTTTCAATTTTTGTAGAATTCTCAACACATCTTGTCTCACTTCTTTGACCTGCAATTTCAAGATGAAACAAGGAGTGTAGTTGCGAAATTCAGAACTTTGCCCAGAACTGAGACATCTGCATCATTGAGTACCCCTGATGGGAGATTCACTGCTACTCATTTCAGATACACAATGTTGTCTTTCTTGTGTAGTTTATCTGTTAGTTTCTCAAATTTCTCTTTCTGTTTCATAGCACTGAAATGTGGAAATCTTGCCGAATGATTAATCGTTATACTGTCCAATTTTCCCAGTCCTGAAGCGAGAGAGTTGTTGCCAGTGGAAAATGAAAAGCAACAAAAATGAAGCTGAAATAATTAAAGTCTTTGCACATTTGCTGGATTCTTTCATGAAGTTTGGCTTGCCCTTTGGTAAATCCTCCTGGCTTTCATTGTCTGCACGTGTTCACTAATTCTGGATAATTTGAGGATTACATCATTATCACAACAACAGGAAAGAGAAGACCAATCACTCAGTAATTTACTTCTTCTTCTGCACAGGTTCTCCAATCTTCTGTGGGTGGTAGGAACATCATGCACATACAAGCATTTTATGTTAGTTTGCATGCTTTCGTGTCTGTTATCACTATCCAGTGATGATGACCCACCGATTGTAGCCATAAGATTTTTATCCAATAATCCCACATTTCCAGCACAAGCACGTGAACACGTCTGTTTATAAAAGAAGGCGACATTGGTCTCTGACAGTGCTCAGTCTACAGGGGACGCCATAAGATCCTGAAGAAGTTCCCAGCAGAGATGTCAAAGTGTCAATTGTCTGATGAAATATAATGTGTCCTAACAACACAGAAGATTTTACCTTAAGGCACAAAAGCCTGCAGACTTACTTAAACTTCTTCCATGTCAGGAAATAAAAAGCAGGCCAAGACAACTGAATCCTGAAAACAGGAAATAAATAGATTACCAAAGTCTACAAAGAAGTATTGGATTACTCAGGAAACAAATATCTCTTGTAAGATAAAAAGGAAGTTGTATGTCTCAGTCAGAAACAGCTCTGATGCTGATGCTGTATTCATTACAAGATATACCGCAAAATATTGCAGATAGTAATACTCATATCAAAGCAAATGCATTGCAGGAAGATGATAATCTCCTCAGATAGCAAATAAATACAATATGGTATATAATGAAGGAGGAGACTGACAGAACCAGAGATGAAGAGCAAACAGCATTAGGAGTAAATGATACATTGGTGAAATGTGTGTGCAGTGTTACAAATCTATTTAACAAGCATTACATAACTGTTACTGAAGAGGTGAAGTTGTCACGTTCACTAGATGCTATTATGGAATATCTCAGAACAGTCATTACACACAACTTCAATAATATGACCCTCACTACATCAGCAAAAGTAATGCCCACTATAAAACATGTAAAATTAAATTATTTTAGTAGTTATGATAAAATATCAACAAAGTTAATTAAAGACTGTGCTTCTGAGTTTGGTAACATATTAAGTTATTTGTGTAATGAGTCATTTATCAGTGGAACATTTCCTGATTGGCTGAAATGTGCTAAACTTAAATGTTTGTTTAAGAATGGAGATAAAAGAAATACCACCACATTTCCATCCACTTTCACTTTTGCCAGCATTGTCAAAAATTTTAGAAAAGTAATACACAGTCAGTTTTTTAACTGTTTGGCCACCAATAATAAATTGCCAAAGTCATAGTACAGATATTCGGATATTGAGAAGGCTAGATACACATACAGTGATAAGGTATAAGGGGCACTCAAATAAAAATAAGACAGGTGGAAAAAGTAGGTAAACTGTTTATTATCCCAAAAGTAAATCTCATAACTGTTAACATATTTATCACACTTTGAGAAGATATAGTCAATGCCTTCACAGAAAAACATTTGTGGTTGCCTACAGAATCACAATTCTATCCAGGCGTGCACCTCTTCTCATTTTCATTTGACTGACCCTTATACTTAATTCATTGGACAATAAGTTACAGACTACTGGTATATTTTGTGATGTGTTGAAGGCATCTGACTGTGTTAATCACAATATCCTTTTAAGTAAATTAGAATATTGGGGCATAACAGGAAATGCTGGAAAATGATTCAAATCCTAGATCTCGACAGTAAAAAAAAAAGGCTGTCATACGAAAGACACATGTATTAAGCATTCAGCTATGATCCAACTGGGAACTAATTATATGTGGTGTCCCACAAGGTTCCATCTTAGTGCTCTTACTTTTTCTTGTATATATTAGTGACCTTTAATCAGTAACATTACCAGATGTCAAGTTGCTTTGTTTGCAGACAACACAAACATTGCAATAAATAGCAAATCTAGTCTTAGAAAGTTCAGTTTATGAAATTTTCATGGACATTAATAAATGGTTCCTAGTCAATTCTTCACCACAAACTCTTTGGAGGAAAAAAAAACAACAAAAAAGAAAACACTATATTCAGATCAGGACTTTTAAGAGTTTTTGTCCGAGTAAATGCCTAAAATATGATGACAAGCAGATAAATAAAGTTGGCAGTGTTAAATTCTTGGGATTACAACTTGATAATAAATTCAACTGGAAGGAATACACCACAGAACTGCTAAAACACATAAGCAACTCTCTATCTGCAATGCAAATTTTGCCAGCCATTGGTGGTACAAAAATAAAAGAGCTTGCATACTTTGCTTACTTACATTCTATAATGTTATATGGGATTATTTTTGGGGTAACTCATCAAGCCCAGCTAGGGTTCTCCATGCCTAAAAATATGTAATATGAATCATTTGTGGTGTGAACTCAAGAATGCCCAGCAGAGGCCTATTTAAGGAACTGGGGACACTAACTATTGCTTCCCAATACAGTTATTCCTTAACAAATTAGTCATTACAAATATATCTCTTTTTCAAACCAACAATTCATTTCACTGCTAAGAGTATCCTACAACTTCCACATCGCTGGCAACGGGTTATACACAATGCTGTGACTACTTTGAAAGTCAGTAAAACTTTGAAACATGTATCTATTTTGTACGAGCTGTAAATAAATAGTTGCCACTATTAAAGTTCCAACCCTCGTATTAATGTTCCTTCCCCAGATCGCAAGTGAAATGACCTTTGTGGATGTGGAATAAGTCAAAAAATCTTAAATATATTTTCGTTTAAAAGGTAATAACAAAACATGAAAATATTCAATATACTGACGAGTATATGACAATTTGTTGCCTATAGTTGCCACGCATTACCTAGAAAAACCATTTCAAAATACTTATTTACAATAATCACATTACGGCATTGAATTTGTATAGAAGTCATACTGTACATAATACTCATGTTATTTTATATGAGGGTGATTTAAATATAAACAGTAATTGTGCCATTGTCCTGCACAAGCAAATCCAAGCAGGATGGTTTAGTGGGAGTGGGGAGAGGGGGATTGTAAATTGGTACGATAGGGAGAGGGAACCAGCTTGGTTTGCTGCTGCACTCTGTTCTGGCCTCAGTACAGCCATGAGTGAACAAGAGGTTCCTTTGTCTGTTGTGCTGTGTATTATGATGAAGTTTTTAACCCTTGAAGGAGTTAAACCCTCAGAGATTTTAACTCATTTGAAGGCACAGTTTGGGGACACTGTACTATCCCAGAACTGAGTTTTTACTCGGGCCATAGAGTTTAAGGGTGGCTGAAAAAAGTGTACAGAATGAGGGTCCTACTAGTTGTCCAAGGTCAAGCCTCACATATGACAGCGTCTGTGCTGTTCAAAAGCTTATTATAGGTGATCACTGATACAGTGTTGAAGAAATCACAGCAGAAGTGGGTATCAGCATTGCAAATACTCATGCCATTAACAGTGAACAGTTTGGCTTTAGAAAAATTAATGCTTGATGGGTTCCAAAATCGTTAATGGAACGAAGAAGAAGAAGAAGAAGAAGAAGAAGAAGAAGAAGAAGAAGAAACAGGTCTGGTTGAAAATCCGTGAGAGACTTCTGAATTGATTCTGGCTAGAAGGGGAGAATTTTTTGAAGTATATCATCACATGTGATGAGACATGGGTCCATTATTACACTTGAGAATCGAAAATGACGAGTAAGGAGTGGTGAAGAAAGGAGGAAGCCTGCCCCGTGAAGGCCAAAACCCACCTCTTTATGCGGAAAATTCTTGTGACTGTGTTTCTTGACTACAGAGGAGTGTTAACATTGATATCTTCATGACTGATGTATGGTGAATGCAGCTAACTACTACTAGTCATTAATGTCAGCAAAAACTGTCTCCTGAAACAAAAGATCAGGAATGCACATCAGAGATGTCATCCATTTCTATGACAATGCTAAGCCACACATTGTGAGTTTCAGAAGGGACAGATTGGAGGCTATGCACTGGGAAACCACCGAACACCATCCCTAGAGTCCAGATTTGACACTCCCCCCCTCGCGGACTACTTTTTTTTTAATCCATGAAAGAATTATTTGGAGGGTAACGATTCGAAAACAGAAGATGTCAAGAAGCATGTGCACAATTAGTTGATGACGCACCCTCAGACTTTTTATGAACAAGGCTTTTTGTGAATTAATTGCTGGCAAAAGTATGTAGTGTGTGCAGGACGCTATGCTGGATTCAGTTGTGTAAATGATTGACCAATAACTGTATAACAAATGATAACTATTTATGTATGAATCACCCTCATATTATTAATATTGTATTTTCATCAATCAGTTCTGCTAAGAAATTCATCAATGAAGTGGAAGGAATTGGCCACGCATAAATTGTTTAGGCCTATCGTAAACTGAACTTTATTGGTAGTTAAAATTCTTATAGCTGCTGGAAATTTATTGAAAATGTGTGTTTCTGAATAATGGATGCAATTCCAAACTGAAGTAAATGACTTTATATCTTCGTGAATATTATTCTTATTTCTAAGATTGATTCCAAGAAATGAATTGTAGGTTTGAAAAAAGAGATGTATTTGTAATGACTAATTTGTTAAGGAATAACTACATTGGGAAGCAATAGTTAGTGCCCCCAGTTCCTTAAATAGGCCTCTGCTGGGCATTCTTGAGTTCACACCACAAAGATTTGGTCAGTAAAACTTTGAAACATATATCTATTTTGTACAAGCTGTAAATAAATAGTTGCCACTATTAAAGTTCCAACCCTCGCATATCTGTTTTCTTTGTAAATATTTATTGTGCATTCTTCTTTTCTTGCAAGTTTTACATCCTGGAGGATCTCCTCGCTATAGATCCACTGGAATGAAAGCTAATCTAAGTCAAGTGAACTGAATCTGAAAAGTGGGGAATATCCTCAAGAAAAACTTTGATATCAAACTTGGACATGAAAAAACTAATATATTAATCACACTGGAAAAGGATCTTTCTTGTAATCTGCTGTGCACTTTTTTCTTTCATTTCTGCAGTAAAAAATTTCTATACAGATGTGTGGCAGTCACCTTTCACTAGAAAATCAATGTAATCATATCACAAACATTCTGGAAAAAAGTCTTTGAAGTAGATTCATGACTGCATGGCATTCCTTGGTTGTGTGTTTAACCTGTTTGCCTACAAATATGGATACAGACACTATGACAGGTCTATTTATGGCAATAAGATGACAGGAGTAGCTGCCATTATATTATGAATGATAATAGTTCTTTTGTAGTCTAATGCTTTACTAGGAGTATTTGTATTAGAAGTGTGATGACAACAGATGGTACTGTGTGTGTTTGTGAAACCAACTCACGCTGCAAGTGCAGCTATTTATAGCCATACTTTGTAATCTTCAGAAATCATACCACCTTATCCACAGGAAGTAAAAGCCAAACAAATTCACTATTTTATAAATTAATTTTTTTTTGAAAAAGAGATTGTAGTGATTCAAGTCATGGCCAAGGCAATCATGGTGGATTTTTTTGGAGTAAGGGAAATACAATATGGTAGACTACAAAACATATTTATGCAGCCAAGCATGTGAAAGGTCATACAAAGAAAGAGAGACCAGAACTATGATGGCACAGCAGACAATTATAATAAACACATTTGAAGGATCAAATCTGAAATAGATTCCACATGTCTACAATGCCACGGGCAAAGTTCTTTAGAACTCCCAGTTGTAAGTAAATTTTGTCACACTATCATCCAAACTCCACCAAAAAAGAAATGAACTTTTTATCAGCCAAAATATTAAATCAGGCTGTTGCTGATTCTTTAAATCATAAAGAATGTCAGTTTCCTGATGCAGCTAATGGTTTAAAATGCACTTTGTTCTCAGATTTCTTGTTTCAGAAACAAGGAAAACTTCCTTTCAGGGCACATAAAAGAAAAGTAACTCACATACTACTTTTTGATGGAACGAAGTAATTGACAAAATGCACAACCTTCTCCAAGTTTTTACAGACTACTATGGACTCCCCAGAAATATATCATCATCATCATCATCATCATCATCATCATCATCATCATCATCATCATCTAAGACCGATTATGCCTTTCAGCGTGCAGTCTGGAGCATAGCCCCCTTATAAAATTCCTCCATGATCCCCTATTCAGTGCTAACATTGGTGTCTGTTCTGATGTTAGACCTATTACTTCAAAATCATTCTTAACCGAATCCTGGTACCTTCTCCTTGGTCTGCCCCGACTCCTCCTACCCTCTACTGCTGAACCCATGAGTCTCTTGAGTAACCTTGTTTCTCTCATGCGTGTAACATGACCCCACCATCTAAGCCTGTTCATCCTGACTGCTACATCTATAGAGTTCATTCTCAGTTTTTCTTTGATTTCCTCACTGTGCACACCCTCTTGCCATTGTTCCCATCTACTAGTACCTGCAATCATCCTAGCTACTTTCATATCCGTGACCTCAAACCTTGTTGATAAGGTAACCTGAATCCACCCAGCATTCGCTCCCATACAACAAAGTTGGTCGAAAGATAGAACGGTGCACACATAACATAGTCTTGGTACTGACTTCCTTCTTGCAGAAGAGAGTAGATCGTAGCTGAGCGCTCACTGCATTAGCTTTGCTACACCTCGCTTCCAGTTCTTTCACTATGTTGCCATCCTGTGAGAATATGCATCCTAAAGTACTTGAACCCGTCCACCTGTTCTAACTTTGTTCCTCCTATTTAGCACTCAATCCGTTTATATTTCTTTCCCACTGACATTACTTTCGTTTTGGAGATGCTAATCTTCATACCATAGTCCTTACATTTCTGATCTACCGTATTTACTCGAATCTAAGCCGCACTCGAATCTAAGCTGCACCTGAAAAATGAGACTCGAAATCAAGGAAAAAAAATTTTCCCGAATCTTAAGCCGCACCTGAAATTTGAGACTCGAAATTCAAGGGGAGAGAAAAGTTTTAGGCCATCTCCAAATTGAAACAAAGTTGGTCTATTGTAATATGAGACACAATTTAGGTCGAATGAATGACAATACAGCTACAGTAGTTTGGTTCGAGTCGTAAGCTTAGCAGTTAAGGTTTACCAAGTAGCCATTGCTATGCGTCGGGCGCTCCGTCCGTATTTATCCAGGTACCCTTCCTTTTTCACGTGCTTCACCTGGTTTGAATTGATTGCTTATTTTCCTTTGATCTGATGAGCGCTGTTTTCTTTGTTATAGGTGTATACGTCATTCTAAGCTGAAAATGCATTATTGTACTGTGTCATGCATTGTTTGTTGCATTCTGATAGTGCATGTTTACAGCCTGTCACCGTTCGCGGCATGATTTGCTTTTGTGCGCGCTACCGCCTCTTACAAGAAAAAAAAAAAAAGAAAGGAATCGTCTCATTAGCGAAACAATGGCATGAGACTGCTATTTGTTGTTACTTACACTACTGCTCTCTTTGATAATGAACAACAAGAACCAAATAATAGACTGCGTATGATAGATGATGTTCCGAACGAAAGTTTAGCAAAAATTTTTCTCCGTTTGAAAATCTTTGCAGGCGCCTCTTTAGTTCATTACATTCTGATAGTGCGTGTTTACGGCCTGTCATCTTAGATTTAAAAATCTAGTCAATTGCCGTTCTTCATTTCTGACTTTATCACTAGTAGGCATAAGACTAATACGAATATAAACATGACATGATATGTATATTCTTCCACGTTTGCTGTTGTCTCGATCTAGTTTCATAGTTTATTAGGAGGACAGGATTTAAATGAGATAGCAGCAAACACGAAACAATACATGGCAAAATGTTTACATTTGTATTATTCTTATGGTGAAGAGAATACTGCATGTGATTCACAATTCATAAAAGTTCCTATTAGCAACCATCTCTTCTCACAGGTAGGAAAAAATTCAGAACGTAGAGTTGGCCATATTGACAAACATCCCTAACAGTCTTGCCAGTCGGATTTTTGTAGTACGTTGAAATGCTGCTACATTCGAAGATGAAAAATATGGAATTTGTATTTACTTCATTGGATAATGTACCAAAATGCAGTGCTCGAAACTCGGGGCGGAGGAAAAAAGCTCGTCTTCCACCCCTTTTTTTTAAAATTTATTTACTGACACAGAGGTTTTGGTGCCAGTATTTATCTTTGTGCCTACAAAGCATGCCTGTGTAGCGCTACATATATTCGACGGCAGAAGTTAGTTGTGGCGGCACCCACCTACATTTTTCAGAACTCCCACTTGCTTTGCACTCGATTCTGAGCCACATACGGTTTTTTGGATTACAAAAACCGGAAATAAAGTGCAGCTTAGATTCAAGTAAATACGGTAGCTCTGAAATATTACATTGCAAACTTTCAATCGAATCTGCCATCACAACTAAGTCATCCGCATATGCAAGACTGCTTATTTTGTGTTCACATATCTTGATCTCACCCAGCCAGTCTATTGTTTTCAACATATGATCCATAAATAACATGAACAACAGTGGATACAGGTTGCAGCCTTGTCTTACCCCTGAAACTACTCTGAACCATGAACTCAATTTACCGTCAACCCTAACTGCTGCTTGACTATCCATGTAAAGACCTTTAATTGCTTGCAAAAGTTTGCCTCCTATTCCATAATCTCGTAGAACAGACAATAACTTCTTCCTAGGAACCCGGTCATATGCCTTTTCTAGATCTTTAAAGCATAGATACAGTTCCCTGTTCCATTCATAACACTTCTCCATTATTTGCCGTAAGCTAAAGATATTATGCTGACAACCTCTAAGAGGCCTAAACCCACACTGATTTTCATCCAAGTGGTCCTCAACTAATACTCGCACTTTCCTTTTAACAATACCTGATAAGATTTTACCCACAACGCTGATTAAAGAGAGACCTCTGTAGTTGTTACAATCTTTTCTGTTTCCATGTTTAAAGATTGGTGTGATTACTGCTTTTGTCCAGTCTGATGGAACCTGTCCCGACTCCCAGGCCATTTCAATTATCCTGTGTAGCCATTTAAGACCTGACATTCCACTGTATTTGATGAGTTCCGACTTAATTTCATCCACCCCAGATGCTTTATTGCACTGCAATCTATTGATCATTTTCTCCACTTCCTCAAATGTGATCCTGTTTCCATCATCATTCCTATCCCATTCTACCTCGAAATCTGAAACATTACTGATCGTATTTTCACCTACATTGAGCAACTCTTCAAAATATTCCCTCCATCTACCCAAGGCATCCACAGGATTCACCAGCAGTTTTCCTGACCTGTCCAAAATACTTGTCATTTCCTTCTTACCTCCCTTTCGAAGACTGCTAATTACACTCCAGAATGCTTTTCCAGCAGGTTGACCCATAGTCTCCAACCTGTCTCCAAAGTCTTCCCAAGATTTCTTCTTGGATGCTGCAATTATCTGTTTGGCTTTGTTTCTTTCTTCAACATAACTTTCTCCGTCTACCTGAGTTCTAGTATGTAGCTATTTTTGATACGCCTTCTTTTTCCTTTTACAGGCTGCCTTGACTGTGTCATTCCACCAAGCTGTTTGCTTCATCCTACTTTTACACACTACTGTTCCAAGACATTCTTTAGCCACTTCTAGTACTGTGTCCCTGTACCTTGTCCATTCCTTTTCCAATGACTGTAATTGACTACATTCAACTAACTGGTACCTTTCTGAGATCGCTGTTATGTACTTGTGCCTGATTTCCTTATCCTGAAGTTTCTCCACTCTTATCATCCTACATATGGACATGACCTCCTGCACTTTTGGCCTCGCAATCCCAATTTCACTGCAGAAATATAACATGATAAACTAAAAAATATATAGAAAGTTATCTCAAAACTGCCTGAAAGGTTCAATTTCACAACTGCTTGAAAGGTATCAAAGAGTATATGTTCCACGCGAAAATTTTTGCACTGATGGAAGTCTCACTAAAAATTTAAACAACAGGCTTTCAAATGTCCAGTAAAACTCATTGAACACAGCTAGAATTAAGTGTACAGGGCTATGTCAATTTAAATAAAATCTTTTCAGTGTTAGGCTGCAACAGTTGAAGTATGTAAACAACTATAAAACAGGTGTTTCAAGTGTCTTTACAGTGGTTCTTTTCAGGGATTTTATTTTGATTATTAGGTGACAACTGACATCACATTCTGGTATTACATTAGACAGTTTGAAGTCGAGATGCCTGTGGAGGAGACTCTAAAAGGTGATTGTCAGGCAATAACGAATCAGCAGCCAACAGTCAACTTGTACTGACATCGCAGTGTTTTCCTGTAGCAAGATGTCGATGCCGCATGGCAGTTCTTTCGTGGCCAATTGTTCATGCATGTAAACCTAAGTCTTGTGGAGCTGTTGGCTGGTGAATACATGTAGCTGTTCTCTTCAGGGCACCTGGAATTTCTGGCAGACAGGCCTTCAGCAACTTGTAGCTATACTTCTTGCTCATGCAGTTGGGATGCTCAATTATGTGTTTCAATAGCCTCCTTTATTGTTCCCTGCTGTGTCGATAGCTGCCAAGCAAGTTCACTGGAGCTGCCAAGCAAGTTCACTGACTTCTTGAAAATTGATAGTCTGGCTGCATTCCACGTTGTATTCAGCTATTGATGATTTGCTGAGTTGCCTCAGTAATATGTAGCATTCATGCTCTGACACGTGAGTGCTAATTGGTCACTCGGTTTGACCAATATACACGCTGTGAGAAGACTGCATAGTACATGAGATCTTGAACTGTTTTAAGTAAGAGTAAGTTTCTCCAAGTTTAAAATCTAATAATTTAAAATTGTCATAGCTTTCTGTCAGAAAGTTTGACCTGTGAGAGGATTTACCAGAATGAACACCTGCTTTGAGCATGTTATGAAATTCCATCAAGGGCAGTCGTACACAGATGTGTCACTTAGTTGTGTGCATCCAGTCCAGCTTTAAGGAGATCAGCACAGTAAGTAATAAATTATAAATTCAGTTGACACTGTGGGTGTGGAACTTGAGCTCATGATCATATTTGAAGTAGTGTTTGGCTTGAAAAATAACTACTTATGGGTTGATACTGAACTGATGCAAAACAGTTCCTTCTTTAAGTTAAAGTTTATCATGTTTATTTGCAGTGCTTGTTGACTGCATCATAAAATTAATGTATGTAGGTGGAGTCAACATGGTTGATTGAACTATATGACATTATGGTTTATTATTTTACGTCAAAATGTTTATTGAAAGAAGTATTTTCCATTTAGTAAAGACTGCAGAAAAGTTCACTCCAGGTAAGTGAATGAAAGTAAGAATTTGTGGCCACATACAGCTAAGTGCTGCCTACTGTACAGGGCTGGAGCAGAAAATATTGGTAGTAAAGGTATCTGGTACAGCTAGTGCCATGAGAAAAACCCATTGAAGCACATATTAAGGACTTACAAGAAACAGCTACACTTAAGATTCCAGAGAGTTGGAAATTCAATGCAGATAAATTGAATAACACATGGAAACACACGCCAGCATGAAAAACTAGGCACCTTATCACCTTTACCCCATATTAATTATGTAAAAGTAAGACATGAAGAATTCGTGTACAAACGTACAATTATAGTTCTAAGTTAAAAAAATGGTACAAACAAAATTATATTCATAATTTCTTGTACTTTAATTTACTATTTACGAAAAGTCTCATTCATTGATTTTACATTACATGAGAAATAATTGAATGTTCATACACTGTATACCACGAAAATTAACATGAATTTTAGTGTCCTTCACACAAGATGTCATTTATGCAAACTTGCCTAGACTTCATGACAGGACAGTACAGACAGATTAGTCTTCTTAGTTTCCAAACAGTATAAACTACATAGTGGAAAGTTATCAATTTTGCAAGAGAAGTCAATGTGAGACTTGGGTGTTTTCCCAAAGTATTTTATACTTTGAACTTGAGTTATCATATGGTGTCATGATAAAAGTAGTAATAAGTGTAGGAAATGAACTTTGGTTTTCATTCAGTGGGATGTTAGTGAAGCATTGTTTGCACTGATTGTCAGCTTGGGTTATTACTGCAACAGTTATTAGCCAAAACAGGATTTTTTTCTATAAACATTTTGACATAAAATAATAAACCATAATGTCATATAGTTCAATCAACCATGTTGACTCCACCTACATACATTAATTTTATGATGCAGTCAACAAGCACTGCAAATAAACATGGTAAACTTTAACTTAAAGAAGGAACTGTTTTGCATCAGTTCAGTATCAACCCATAAGTAGTTATTTTTCAAGCCAAACACTACTTCAAATATGATCATGAGCTCAAGTTCCACACCCACAGTGTCAACTGAATTTATAATTTATTTGTTTAACAGAGGGTAATTAAATAAGATTGTGATGATGATGTATTCAAATTGTAGTTTGTAAACACTGCAGCATAGTGTGTTTCTATAGAATCTTTCATAAGCCTCAACAGATCTTGACCTCTGTGACCACCCTGAAATATAGGTTTAATTCCTATGCAGTGCAGTTCATGGTCACCACTGCCTTGCACAAAGGTAAGTGAGCAACAAGGAGTTGTTGTTCTGTTCTTTTCCGTGTTTCATCTTCACTGTACTTCATAGCTCATTTCATGTCTAGTTTTCCAATATGATTCAATTTGAATACTCACTGCACTTTATCAGGTCATGTGATTGACAACAACGAAATAATGAGTGTGTCTGACAAATTTAATTTTGGCCTTGGTATCCCATAAAAAGCATTATTAACTCAGCCATTGTACTGCAAGTGTATCTTTGGAATATGCACTGGTTTACTGAATAGATAAATGTTTTGACCAATAGCTTTTATGTTCTTGCATGTTTTAACAAAGAATACAGCTCTGAACATAAATATTTTCATCTTTTGCACAAATGTTGTTGCAAATTTCTACTACTCAATCTTCTAGAGGAGCACCTATTTTAGCTGTACTGTCAACAGCCAATTTGTGTTTATAAGAAGAATAAGTGCCACTGTCCCCAAATCTAGTACATATATTATTCTTCAAATAATATTCTTATCCAAATTTTTTATTATCTTTAACTTTCTACACACCAAACCAAAGATTCTTTGGTGGTACAGGTGTAAGATGAAACAGCTTTGAAACTTGCATGCAGAAGATTGCTTGCCTCAGCAATTTACAGCACCTTCAAAACCAACCAGTAGATGTCTGTGACCATCCCACCATAAAAATAATAATAATAATAATAATAATAATAATAATAATAATAATAATGACCGAAAGACGTTATACACTTTATGTGAAGCAACCTACAAAATGTGCACAAGTTTTCAATTAGTTTCACTAGTCTGAAATCTCAACACTGCAATCCCTAAATATTACTGTTATTGTCATCATAATAGTGAGATGTCCTGCTGATCACTCAATGTCTTTAGGTCTGGAACCAGTTAAGAAACATATGCACAGATATTGACTGTAATTTATGTATCAGGTTCAGCTTTCATCTGCACCACTGCAGTACACCTATCAATTAAGTTTAACTCTACTGGGCTGTTGAGTAGTCAAGAGAAAACAGCAATGTACATGTACTTTCATTTAGAACAAGTACAACTTTTATTGACAAACAGAGAGAAATTGATCCACCATATGGTTTTACACTTTTGTGTGAATACAGGTCTGTAAACATTTAAAATTGACCCTTTATCTGATAAATGATGCATTCTTTGTAGAATCACATACCGAGTCTGTTTGGCATGTATAGTACTCTTCAGCTTATCAGTAATTATGAAGTTAAGTTTTAATGGGCAAAGTGATGTGTGTGACAGCAATTCACTACAGATAAAGCAAGAAGCAGTGTATTAAACTTCATGCAATCAAATTAGTGTCTTGTGGAATGCACAACAGCCAACAGAGTTCTGCCTGGCAAGAAATCACCGACTGTATATGTTCGAAAATTTACAATTCACGAGACAAAGTAACGGTACCATATCTGTCAGGGAGAATCAGCATAAGGCAGTTAGGTTTGCACCACACTATGATTTTATATATATATATATAAAGTAAAAATGAGCTTGCTCCATAATTACTCTATTGCACCAACAGTTCTCCCTGAGCCTTCAACTGTTCGGGATCCCCATCGCTGTTCCTGTTCAGTAACATCGTTAACAAAATCTGGGTCTGTCTCCCAGTCATCGTCATTTCCATCAGCTATCTGTAGATTTTGTCCAGCAGTCGCCTTCCACATTGTGCAATCTGAAAATATAACACCTTCAGTTTATAAAGTACAGAGAATGTACGTAGAAGGAAGTCCAACAAACATGGGTATGGAAATGCATACTTTTCGAGATAAACATGTATTTATAGGAAGGGCTGTGTGATGCATGGTTGCAGATATTAGCACAGTCACTGCACTGGCGCTCCATCAAATCTGTCAGCAGGATATTAAGATGTCTTATTCACTGTACTCTACTTACCGTTAGGTGGTCTGCAGTCAGCTGTGTTGTTTGGGTTGTGTTGTATGTTAGTTTTTGCCATGTTTGTGTGTCTTCTTGTACAGTACTGTCAACCCTGGGTATGTTTTATGGTGTTTTACCTTCTTCCAAATGTAGGTTCACCTATGTGCTTACTGTTATTGTGCTGTTTGCATATACATTCACATTTTCTCTCTTCTATCACTTGTTAGCAGTGGAAGCCTAGTACTCGATAAGTGAAAGGGCAGATATGACATTCTGCTATGGTACAGCAAATGGACATAGCCTACGAGCCAGTGCCTCTATACTGAAAAATATACACAGTGCAGAGTGCTCTCTGATAAGCTGTTCAGGAGACTTATCTAGAGTCTGAGGGACAGAGGTACTTTGCACCTCGGGAGACTGACTGTGGAAGGCCCAGCACCATCTGCACACCTTACGTGGAGGAGCGTGTGCTACATTTGGTGGAAGAAACCCCTGAGACCATTGTGCAGTGATTAGCAGCAGCAGAAGACATGTCTCATCACTCTATTACCAGCGGGGTACTTTATTAACAATTGCTGTACCGATACCACCTATGACATGTTCAGGCCCTAAGGCCACAGGATCATAATGGGGCAACCAGTGGTTCTGCGAATGATTGTTGCAGAAGTAGTGTGCTGCAGATCCACTGTTCACATCCGAGATTTCATTTACTGATGATGCAGGGTTCACAAGAGGCGGTACTGCTAATATCAATAACCAGCATGTATGGGCAGATGTAAATTCCCAAGCAATTCAGGAAAGAGGTCATCAACACTGATTCTCAATCAACGTATAGGCAGATGTACTGGGTGATACATTGATAGTGCCATACGTGCTACCACAAAAGTTAACTGGGATGCATTTGCTAGACTTTCTCATTAATTATTGCCTACTTCACTGGAGGTTGTGCCATTACAGCAATGAATGCAAATGTGGTCCGCGCATGACGGCGCACTTGCACACTTTCGTCACAATGATGCTTGAACATATGACAGAAATTTCAGAACCACTGGACTGGTCGGGGAGGGGGGGCGGGGGGTGGCACCTTGGAGCCTGCTCGTTCCCCAGACCTCAGTCCCCTAGACTTTTAGTTATGGGGACATTCAAACGAATTGATCTATGCCATACCGATCAATGATGTGTGAACACTACAGGGCCGCATCTTCAGTGTGTGCCAGCACATACAACAACAACCGTATATACTTCAAAGACTGCATCATTCCCTACACTGAAGGGCAGAGTGGTGCATTGTCATGAATGGATGTCACACTGAACACCTCCAGTAAATACGTGTTTATAGCAGAAAGTATGCCTTTAGGATCTATGTTTGTTGGACTTATTTTTCTTGTTTCAATGAGTACTACCACCTCTCAAAGTATTCAACACATCTTTTCAACACCTCGTACATAAGAAAAATTACATTTTTATGTGGAACAAGTCATTTTTACATTCACATCGATAATTAATTTTTAAAAATGGATACATGCTGAACATTTATAAGGCCTTTATTTTTTTAAATATACATTTGTGAGTTACTAATTTCTACCCAGCATCCTTTATACATTACAATAACAGAAATTCTTCTGTGGAATAGGAGTTGTCAAGGAGAAACTTTTTCAATTTGTTTTAAAATTTTACTTTGCTGCCTGTCAGACAGTTTATATTTTTGGGTACGCAATTAAAAATTCTAGCTGCAGCACTGTGCACACCTTTTTGTGCTAAAGACAACCTTAATGTGGAGTTATGAAAGTCATTTTTCCTTCTGGTGTTGTAATTATGTAAATCATTGTTCCTTTTGAATTGCAATGGATTATTTACAATAAACTCCATGAGGGAATAAACATAGTATGAAGCAGTAGTCAGAATGCCCACCTCCTTAAACAGATTTCTACAAGATGATCGTGGGTGAGCACCACATATTAGTCTTGCAGGACATTTTTTGCAGTGAAAACTTTATTTCTTGACGATGATGATGATTGGTTTGTCGGGTGCTCAATCAGGCCCGTACAAATTCACAACCTTTGCTCAGTCCAATCTTGCCACTTTCATGAATGATGATGAAATGATGAGGACAACACAAACACCCAGTCACATCGAGGCAGGTGAAAATCCCTGACCCCGCTGGGAATCGAACACAGGACTCCAAGCTTGGGAAGCGAGAACATGACCACGAACTGCGGACTCTTGAAGATGAGTTTCCCCAACACATTATATTCCATATAACATTACTGAACGAAAATATGCAAAATATTTCAAATAACTGATTTGTCTCTCCCCAAGATTTACAGTGGTACGAAGTACAAATGTGGCTGAACTAAGTGGTTTTAGGAGTTCAAAAATGTGCTTTTTTCAGTTTAAATTCTCATAAATATGGACACCTCAGAATTTTGGAGGTTCCATCCTCACCATGTGTTACACTTATCACTGGTGTGTCTGCACCCTTAACTGAGTGATCAGCAGGTCTGACTGCCATTCGATTTCCAGCTGGGCCAGAGATTTTCTGTTTGGCGACAGGAAGTTGTCTTGTCCTCATCATCATTTCATCATAATTGACACACGAGTCACCCAGTGTGGCATCAACTGAAAAGACTTGCACCTTGGCGGCCGAACTTCCCCAGGTGTGGACTCCCAGCCATCAGTGTCATATGATCATTTCACTTCACCATTCGGATAGTACACTGTATGTTGTCTCTTTTTAAAATTGAGAGCGAGATTATTCACAGAAAACCAGTAAATGAAACTTTTAAAGACATTGCTTACCATTTCTTCTGTTGCTATATGAATTTTTGTATTGACTACAATAAGAGTGTCATCCACAATAAGAACTAACTCTTGCTTGTTGTATGTTAGATGGAAGGTAGTTTACACAAATGAGAAACAACATGGAGTTAAAACTGAGCCTTGGGGAACACCATATGCGATTTCTTAGCAGTCAGAATAATGTCCAGGAGTACAATGGTTGAATTACTACGTACAGCTTCCTGCATTCTTTTGGTTAGATACTACATTAACCATTGGTTGACTATGCCATCAATTCCACAAACCTCCAATTTATCTTTATCTAGGAGAATACTGTGATCCAAACAGTCAAATGCCTTAGATACACTATGTGATCAAAAGTATCCAGACACCCGAAAAACATACATTTTTCATATTAGGTGCATTGTGCTGCACCTATGGCCAGGTACTGCATATCACTGACCTCAGTAATCATTAGACATTGTGAGAAAGCAGAATGGGGCACTCCGTAGAACTCTTGGGCTTCAAATGTGGTCAGGTGCTTGGGTGTCACTTGTGTCATACATCTGCACGCGAGCTTTCCACACTCCTAAACATCCCTAGGTCCACTGTTTCCGATGTGATACTGAAGTGGAAATGTGAAGGGACACGTACAGCACAAAAGCGTACGGACTGATCTCGTCTGTTGACTGACAGACCGCCGACAGAATGCCTCGCTTAGTTAAGGAGCGTAAACATTGGATGATTGAACAGTGGAAAAACATTGTGTGGCATGACGTATCATGGTAAACAATGTGGCGATCCGAAGGCAAGGTGTGGATATGGCAAATGCCCAGTGAACGTCATCTGGCAACGTGTGTAGTGCCAACAGTAAAATTAGGAGGCAGTGGTGTTATGGTGTGGTCATGTTTTTCATGGAGGGGGGCTTGCACCACTTGTTGTTTTCCATGGCACTATCACAGAACAGGCCTACATTTATGTTATAAGCACCTTCTTGATTCCCACTGTTGAAGAGCAATTCGGGGATGGTAATTGCATCTTTCAACACGATCAAGCATCTGTTCATAATTCATGGCCTGTGGCGGAGTGATTACATGACAATAACATCCCTGTAATGGACTGGCCTGCATAGAGTCCTGACCTGAATCCTATAGAACACCTTTGAGATGTTTGGGAGCTCCAACTTTGTGCCAGGCCACACTGAGAGACATCAATACCTCTCCTCAGTGCAGCACTCCGTGAAGAATGGGCTGCCATTCCCCAAGAGACCTTCCAACACCTGACTGAATTTATGCGTGTGAGAGTGGAAGCTGTCATCAAGTCTAAGGTTAGGCCAACATCATATTGAATTCCAGCATTACAAATAGAGGGTACCACAAACTAGCATAAAATACCAACTGGCACTGTTTTATTACTTAATGCTTGCAAAGTTGGTGAGTGAACAAGTAAATAGTATTCTCAGCACAGAAACTCTTCTGAAATCCAGACTGTGATTTGCTGAGAATATTATTGTTGCTCAGGTGAGATACTGTTCTAGAATATATCACTTTCTCAAAAAATTTGAAAAACAATACCAGTAGTGAAACAAGTCAGTAGTTATTGGCATCTCTCCTATAACCTTTCTTAAACAGGGCTTTAATAAGGCATATTTATGTCTGTCTGGAAAAATCCTTGAGTAAACAAGTCAGTAGTTATTGGCATCTCTCCTATAACCTTTCTTAAACAGGGCTTTAATAAGGCATATTTATGTCTGTCTGGAAAAATCCTTGAGTCAATGATGCACGATGTATTTCAGATAAGACTGGGCTTATAACATGGGAACAAATCTTTAGTACTTTATTGGAAACACCACCAAAGCAGATGAACTTTTTTTTGAGTGTGTGTATAATTTTCTTAATTTCAGAAAGAGAAGTTACTGATACATCCATATTCTTGGAATTTATGAGTGTTGGCTTTTCAACACATTGCTGTGATTTTTCTTTTGAACAGTTTGTTCCTATGCTTTCTGCACTATTTAAGAAATAATTGTTAAATATGCTTTCTACCAGTGACTCATCATTTATGCCCCTTCCATTCAGTTCAATATGGATGTTACATTGAAATTAAGATAGTACTTGAAATGAGAACCCCTTTAATGAAAATTAGAAGTTTGTACTAGCCTTAAAACAGAATTTTATGTGTGTGTTTATAGTCATCAGACAAATTCAAGAAAATTATGAAAAATCAGTTTGAACATTTGTTTTCATGCACAATCTCTTTAGAAAGAACATTTGTAGCCATTTGCAGCACCTCACAAATTCTGTGGTTGCTTCATCCATAAATGTTATGGTTTCCTACAAAAGATCAAGTTGAAATCGAAAACCCAATATTTTCTCTCACACATATGTTTGGTAGGTCTATACTGATAGC
Source organism: Schistocerca gregaria (assembly GCF_023897955.1). NCBI lineage: Eukaryota > Metazoa > Arthropoda > Insecta > Orthoptera > Acrididae > Schistocerca > Schistocerca gregaria. The sequence goes on along the minus strand of NC_064931.1, from coordinate 872,013,692 downwards.
AATCATACATGAAAGGGAGACTCATACCACTGATGTCTGCAAAGAAACGTGCTGTAACATGATGTATAGGTTTTGTAGAAGTACAGTTTAAAAAGATAGGAATGCAAAAACTGCTGTGTGCCATCTACCTCAAAACAAAAAATTTGTGAATATATAATGAGAAATGATTTGCACTGTCAGAGATTAAGTGATGTCATAATTCTTCTCGCAGAATATTCCTTTATTTTATATGGAGGCTTCTATGGTCAGAATCAATTTCCATGAGTATGAAAACTCTTAGGTTTCTACCCAACTAGCAGAGTTAGAACTGGCATTTCAGTGAGAGTCAGACTCCATCATATTCTGGTGAAGTGTCAAAATACTATGGATGTCCCACCTATTTTATATATGAGGGTCGACAGCCTTCTCCCCCTAGCTGTGGGTGCTAGTGTCTTGTTAGGCAGGCAGGCAGAGAGGCTGAATATGGGAGTGGTAGAGGCTTCATAGAAATCTCTGCATGGGCACTCCTCCATTCCTCATGCTGTCCACTGCTCGGCATGCTCTCAGCTCATGGCTGCTAAAGTGAGATTCCATGTCGAACTAAGTTCATGGCGCTAATCCCTATTTCAACAAGATTCTGCACAGATTATCACATCATAGTGATCTGTAATGTTCCTTGACAACACAGTCAATGGAACTGATGGTTATTCAAACAACTGATTTGAAAGGCAATTAACAAAAATTATGAAATAATATAAAAATTATACCGGAAGAAAAGAAAATATTAACTATACTTTTCAAACAATTGTCAAGTGAAACTTCCTGAAAGTTTTAACATCTGTGTGCCAGACCAGGTCTCAAATCTGGGACCTTTGCCTTTCTCAGGCAAATATTCTATCAACTAAGCCGACTGAGCACACCTCACAACCCACCCTCACATCCTTTTTTTTTTGCCAGTACCCCCTCTTTTATCTTTCAAACTTCAAGAAAGTTCTCCTGCGTACCTCGCTGTGAAGGCATGTCATGAGTCATGCTTAGATAGTTCAGACAGTAGAGCACTTGCTCGTGAGAAACCAGTGGCAAGGCACTTAGTTTTAATCTACCAGAAAATTTCAAATCAGTGTGCATACTTAGCTGCAGAATTATAATGCATTCGGGGAAAAAATCCTCCAGGCTGTGGCTAAGCCATGTGTTTGTAATATCCTTTCTTCCAGGTATGTTAGTTCCATGAAGCATATAGAACTTCTGTGAAGTCTGGAAGGTAGGGGATTAGGTACTAGCAGATGTAAAACTGCGAGAGTAGGTTGTGAGTCGTGCTTAGATAGCTCAGTCGGTACAGCACTTGCCCAGTAGCCCTAAAGGAAAAGGTCTCAAGGGTCTCAAGAACAAGTCCCAGTCTAGCATAGAGTGTTAATATGAAAATAAGTTTCAAATCTGTGCACATTCCACTACAGAGCGAAAATTCATTCTGGAAATTATCAAGTGCCTCTCTGCAAATGGATTAACCTTTAAATTTGGAAAAAAAGCATATTTAGCTTTGTCCTACAAATAGAATAGTGCCAACTATTAATGTACTACTTGAACAGGAGGCAGTAATAAACAGCGTGCAATGCTACAAATTTTTGGGCACACATAATGATGAAAACTGGAACTGAGAGAAATATACTAGTGAGCTTCTCAAATAACTAGGTTCAGCTGCTTTTACTCTTCATATAACTGCATAATTTTCTGGGGGTTATTCATCAAACTTATCACTCAGAAAAAAAAGGTACTAACTGTACAAAAGTGAGCTGTGAGAGTTATACATGGTAGAAATCTCTTCTAAAAGTTAGGTATTTTAACAACTTCTTCACAAAATGCACATTCAATATACTCGAACACACTTTGAAGGAATTGTCACAGCCACAGCAACAACACCAGATGAAAACTGATCTACTACAGCCCATTAAGGCTGTCAGTGGCTCAGAAAGGACTTTAACATGTAGCCACAGACGCCTTTCATCATTTTAACAACATAAAATGTCTAACCCTTCAGCATAATAATTTTAAAACCTGGTCTAAAATATCTTTTTCTGGAGGACTCCTATTTCACTGCCGATTTTTTTTTTGTTTTTTAATAATGGATAGTGCATGAAAGGAAGTAGTAGTATGAATAGTACTGAATACCAATATTTTCTTTCTTATACAGAGGAAGCCAATGCATTATTAATTGATCTGTGAATGGCCAGCAATGCAGTCTTTCTCCCATAAAAATTATGCATAAGTACTCTGTAAATTGAACTATCTGAGAACATTTTATAAAATCAGACAAATGATGTAGACCATGTAACTAGAGTAACAGAAATCTACTGCAATGGAATCATACTCAGGACTGACGTTAAAATCCAGCCAGGAGCCCATATGTGGGTTTCTGTGGTTTCCCCCAATCATTTCATGTAACTGCTATGACACTTTCTTAAATAAAGTCATTGTCAATTTTCTACATCTTCCTTTCCCAATGTGAGCTTGTGCTCTTTCTTTACAATACCTTCGCAGATAGAATGTTAATTCTTGTGTTATAGTACAATTCCTTTCCCCTTAAAATCCTGGATGACCTGGATGGAATATGCTCATTCAGTGTACTTAAAAGACCACATCTGAACTTGAATGTTAGGAACTGCTCCTGTTAGTAATCTGGAATATCCTGTTGGTCAGATTCTTTTAATCAAACAAGCATTCTATTCCTTCTTAATAGCAGTCAGCTGTGCATGACCTACTATTGTGGTCCATCTTGTGTGGGTTATCAAACTACCTGTTTTGAGATAATTTCCTGATAATATGCAAAGAAGAATTGTTAGTAAATGCAAAGTTATTTCAGTTAAAAGTTTAGAGACTGACAGGGCAGTAATTTATGGTGTCATGTCTGCTAGTATAGCTGACAAAGAAAGAAAACAATCTATGTCTATACTCTAGTTCTAGTAGTAGTAGTAGTAGTAGTAGTAGTAGTAGTAGTAAATTCTGAAAACCACTGAACTGTGCAACAAAGGGTACTTCCAAATATACCAACATTAGGGTGTCTTCCCATTCCATTTTCACACAAAATGCCAAATTAATGACTGTGCACACTGTAATTATTCCATTCTTTACAGAAAAGTCATCTTGACTCACCAAGTTAGTAAAATATAGCCTATGCAATGTAGGTTACAGAAGGAATTGGCACAAAATGATTACCATTTGTCTAGGATATCATTATACAACCAAGAGCACAGGAAGACTTTAGTGCAATAAAACTGAATGACAAGTGCACTAACAAACAATCAGAAATTGAAAATATTTTGAATAATCATTTTTTAAATGTTGTGGAGAAAATAGGATCTAGATCTTCACTAGAAGAGGCAAGGCTATTAATAGAAGAGGCCATACCTGCGCAGTTTGAAACAACTGTAATTCCACCAACCTCTCCCTCTGAAATCAGTAAAATAATAAACTCACTGAAAAGTAAAAGCTCTTACGGAATTGATGGCATTTCCAGCAAAGTACTTAAAGCTTGTTCCCCACAGATAAGTAGGATTCTCAGCCACGTATGTAATAGCTCTTTGGAGCAGGGTGTTTTCCCTGATAGACTGAAATATGCCATTGTAAAACCATTGCATAAAAAGGGGGATACGTCGGATGTCAACAACTACCGCCCAATCTCTCTTCTGACAGCTCTATCAAAAATTTTTGAGAAAGTAATGTATTCAAGAGTAGCCTCCCATATATGTAAAAATAAAGTACTAACAAAATGTCAGTTTGGTTTTCAGAAAGGCTTTTCAACAGAAAATGCTATATATGCTTTCACTGATCAAATATTAAATGCTCTGAATAACCGGACATCACCCATTGGTATTTTTTGTGATCTCTCAAAGGCCTTTGATTGTGTAAATCATGGAATTCTTTTAGATAAGCTAAATCATTATGGTTTGAGTGGGGCAGTGCACAAATGGTTTAATTCATACTTAACTGGAAGAATGCAGAAAGTTGAAGTAAGTGGTTCGTGTAATGTTAATACAACAGCTGATTCCTCAAACTGGGGTGCTATCAAGCACGGGGTCCCACAGGGTTCGGTCTTAGGTCCTTTACTGTTCTTGATATACATTAATGACTTACCATTCCACATTGATGAAGATGCGAAGTTAGTTCTTTTTGCTGATGATACAAGTATAGTAATAACATCCAAAAACCAAGAACTAAGTGATGTAATTGTAAATGATGTTTTTCACAAAATTATTAAGTGGTTCTCAGCAAACGGACTCTCTTTAAATTTTGATAAAAAAACAGTATATACAGTTCCGTACAGTAAATGGCACAACTCCAGTAATAAATATAGAATTTGAACAGAAGTCTGTAGCTAAGGTAGAATTTTCAAAATTTTTAGGTGTGTCCATTGATGAGAGGTTAAACTGGAAGCAACACATTGATGGTCTGCTGAAACGTCTGAGTTCAGCTACGTATGCTATTAGGGTTATTGCAAATTTTGGGGATAAGAATCTCAGTAAATTAGCTTACTATGCCTACTTTCATTCACTGCTTTCGTATGGCATTATATTCTGGGGTAATTCATCGTTGAGTAGAAAAGTATTCATTGCACAAAAACTTGTAATCAGAAAAATTGCTGGAGCCCACCCACGGTCATCCTGCAGACATCTATTTAAGGATCTATGGATCCTCACAGTAACCTCACAGTATATATATTCCCTTATGAAATTTGTTGATAATAATCCAACCCAATTCAAAAGTAATAGCAGTGTGCATACCTATAACACCAGGAGAAAGGATGATCTTCACTATGCAGGGTTAAATCTGACTTTGGCACAGAAAGGGGTAAATTATGCTGCCACAAAAGTCTTTGGGCACCTACCAAACAGCATCAAAAGCCTGACAGATAGCCAACTAACATTTAAAAATAAATTAAAAGAATTTCTAGATGACAACTCCTTCTACTCATTGGCTGTATTTTTAGATATAAACTTAAAAAAAAAAAAAAAAAAAAAAAAAAAAAAAATTAATCATTAGTGTCATGCAATATTTTGTGTAATGTAATTTCTTGTACAGACATCTTTTATTAACCTGACACGTTCCACATCATTACGAAGTGTCGTATTCATGATCTACGGAACAAGTATTAATCTAATCTAATCTAATCTAATCAAGGAAAAAAAAATCATTTGACTCAGATTTGAGAAAATCTGCACAGTTAACACTTGAAAAGTGGTCCACTTTGATTGTATCAGCAGAATAGAAAATTCAAAATGGGCATGGTGACTACATTCCCAACAGTTTTAATAAACAAGTAATCATTCTTTGATGACAAATAAAATTAAATAAAAATAGTATCTTCTACATTATAGGGAAAGCTTTAGAAATTACGACCTTGTGGTTTGAGAAAGGGAGATTTGGGTTTAATGTTTTGACAACATTGTGGTAATTTGTGACACAACACGAGTTCACATTAAGGAAGGGAATCAAGTATGCCTTTTTCAAAGAAATCGTCTCATCATTTGTATAATGCATGGATAGTCAACCCTTTTTTTTTTTTTTTTTTACCCACTGCCCACTTTTGCATTCTATAATATTAAAGATTTTTAACCACCGATCAGTTCCACAGTATTTGCATATAAAGTAGGAGAGTAACTTTAGTATGTAAAATTTATAAAGCTGAGTTTAAGCAAGTTAAGCACGTAATATGCAAACCGAATGAAAATGTTTTAGAAACCACTGCTGCCTACCATGTAATCTGGAATGCCCACTACTGAGAGCTAGGGACCAAGTTGACAACCACTGGCCTAATGTGATTTGTGGAAGCCACGAATTCTAGTAGAATATATATCCATTAGCAAACGTAATCTTAACACTTTTCACTTTGAGTATGACATTTTATTTTCTGCATTGGCTGTAAGAGAACTCTGGAAAATAATGGATGAAAAGGTATAGATGGAACATTAGATTGGGTCTGTATCAACTCATCAATCTGATGTCATTAGTAACAAGTTAATGATTGGACAAGAATGTGGGTGTAATTTGTTTGCGGCACCGTTAAAAAAATCCTTGAATTCACAGCAAATAATCCTATTGAACCACAATCTGAATTTGGATGCTTGACACACAGTTTGTGCCCAGTCTTCCTGGTTTAGAGCCCAGTGTATTAATCATTGTGCCACTTCGCTTGGTGGATGTCTCAGATGTCCGAAAAATCGCCAGAGAACGACCATACTGATTAAATACCAGCATGCTGGAAAAAAGTAAATATTAGATTCCATGTCATTCAGTCAGTTGACAGTTCGTTTCATTGTTAACAGATGGCAACAGGAAGTTACACCTGGGAATCACATGGGTTTAAAGGCACGTATTTCCACGATGCAAACCAGTTCACCATAGAGAGAACTGCGGATATGACAAACATCGTTTCTTTTGATTATTAAACTCTGAACCAGAGCTGTGCCAGAATGTCAGAAGGTAACACTACTCGTACACGTATATTTACGAGCCGCAATATACCTTTAAACGTGCCACAATTTTTGATTCGATTATGAAGGGGAAGTCATAGTTATTTGTCTTTATATCGTCTGTCATTCAATTATATTTTCAGGTGTCTTATCTTATGATTAAACATTTGTACACAACAAAGCATGAAACATGTATGCTTCAAGTACTCTTAATATTTACTTATGTCACTGTCATGACAGATGAATGTTTTGTAAGCTAACAGTAGTATTTCCCAAAAAACTATGTAATATTCGGCAATGGGAGATGCTTTACGGAAAAGAAAACAACATTTAATGAGAACAGATAAGAAAATTACAGAACTTTTTATCAGTAGTCAAGTGCTAACACCATTTGCAAGCGTTACTCACATTTAAACTTGAACCACACACCTACTGCTTACATAGATACACAACCCACATGTTGTCTCCGTCAGACATAAAAAAATCGCTGGTGTTCCGATTAGTCGATATTCGTAACATTTCAGAGAAAGAAACTATTGTTATAAGCAACAACAAATGACAAAAAAAACTAAATAGTTTATTTAAAGGCGCACTGAACGAGAAATATACTTGTTTTGAAAGTTTTCAGAATGACAAAATTCTTAATCACGAATTTAAAAGAGAATCCGAAACAACAACTGAAGGAGACGAAACAGGCAGGAAGCGGAACTCTTTACGGTGTTTTATTATGCCTCTGAATTGTACGCAAAAGACATTTAACAATGACTATTTTGACCATTTTCATCATTTTGAGGCGCTTACGAATGGGTATAGACGTCTTTTCTTCCGTCTTGCAGGCTATGATTTTTGTTTTTGTTTTTTTAGTACGGTATACGATAAAATGTCGTGGCCTGTTCACTCATTCACATCTGAGTAAAAACTACATGTTTTGTTTCACAGAGCAAATAAATGTCATTCAGAATCATTTATAGATGTATATATTATGTTTCGTTTATGTTTAAAAATATCATGAAGCCATGTTGCACAGGGAAGCTTGGTGGAAACGGGGCAACTATGACAACAATTAATTTAATTTCCGGGATTGAAGAATAAAGTAGATGATCTCCTGGTTTGTTTAGATGACATTGAATCTGATAATGTAATAGATACACTATGCCTGTCTGAGCATCACAGTGTGTCTGATATGGAAAAGGTGAATATCAGTAGTTATAAACTAGCTGCACATATGAATAGAGAGCATAAGGTGAGAGGAGGAGTTGCCATATATGTCAAAAGTGATCACTGTGTAAAAAGCTTAGATACAAAAAAGTTTTGTCTAGAGCAACATGTAGAAGCATGTGCCTGTCAACTTAAACTGAAGGACGGATCTTTTATAATTGTAAGAGTATATAGATCCCCTTCAGGAAACTTTCATTTATTCCTGGAAAACTTGGATGCCTTGTTGTGCTATCTGTCAGGTAGGGGAAAGCAAATTACTATTTGTGGAGACTTCAATGTTGATTCACTGAAAGAGTGTAATAGGAAGAATGACCTTGAAGTCTTGCTCAGGTCTTTCAATTTCACATCTGTTATTGATTATCCTACTCAGGTAGTAAAGGGCAGCAGCACATTGGTAGATAACACTTTTATAGAATAATAAGATTAAAAACGTAAATTCTGGTCCTGTTAAGAATGGCCTTTCTGATCATGATACTCAGCTAGTTACAGTATATGGCATAGCTCCATTCAGTAATTCAAAACTACCCTCCAAAGTTGTGCATTCAATTAATGACTCAACAATTAGAAATTTCAGAGAAAATCTTCAGCAGTTATATTGGGATGAGGTGTACAAGGAACTTCATGCTAATTTAAAGGATAACTTATTTCATGATACACTTGTAAGAGAATTTGGAAACCGTTTCCCCAAGAAAGTAGTTAAATCTAATTATAAGAAACCATGCAAAAAACCTTGGCTTAATAAAGGAATAAAAATATTTTGTAACCACAAAAGGGAAGTGTATCTAACAACAAGGAAGAGTAATAACCCAGAAACAGACAAATATTATAAAAACTACTGTGCTACATTAAGAAAGGTTTTTAAAAAGTCCAGAAGCATATGCATCATGTCTGAGAGAAATGCCTCTGATAACAAAATAAAACAATTTGGAATATTATTACAATGGAGGCAGGACAATCAAGAGTACAGGATGACAGCATTACCATCAAAGTGAATGGAAACTTGTCAAACAACAAGCCGGAAGTCGAAAACATTTTGAATAATCATTGTTTAAATGTTGTAGAGAAAATAGGATCTAAATGTTCATTAGAAGAAGCAAGGCAGTTAATGGAAGAGGCCTTACCCACACCAATTGATACAATTGAAATTCCACCCACCTCTCCTTCTAAAATTAGGAAGATAATAAACTCTCTCAAGAATAAAATCTCACATGCAATTGATGGCATTTCCAGCAGGATGATAAAAGCTTGTTCCAAAGAGATAAGTGGGATTCTTAGCCACATATGTAATAGCTCTCTGAAGCAGGGTATTTTCCCAGATAGACTGAAGTATGCCATTGTTAAACCGCTGCATAAAAAAGTGGAAATGTCTGATGTCAACAACTACTGCTCAGGTTCTCTTCTGACTGCCTTATCCAAAATTCTTGAAAAAGTAATGTATTGCAGTGTACCTTCACACATTTGTAAAAATAAAGTTTTAACAAAATGTCAGTTTGGTTTCCAGAAAGATTTTTCAACAGAAAATGCTATATATACTTTCGCTAATGAAATATTAAATGCTCTGAGTAACCAGAAGTCACCCATTGGGATTTTTTGATCTCTCAAAGGCTTTTGATTGTGTAAATGATGGAATACTTCTAGATAAACTGAAGTACTGTGGTATAAATGGGACAGCGCTCAAATGGTTTAAATCATACCTTACTGGAAGAGTGCATAAAGTTGAAATAAGCAGTTCACATAATATGTAAAAAACTGATGATTTCTCAAAATGGGGAACAATCAAGAATGAGGTGTCGCAAGGTTTGGTCTTAGATCCACTGCTGTTCTTAATATATATTGATGACTTGCCATTCTATATTCACGAAGATGCAAAGCTGGTACTGTTTGCCAATGATACAAGTACGGCTATCACAATCAACAGACAAGAATTAACTGATGAAATTGTAAACAATATTTTTCAGAAAATGATTAAATTCTTCTCTGCAAATGGGCTCTCATTAAACATTGACAAAACACAGTACATACAGTTCCACACAGTGAATGGAATGACACTATTAATAAATATAGACTTTTATCAGAAATCGGTAGCTAAGGTAGAATATTCAAAATTTCTAGGTGTATGCATTGATGAAGGGGTTGAACTGGAAAAAACACGTTGAAGTTCTGCTGAAACGTTTGAGTTCAGCTAGTTATGCTATTAGGGTCATTGCAAATTTTGGCGATATACATCTCAGTAAATTAGTTTACCACGCCTATTTTCATTCTCTGCTTTCGTATGGCATCATATTCTGGGGTAACTCATCATTAAGTAAAATAGTGTTCATTTCACAAAAGCGTGTACTCAGAATAATTGCTGGAGCTCATCCAATATCATCCTGCAGATACTTATGTAAACAGCTAGAGTTACCCCCTTCTGAGCCCAAGTTAAATTTAACCTTGAGGTTAAATCTAACTTTGGCTCAGAAGGGGATATATTGTGCTATCACAAAAGTCTTTGGTCACTTACCTAATAGCATCTGACAAATATCCATATAGCATATAAAAGGAAATTAAAAGAATTTCTTAATGACAACTCCTTCTACTCATTAGATGAATTTTTGGATATAGTAAGTGGGTAATTTCCCCAAACCCCCACCCAAAAAAAATTAAAAATATTAAGTGTCATGTAATATTTTGAGTAATGTAATATCTTGTATAGACACCTTTTATTAACCTGACACGTTCCACATCATTATGAAGTGTCGTATTAATTTTGATGTACTTGTTATCAGATTGTAAGTTTTTCTTTTCATTTTAAATGTTGCTAAAAACCTGAGGCCCATTAGGACCAGGCTGAGAGTCCTTAGGTATCTACAATGATATTTTTTGCACCTTGCTATATCTGTAGTGTTTAGTGAGGAAATGAACAGTGGAAAACCAGCTGCAAGGGTTAATATTCTGCTTAGAACCACTGAAAATTCAGTGCCTTCATTCAATGACACATCATCATCAGATTGCCTCCAGCAATGATAACCAATAGAGATTCTCAGCAAGTCTTTGTCGATTCTATTTTCACCTGGACAACTGACAAAGATAACAATTTTTAATTCTCATATATGGCTAACGAATATTTACTCAATCTCCAAGATACAGTAGATATAATCTTGGGTTGAAATCTGGTGAAAATTTCCTTTTCCTGATGAAAATTTTATAATTTTCTTTTAAATTGGAATATTGAATAAAATAGAATCTTTATTTGCCTTTCGCTATGTTTTCATACAGTTGTAAGGTGTCAGGTAAATCCAACACCTTCCATGAAAACCCTGACATAATAAGCAAATCTACTAGTATGTCACATAGCTCCGAATAAATCGTGACATTAAATTAACCAAAGTAATACAAGTAACGAGTGAGCAAATGGAATGCCACAGACTAACACAAGAATGTCTAAATGCATGTCGTACCTTCCCACCGTGAGGCAGACGCAGTTCCGAGGGGAGAAACGAGGACAGAAGCCGAGAGCAGAACCGTGTTAAGCTAGAAGGCCCTACGATAAGAGACGGACTGGACACCCTCGTCGCCAGCCTTCCTCTAAGTCTACCACCCGCACGTTTTAGCGTGAGACTTTTTCGCGTCCCTGTTACGTCAAGGACCACCCCCCAGCCCATGTTAAAAGCTAGAGCCCTCCAGAAAAACAGTAGAGATCTTACAATAACACAAAAAGGGCCACTACCACCCGTAAGTTTTAGTGTGAGACTTTTTCGCGTCTCAGGTACGTCAAGGACCACCCCCCAGCCCATGTTAAAAGATAGAGCCCTCCAGAAGAACAGTATAGATCTTACGATAACGCTAAAAGGACCACACCAGTTGCAGGTTTTAGCGTGAGACTTTTTAGCGTCTCTGTTACGTTGCAAACTTTAAAAACATTGCCCCACCACGAAAAGTATAACGTTTCTCATTGGATAGACAGAATTTTTGTAGGCGGAGCTTAAGGTTATCATTGAGACCCTGATTGGTCAGATGAAAACACAGCCAGATAGGTTTTTAAACCAACTTCGGTAAATTGTAGAAAGGAGAAGTTAGGAGAGTTAGTTCCGAGACGGCGAGCTGGATGGCTGGTGCGCCGGCCGCTGTCGACCTGACGCTGCCTAAACACCGACAAGGTAATGAACGCACATGATGCCGCATTTATGAGCGCATAATGCTTCACTCAGAACTGCAGAAGACTCATCTGTTACACCCCTTTTTTGCGTAATACTAGTGTCGATCGTTAATTAAAACTCATGGTGTTCACATTTGCCACTTGAAGAACAGATCTGAAATGCGATGATTTTTCTTTTATATAGGTATTGAGAAGCCACATCAGCCACTGTAATTTACGACAAGTTAGATAAGTAATTAAAGATAATTGAGGGTCACTGTAAACCATTTTGATAGTTTTTTCTTTTGTGAAACTTAAATTAAACCTAGATTATAGATGTTATATGGCATAGGTCATCCTTCGATCGATTGTAGAACTTGGACACCCATTCAGGGAATATTCGTTCACATTTTTGTTGAACGCAGTTGGTTTTTACCATCCTGTATTAAAACATTTCCTTTTATCAATAGTGCAATTTATAAACGATGTTTTGTGAGTAGAATAAAATTTCCAATGGTAAACTTAACTGCTTTTTCGACGTTATTTTACCAGCTAACTAAAAATAGGAAAGCCTTGAACCCTTTCCACTATATTTAGTTAGTATTAAGATTCTTTTACAGGGAGTGCAGTGGAGCTGACGCTGAGATCATTTAGTATTTGGTTATATCATCGCTAGTCTCACTGAACTCTTCTGAATTCTACATGTCATGTGTGGTCTGGCGTCTCCTTACCAGCAACAGGTCCCAGGTTCAAACTAGTCAATTCCCTAAAAAACATGCTCAGAGCGTCGTTCCGCGAAAGTGGTAGGGAGACACAATATAAGACAAACAGACACCACCATGAATGTTTAGAAAATGGCGACCCTGCCAGGATGGTAAAATACCATAATTGAAGGTCGACCACATGGCTAATTAGGTCAGAAAAATATCCTGCTAAAAACTTTTCATTGAAAATATTTTTTTAAAAAAGTTTTACAGTGTCGAAAACAGTAGCTGTAGCGATAGACAGTAATAAAGTATTCAACAAATAGTGAAACATTGTAGCAGTGGCAATAGCATACTTAAGTTATGAATTTTGAAAATTGTTAGAATTAAGTTTTCTCCTCAATGCAAGCGCACAGGTGGCGGATACATAGTTGACAAGTTGGTTCTGATCCAACAAGTAAGTGAATGGTTTGTCAAATCGTGTGAACAAAAAATTTATGAAATGCGTGAGATCGTATGAGTGCATGTTGTCGCGAAGTAGGGCGAGTGAATTGCTTTTAAAATAGAAAATAAGGGATTCTGAAAGATTAGCTATGGCAGATCAAGACCTTGACCGAATTGAGATAGAGACCCAGCATGAAAATGGACAGAGAATAGAGGACAGTACAACGGACGATGCAGTATCGCGAGAAATAGGACAGATATCGCACCATAACGAGGATAATGTACGTCAAGGCATAGAAAACTTAAGTCAGCGTACGACAGAGGAGCAGGAAATTAGAGAGACAATCGATGAAGATTCTAACTTGCGTCTTGAATACGTAGAACCCATAGTACAAGTAATCAGAGCTCCCTCACCACAGAGTACAAGGAATATGAGCAGAAACGTGTCACAGCAGAGGTCAATGCAATCGGTTGCGAACCAACACATAGGCGAAAACACAGAGCGTAGGACGTCGGAAGAAAACGCAATAGGACCCACCAATCTGGCAGAATTGTTACAACAAATTACGGAAATCATGACAATGCAAAATAAATACATAGCCAACCAAATACAAATTCAGAATGCAGAAACCACGAGACAAATGCGTGAGATTAAAGAACAAAACAAAAAATTCAGTTACACCTAAGTCATATTGAAGGCGAAGCAAAGGAATCTCGAGAAGTGATAGGAAACTTAATAACAGGTCACAATCAATTGAGAACAGACATTGACAAGGTACAAGAGGACTTACAAACATTGTGTAATGACACTCAGGACGAGATCAAAACATTACGTAACAACACCCAGGCAGAAGTCAAGAAACTAAAGAAACAGACAAACGTAATTACTAGACAAACAGCAGGTACAGCGCTTGAAATTGTTGAAAACAGTGTGTTACACAAACGTATAACAAAAGCAGCGCTGAAAAGATATGATAACCGCATAGTCAAAATAGAAGCGCAAACGAAGGGACAATTTCAGAAATTGCGAACAGAGTTGTTACAAACTATTGGAAAGCGTAGTGAACAGGATCGAACAAGCACAGAGTCTGCAACCACGTCCGTATCTTTAACAGCACCGGAGAAACAAGAAATTAACAAAGATATTACGCATTTGCGATTCCAATCACAGGCGGAAAGTAACATATGTGAAATCAGACAGCCTGCACCGCGGGTAGGCGAAAGTTACAGTGGACAATATCCAATGGATTTACCACAACCGGTAAGAACGATGGGAGAAACGATCAGAAACAAAAGTGGCGAAGAATCGCGAATTTCATATGGAACTATGACGAAGTACGACAACGATCATTTCCTCACAGTCAGAAAATTTCAACACTTTCGAGAAGGAAACTCATTACATCCACGAACTTTTATTGATAAATTCCGAGTAGGATTACCAGAACACTGGACGCTAGCACACAAATTAGACTTTATATGTGCACACATATCAGGAACAGTCGCAGAAACCATGCAGAATGTTGCACCGACATGCCGATCGTACGAAGATTTCAGAGAGAAGTTTCTCTCACGATACTGGTCCAGCGAAGCACAGAACAGAGTGAAGTACGAATTATTACAGAACCCATATTTTGAAAATTCAGGAGAGAAGAGTCCCGTGAAATTTTTCGAAGTAATGGCAAACAAAAATCAATGCTTAGATGTACCATACAGTGACGGAGAGTTGATTAAATTATGCGCTATGAAGCTACCATTGAAATACCAGCAATCATTAGTAGGTCACGGAGGCAATAACGTCGAAGCATTTAAAGGTATTCTAAGGGAACTAGAGTTCATATTTTCGGAAGATGATGCAAGAAAAAGACGAAGCGCACGTGAAAACGAAAGCAAAAAGCAGTGGAATCCACAAGACACAGTACGAAGAAACAATAATTACGAACCACGTGTAGACTTCGCACCAAGAAACGACAATAGATTTCAACAAAGAATCGGTTATGGATACAGAAAAGAATATGGCAAAAACTATAATTCACCAAGGAACGGCAACAACTACACTCCTGGAAATTGAAATAAGAACACCGTGAATTCATTGTCCCAGGAAAAGGAAACTTTATTGACACATTCCTGGGGTCCGATACATCACATGATCACACTGACAGAACCACAGGCACATAGACACAGGCAACAGAGCATGCACAATGTCGGCACTAGTACAGTGTATATCCACCTTTCACAGCAATGCAGGCTGCTATTCTCCCATGGAGACGATCGTAGAGATGCTGGATGTAGTCCTGTGGAACGGCTTGCCATGCCATTTCCACCTGGCGCCTCAGTTGGACCAGCGTTCGTGCTGGACGTGCACACCGCGTGAGACGACTCTTCATCCAGTCCCAAACATGCTCAATGGGGGACAGATCCGTAGATCTTCCTGGCCAGGGTAGTTGACTTACACCTTCTAGAGCACGTCGGGTGGCACGGGATACATGCGGACGTGCATTGTCCTGTTGGAACAGCAAGTTCCCTTGCCGGTCTAGGAATGGTAGAACGATGGGTTCGATGACGGTTTGGATGTACCGTGCACTATTCATTGTCCCCTCGACGATCACCAGAGGTGTACGGCCAGTGTAGGAGATCGCTCCCCACACCATGATGCCGGGTGTTGGCCTGTGTGCCTCGGTCGTATGCAGTCCTGATTGTGGCGCTCACCTGCACGGCGCCAAACACGCATACGACAAACATTGGCACCAAGGCAGAAACGACTCTCATCGCTGAAGACGACACGTCTCCATTCGTCCCTCCATTCACGCCTGTCGCGACACCACTGGAGGCGGGCTGCACGATGTTGGGGCGTGAGCGTAAGACGGCATAACGGTGTGCGGGACGGTAGCCCAGCTTCATGGAGACGGTTGCGAATGGTCCTCGCCGAAACCCCAGGAGCAACAGTGTCCCTAATTTGCTGGGAAGTGGCGGTGCGGTCCCCTACGGCACTGTGTAGGATCCTACGGTCTTGGCGTGCATCCGTGCGTTGCTGCGGTCCGGTCCCAGGTCGACGGTCACGTGCACCTTCCGCCGACCACTGGCGACAACATCGATGTACTGTGGAGACCTCACGCCCCACGTGTTGAGCAATTCGGCGGTACGTCCACCCGGCCTCCCGCATGCCCACTATACGTCCTCGCCCAAAGTCCGTCAACTGCACATACGGTTCACGTCCACGCTGTCGCGGCATGCTACCAGTGTTAAAGACTGCGATGGAGCTCCGTATGCCACGGCAAACTGGCTGACACTGACGGTGGCGGTGCACAAATGCTGCGCAGCTAGCGCCATTCGACGGCCAACACCGCGGTTCCTGGTGTGTCCGCTGTGCCGTGCGTGTGATCATTGCTTGTACAGCCCTCTCGCAGTGTCCGGAGCATGTATGGTGGGTCTGACACACCGGTGTCAATGTGTTCTTTTTTCCATTTCCAGGAGTGTATTACAGAGGGAATAACGACAACCGGAATGGGTACTGGAGCAATAGACCGACAAATTATCAACAAAGAAACCACTATCAACAAGCTGAACAAGAAAAGCGAATACAGATAGAAGACGGGGAGGGAAGACCATCAAACCCCAATAAAAGTTCGATTTGACAGCTTAGCGCCCATGCCAAAGAGAACGACGCACCGACCCAGGACAATTGCAGCACCTTGAACAGAGAAGTAAAAATCTTATCACGAGAAGAGAAGAAGGAAGAAACAAATCCGCAGGGACCAGATGAAAACGAAGACAAGAAAATAAGAATATCATGTTGGGACGAAATTAATTGGGAGAATACTGACGAGGAAGATGAATTACCAGAGGCATGCACAACAAATGTAGGAGGAAAGGAAGAAGTAATGAGTATTGCAGAGCTACTTGAGATGGAAATCAGGGAAAGCGAATTCAATGAGGATAATGCGCAGTCGACAGAAGTTGAAAATAAGTTACGAGTGGGTACATAACCCAATGTATATTATGAAGGAAGTTATGAAGCGATAATTAAAGCATTTAGATGCGATTATGTGGAAGTAGCAAAAAAGGAGAAGATAGACGAGGATGAGGAAAAAGTAGAAGATGTTGAAGAAAGTGTAAATGGAGGAAGAAATAGAGAAGAGGAAATAAAAGAGAGAGAAGTAGCAGTCGAAGCTTATCCTACAGAAAGTTCGAATTCACAAGGGAAATTCCTAAAAAGACTCATGTACGATTCAGTGGAGGATTCGTTGATGCAAGAAGAAGAAGAACAGAACCAACCCTTTCAAATTCAACCAATTGTGAAGGCTATGGTAAAGCATATCCCAGTCAATATTGTAATTGATAGCGGAAGTGAACTTACTGCGATCTCAGAAAATTTATTCATGCAGTGTAATGCCAATGAGGCATTGCCAGTTCTGAAAACATGTAAGATTAAAGTAAGAGGTCCTATTAGAAACAATGCTGCGTAAGTTACGAGACAAACAAGGTTAACTCTTTCGTGCCAAGGTCAAAAGATCGAAGCAAACTTCGTGATTATACCCAAACTAAATATAGATTTCATTATAGGTGCAGATTTTCTAAATGAGAGACGAGCGATAATAGATATGGGAAAAGGTAGCGTAACATTCGGGAATGTCACACTTCTCTTTGAGCAAAAGCTAAAATTAGACTAAATACCAGTTATAAACAAACAATTAAGAATGATGCGAGATAAAGAGGATGAAGAATTAGAATTGTATGCACAAAAGAAGGAATCGCCTCAACTCATGTTAGAAGTCCATAAAGAAATCGACGAAAAATTGCAAGAAATTCAAGGTATTTTGGAACACAGTAAAAGAGAATTAGAGGGTATTTTACGAAATGAAGCAGAGTTATTTTTACCTAAGACTGGCAGTATTAAACACTTTCAGTACAAGTTTGAAGATTAATTTTATTACTCGTAAATAATCAGCACAATATTTCAAGATTATGTTGCAGATAAGATCGTCAGGAGAAAGAAGAATGAAGAGAGAGGAAGGTGGGGAAAAAAGTAGTTTCAATAATAACACAAA
Organism: Schistocerca gregaria; assembly: GCF_023897955.1. Lineage (NCBI taxonomy): Eukaryota > Metazoa > Arthropoda > Insecta > Orthoptera > Acrididae > Schistocerca > Schistocerca gregaria. The sequence continues at coordinate 871,995,721 of NC_064931.1, read as the reverse complement.
TAGTACCATAGATTAAGGTGAAGGGATAAAGCGTAGATGGTCTAACAGCATGAAATACTAAAATGCTATACACCATGACACTACACAAAAATAAAAAACGAATTTGAGGATTCTTGAGTAGACGTTAAGACTCCAAATATCTTAGAATTGTAACATAGAAAGGGCGCCAAAATTTGTAAAGCTTTTTAAGAGGGCGCAAAACAATGTACCTACTAGACATATGTTAGATGCTTATAAGGAAACTTTTTGTAAGAACCATTGTAAAAACTCCAGCAAGGAAGAGATGCAACGACCCACAAGTTGCAACGCGAGATGTATCAAGAAAGAAAAGGATGTAATTAGCAACACACGATTCCTACATAGCAGGAGCGTCGAGAGAAGGGAAAGGACAGCGAAACCAACAGAAGGGTCTTGTATAGAAAGTGGGCAATAAATTTGCCCACTAGGAGGAACCCTGCTGGGATGGAACACCGAGCCGCACACTGACAGACCCCTGCAGAGACGCGAGGGAACGCCGAACGTCAGTATGGACAGACAAGAAGACACCCCACTTTCGCCGCTTGTGAAACCCAGGGCGTCCCCGACTCAGCGGAGCGAGCAAAAAACGGCCCGACGAGAAGACCGCTTGGGCAAGCCACCACTGGCAAAAAATATGCGTAAAAGTCACACTACTGCTATTAAACAGCACGCTGATGCACGAAACTGAAGAAGAACTTCCACAAAGTAAAACTGAGGCGCCCAAACAATTTATCAAACTGTTACTAGGAGGAGAACTTCAAAGCGACTAGTTATCAATAAATATTTCCATATCCTGCCCAGAGAAGAACCAAGAAGCAAGTAAGAGGCAGAGAAAAAGCAGGAAGAACAGAAGTTGAAGATTCGCAAGATTGAGACCAAGAAAGAAGATGGGTGAAGAATACACGACATACCTTCTCATCTCCCTATCCTATTGTAAACTAGTCGCCTGCGAAGTATTACAACGAAGAACGACCGCTTTCAGCGACACATAACGATGACTTTCACGCATATAAAGCCAGTAAACTACGAGATTCTGCACTCACAGCTCCATTCCATTATGGGACTCCCACAACATCGACACACACTTGCAAAGCCAACAAGGAACGACGAACGAAGCTGTACATCAAATACTTGCCCACATCCATCTCGCTCAAGTCCATCACCTTCATGCAAAAACATTCGCCAAACTCTTGGTTAAACATTCACAGGATTGTGTTAACGTGTGAAATCAAATTATGTGATGTTGGAATTGTGCAAAAGAAACGTGTGAAAAACTAAACAAGTTAAGCACACCAGACAGCTAATAAAATAAAAAATAACATTCATTGACTATGGACTTAAGTAAAAAATAGACTGTCGATAAAAACAAGTCATTTGTTCTGAAATGGACAGTATATAAAGAACACCAAGTAAGGCAATATAAACGCTAAAACTATATACCACTTATTTTCTCCTCATAAAACTAAAAGAATAACTATATTTTACTTAGTTTCTCCTTATAAAACAAAGAATAAAAAATTATCTTGTTGGAGGTGTTCCTTTCTTTTTAACATCTGTACCATTTAATAGGATAATATCTCAATACTTGTGTATGTATATTTCTTTGACAAAGTAATTCATGGAAATAATTCTTATTTGTTAGTGTAACAATGTTGAAATGAGTGTCTAGAAACAAAAAACATTTTACTTGTACAAGATATTTAGAAAATGTGTTAGGAATAGATTTTACTTAATTACTACATTTATAAAAACAATATTTCTAAGAAAATCGATGTGAAAGACTCCTCACTTTTTATAACAAACTTCTTAAAAAACAAACTTCACACTTAAATAAAGAAAGAAAATAATTAAAAATTAATAATAGGGAAAAAATATTCTTCTCTTGTCATTTTTAATTACAATGTGGAAGAATATAAAAATATAAATTAGTAATACAAACTAGCATAGAACAGAATAACGTGGCTGAACAATATGCAACAAAATTTAGATAAATTAGAAAAGTTTTGACTGACGTAGACAACGATTCAATCAGTGCCTAAATTCAGTGCAAAAATTAAGTTCGAAGGGTGGTGATATGTAAGGTGTCAGGCAAATCCAACACCTTACATGAAAACCCTGACATGATAAGCAAATCCAGTAGTATGTCACATAGCTCCGAATAAATCGTGACATTAAATTAACCAAAGTAATACAAGTAACGAGTGAGCAAATGGAATTCCACAGACTAACACAAGAATGTCTAAATGCATGTCGTACCTTCCCACCGTGAGGCAGACGCAGTTCCGAGGGAGACACGATATAAGACAAACAGACACCACCATGAATGTTTAGACAGTTGGCTTTGTAAGTGTGTCCAATACCAAAAACCATACAATATAATTACATGACTATGCTAGTGCAGTGTAAGTAGATATGTACACTAAAATAGTAGTGATAGCACAATAGTCACACATTTAGTAGTACTATACAATGTTAATAATAATAATAATAATAATGATAATAATAATAGTAATAGTAGCAGTAGTAATAATAGTAGCAGTAGTAATAAAACATCATATTAATCATATGTATAATAGTTTCATTTTTTATTGTGTTTTAACTTAAATACCATGTAGAAAATAGTGTAAATTGATTTCACTACTGCCACATACATATAGGCATCTACTACTTCGTAATGTAATTGTCAGCTGCTTATTGCATATCTCCTGGGTGCCACTGTTAAGAAACTCATCAGTTCACAAGTATGGTATACATTTGTACCACACTTCTTCATTGGTATATGAGATTTTCTTATAGAATTTCAAAAACACTACTTTTGGGTCTTATGTGTTTATGTTGGTCTTGAGTTCAGAAGATCCAGGTTACTATTATTTCGAGTATTATGGTCATGGACTTGGGAGCTTAAATTTGTTACGTTTTCTTTAGTGTATACTAAACAGTTATGAATATACAGTCTAGGGAGTGTCATTATGCTGACCTCTTTACAGTAATTTTTGCACCTTTGTCTTGGTGCCAAACCGAATGTACATATAAGTGCTTTCTTTTGCTACATGAAGATGGCACTTGAACCGACTGAGTTATGGAAGAGTAGTAGTCGATACTGTAGTTGTAATGAAAGAAAACAAAGTATGCAGAAGTCAATAAATTTTTACTAATAATGTGTCTCAGTTTGTGCAGTAGGAAGAGAGTATGAGCAAGTTTGCCATATAGATAATTTATGTGCTTATTCCAAGTAAGTTTTTGGTCTAAATGCAATCTCAGTAAGTTGGTCAGTCAGTGTGCTCCCTGCCGCCGTTGGATAAGCAGCTGCAGCAGCAAGTCGCATAACCCTAGCTTACTTATTTGTTAGATAGTTTAATTAATTTCTTTGCGTGTTTTTGGGTACTTGCATTGTTTAATTCATATATTTCGGGCGTATTATAGTATTTGAGGGTTGTAGCATCGCGCCTTAGTACCTGAATAGTGTAAATTCGCGTAGTCGTCTGTCTTCTGTTTTTGTTTTGAACAGCCAGTGTCGGTTGGTCACAGCCATTGTGCTCCCTGCCGCCGTTGGATTAGCAGCTGCAGCAGCCAGTCGTATAACCCTAGCTTACTTATTTGTTAGATAGTTTAATTAATTTCTTTGCGTGTTTTTGGGTACTTGCATTGTTTAATTCATATATTTCGGGCGTATTATAGTATTTGACAGTTGTAGCATCGCGCTTTAATGTTTACTTCGTAGATTCTTATTTAAATTGCGTGTGAGTTTCGTATAGAAGGTGTAATTTCGAGTTTTAGTTACTGTAATCGTAAATTCAGCAGATTGTAGCGCAGTCGTTAGGCATTTGTACAGGTTAGTTGATACATTCTTTGCGTGTTTCGCTTGCGTTATCTAGGCACGGACTCGTGTTTCAGTAACTGTTGTTCAACATCGATTAGAATGGACAGGGACTGCGATTGCTGTGTTCGGATGAGGGCTCAGTTGGCATCCCTTCGCTCACAGCTGCAGGCGGCGCTGACTTCGGTCGCACAGCTTGAGGCTGTTGCCAGTGGGCACCACTGTGGGGAGCCAGACTTGGGTATCACGGGGATGTCAACCTCGTCCCGTCTGTCCCCAGATCGGTCTGCCACTGTGGTTGCCCCGGTTGCTGCCCGCAGTGGGCTGAGCCCTCACCTGCGGTTAATTGGGAGGTCATTCCAAGGTGTGGCAGGCAGCGAAAGACGTCCCCGGAGGCTGATCAGAAAGCCTCCCCGGTGCGTCTGACAAACCGGTTTCAGGCACTGTCTCTGACTGAGCCAGATGCAGCTGCCTGCCCTGTTTCAGAGGATCATTCTCAGCCTTCAAGGTCCGGGCAATCGCAGAGGGTGGGGTTACTGGTAGTTGGGAGCTCCAATGTTAGGCGCGTAATGGGTCCCCTTAGGGGTACGGCGGCTAAGGAGAGGAAGAAATCCAGTGTGCACTCCGTGTGCATTCCGGGAGGAGTCATTCCTGATGTGGAAAGGGTCCTTCTGGATGCCATGAAGAGCACAGGGTGCAGCCAGCTGCAGGTGGTGGCACATGTCGGCACTAATGACGTGTGTCGCTTTGGATCTGAGGAAATTCTCTCTGGATTCCAGTGGCTATCAGATTTGGTGAAGGCTGCCGGTCTTGCTTACGAGATGAAGGCAGAGCTCACCATCTGCAGCATCGTTGACAGAACCGACTGCGGACCTTTGGTGCAGAGCCGGGTGGAGGGTCTGAATCAGAGGCTCAGACGGTTTTGCGACCGTATTGGCTGCAGATTCCTTGACTTGCGTCATAGGGTGGTGGGGTTTCGGGTTCCGCTGAATAGGTCAGGAGTTCACTACACTCAGCTGGCGGCTACACGGGTAGTGGAAGCTGTGTGGCGTGGACTGGGCGGTTTTTTAGGTTAGAAGGCCTCGGGAAAGTACAGGATGGGCTGCAATGTCAAAGGGTGCTTGGCAATTACAGGATGTGCTTGGATCAAGGAACAGTCGGAATTATAGTTGTAAATTGTTGTAGTCGCGCTGGAAAAGTCCCTGAGCTTCAAGCGCTAATAGAAAGCACAGAAGCTGATATCGTTATAGGTACAGAAAGCTGGCTAAAGCCTGAAATAAGTTCTGCAGAAATTTTTACGAAGTCTCAGACGGTGTTCAGGAAAGATAGATTGGGCAGAATTGGTGGTGGAGTGTTTGTGTCTGTCAGTAGTGGTTTATCTTGTAGTGAAGTCGAAGTAGATACTCCGTGCGAATTGGTGTGGGCGGAGGTTATACTTAACAGCCGAATTAAGTTAATAACTGGCTCCTTCTACCGACCCCCAGACTCCGATGATACAGTTGCGGAACAGTTCAGAGAAAGTTTGAGTCTCGTAACAAATAAATACCCCACTCATACGGTTATAGTTGGTGGTGACTTCAACCTACCCTCGGTATGTTGGCAAAAATACTTGTTCAAAACCGGTGGTAGGCAGAAAACGTCTTCCGAGATTGTCCTAAATGCTTTCTCCGAAAATTATTTCGAGCAGTTAGTCCACGAACCCACGCGAATTGTAAATGGTTGCGAAAACACACTTGACCTCTTAGCCACAAACAATCCAGAGCTGATAGAGAGCATCATGACTGATACAGGGATTAGTGATCACAAGGTCATTGTAGCTAGGCTCAATACCATTTCTTCCAAATCCATCAGAAACAAACGCAAAATAATTTTATTTAAAAAAGCGGATAAAGTGCCACTAGAAGCCTTCCTAAAAGACAATTTCCATTCCTTCCGAACTGACTATGCGAATGTAGACGAGATGTGGCTCAAATTCAAAGATATAGTAGCAACAGCAATTGAGATATTCATACCTCATAAATTGGTAAGAGATGGAACTGTTCCCCCGTGGTACACAAAAAAGGTCCGAACGCTGTTGCAAAGGCAACGGAAAAAGCATGCGAAGTTCAGAAGAACGCGAAATCTCGCAGATGGGCTAAAATTTACAGACGCGCGAAATTTGGCACGTACTTCGATGCGAGATGCCTTTAATAGGTTCCACAACGAAACATTGTCTCGAAATTTGGTAGAAAATACGAAGAAATTCTGGTCGTATGTAAAGTACACAAGCGGCAAGACGCAGTCAATACCTTCGCTGCGCAGTGCCGATGGTACTGTTATCGACGACTGTGCCTCTAAAGCGGAGTTATTGAACGCAGTTTTCCGAAATTCCTTCACCAAGGAAGACGAATGGGATATTCCAGAATTTGAAACACTAACATCTGCTAGCATGAGTTTCTTAGAAGTAGATACCTTAGGGGTTGCGAAGCAACTCAAATTGCTTGATACAGGCAAGTCTTCAGTTCCAGATTGTATACCGATTAGGTTCCTTTCAGATTACGCCGATACTATAGCTCCTACTTAGCACTCATATACAACCGCTCGCTCACCGATAGATCTGTACCTACAGATTGGAAAATTGCGCAGGTCGCACCAGTGTTCAAGAAGGGTAGTAGGAGTAATCCATTTAACTACAGACCTACATCATTGACGTCGGTTTGCAGTAGGGTTTTGGAGCATACACTGTATTCAAACATTATGAATCACCTCGAAGGGAACGATCTATTGACACGTAATCAGCATGGTTTCAGAAAACATCGCTCTTGTGCAACGCAGCTAGCTCTTTATTTGCACTAAGTAATGGCCGCTATCGACAGGGGATCTCAAGTTGATTCCGTATTTCTAGATTTCCGGAAAGCTTTTGACACCGTTCCTCACAAGCGACTTCTAATCAAGCTGCGGAGCTATGGGGTATCGTCTCAGTTGTGCGACTGGATTCGTGATTTCCTGTCAGGAAGGTCGCAGTTCGTAGTAATAGACGGCAAATCATCGAGTAAAACTGAAGTGATATCAGGTGTTCACCAGGGAAGCGTCCTGGGACCTCTGCTGTTCCTGATCTATGTAAATGACCTGGGTGACAATCTGAACAGTTCTCTTAGACTGTTCGCAGATGATGCTGTAATTTACCATCTAGTAAGGTCATCCGAAGACCAGTATCAGTTGCAAAGCGATTTAGAAAAGATCGCTGTATGCTGTGTCAGGTGGCAGTTGACGCTAAATAATGAAAAGTGTGAGATGATCCACATGAGTTCCAAAAGAAATCCGTTGGAATTCGATTACTCGATAAATAGTACAATTCTCAAGGCTGTCAATTCAACTAAGTACCTGGGTGTTAAAATTACGAACAACTTCAGTTGGAAGGACCACATAGATAATATTGCCGGGAAGGCGAGCCAAAGATTGCGTTTCATTGGCAGGACACTTAGAAGATGCAACAAGTCCACTAAAGAGACAGCTTACACTACACTCGTTCGTCCTCTGTTAGAATATTGCTGCGCGGTGTGGGATCCTTACCAGGTGGGATTGACGGAGGACATCGAAAGGGTGCAAAAAAGGGCAGCTCGTTTTGTATTATCACGTTATAGGGGAGAGCGTGTGGCAGATATGATACACGAGTTGGGATGGAAGTCATTACAGCATAGACGTTTTTCGTCGCTGCGAGACCTTTTTACGAAATTTCAGTCACCAACTTTCTCTTCCGAATGCGAAAATATTTTGTTGAGCCCAACCTACATAGGTAGGAATGATCATCAAAATAAAATAAGAGATATCAGAGCTCGAGCAGAAAGGTTTAGGTGTTCGTTTTTCCCGCTCGCTGTTCGGGAGTGGAATAGTAGAGAGATAGTATGATTGTGGTTCGATGAACCCTCTGCCAAGCACTTAAATGTGAATTGCAGAGTAGTCATGTAGATGTAGATGTAGATCTTGTTTTAATGTCTTTAGGGGCTGGTTGTACAATCTCGGGATAAATCGAGGGATAGCTAACTGAGGAATAGGCTAGCCCTGGGTTAACCTGAAGTGCGGGTTGTACGACATCATTTTATCTCCCAGTTAGCTATTCCTGGAATAGTGTTCATGTCCAGTTATGTTGGCGAGAACTGAAGAGCACTCTGTGTATTTTCGCGTATGTCGTTTCATATTTACTTAGTTGTCGTCTGCCAAAACAGGGTGTCAAATATGATTGACAAGCGTTACAGATCGCACATCTGTTTGCTTGTGGATATTTTGAGGCTGGGAGATACTGCAAATGAGTTCAAGTGTGTAGAAGAAAGCACAAAAACTACTGCACTCTCATTCAATGAAAATGTTAGTGCAAAACATTAAACTAAATTGGTAGGGTACTTCTTTCTGTAAGAATATAAGGATCTATCTTGAGACTAGTTAAAGGATCAGTTGTTTTTGTTTGACCAGTAAGCGATCTTTCTTGATTTCTAAATAAAGTAGAGAAAAAATATGCAGCAGTTTCAATTCACAAACAACTTCACATAGACCGACAGAGCATCTACAACAGATATAAGATATTTTTGTGTATGTTTTAAAGAAAGGAACATGTAAATATTATTCTCAGAAAAAGTAGCAGAGGCTGCAGACTAGTGGCATCACATATGTGGAGTGTAAGTTTCAAATTGTGTGCAATGAAATACACAATTTCATAAGTTGTCAACTGAAGGATGCTACTGTAAGTTTGATTCAGATGCAACATTTCTATGAATAATAGTATGCCTTCAAATGTTGTTGTATGGTAGATGGTGAATTATAAGTAGGTGCATAACATAGAAGCAACTGTCAAATGTGGTCTGCTTTGTGAAATAGTTTGTCAAATCAGTCTCTATAAGAAACTGTGACAACACAGCCAACATGGTGATTGATTAGAGTGAAAATTCTGAGAGATGTTACTGGCTAGCTTGCCGATGTATATACATCTTAGAATCATTGATCCATTACAGCAGCAATGGGTGTTCTGCAGAAAAATACCACTGCTGAATTATTGAACGCTATTTCTGCATCCATTTTTGCAGTTCTTGAGCATATACAGTATAAATACAGTCCTGTTTCTATGATGTGCTGATCGTTAATTGCATTGAGGGTATGTATGAAGAATAAGATTTCAAGATTAACAATAAGCAACCATTATCTTTTTTTTATAATCCTGGATTAGGAATGTACCTATGGCACATATCACACTGGAGGCAGTTGTTTTTGTATCTCACCCTAAATGTTTGAGGAAGAGTAACTATTTCATACATAATTCTGGCTTGTGCAATCATCTCTAGCAGCTATATGTATTCTGGGAGGGAAGTGGTGTGACACATTCACTGTGTTCTTCCTTTTTTTCTGCAGTCATCTCAACTTAAAACTGTTATTTTTGGTTTCAAAATAAAAATAGCTATTCGCAAATGTGAAAGAATTAGCAGAGTTGTAGGTGGGGCTGCTTCAAAAATAGGTTGACAGGGACCAGAAAAGGGAGGAAGAGCTGTACTGGTTAAAGAAAGAGCATACTCAAAATTAGGTTCAAAAAATAAAAACAAATTATTTCAGAATAAAAGTATATTCATCTATATAAATTTTTTATTTTATTTTCATTTAATTCAATAAGAAATCTAAAAAATTATAGAAACTGTCTCTTGTGCATGTTGTCCATGTCATACACATCCTTTTAATAATCTTGCTGGCTGTCCCCTTGCCAGTACCAATTAAGTTTCCAGTGGACAGAAGGAAAGCACCAGAGGTAAAATATTTGAGTGTCTGCAGTAGCTGGTTCATTGGAGGAACAGAGTCATTTCTGAAAGAAAGAAAAGAACGGCATGAGACAGTTCAAGAGAAATTTAAAATTATAACTTGCCAGCCACTCCATAGACTGTAGTGATTATTTAGATTCAAGAATTAAAGATTCCTTTTAGCTGAATGACATGTACCTATTTATTATAACACAAAGATAACAAACAGTTTATGATAAATTTGGATGTAGTCTGAGGAGGACTGAGTTTCATGTTAATTTTATTACTTAGTTTGAGTAAACAAAATTAATTTATATGTTTATGAGAATAATGGTAGGTGGTGGACAATTTTGTTGCTTTGAAGCATTCACTAAATGATGGAAAGTTGTTGTCCCGCGAGAGATAAGAGTGAACAATATTTTCTGCTATAAATGTGCTTGAGTGAACTGGGAACTTCTTTTTACATTAAACTATCATTCTAAATCATCTATTTCAGAGAAATAGTACTTTACACAAGTACAATACAAAATATTTCAATTAAGTTTCCTACAACTAGCCATAATTTGACGTAAAGGAGGACAGTGAAAATAACTTGTTATTCAAGGAAAGTGAAAAACATAGCAATCCAGGCATTCCCTCCACATGCTACAGCTACGCAGATTCAATAACTAGTTTCTTGTTCTGCTCTTGTAACCTACATATATAGCAATTATTTTATGGTAAATATGGGTGGTCTTATGTGGATAAGACTAGTAATGCAGAAACCCATTAGCTATGTTCTGTAACTGGTGAAGCATAATCTCTTTTCTAAAAGAGAAAAAGCGCTATCTTTCCTCTTAACATTACTGTGTCAAGCTTAGCCTGAGTAAGCACAATTAGTCCACATACTTCAGTGAATAATGGCAGGTGGGAGACAAAGTTGTTGGTTTGAAGCATAGCTGGGCCTGTTATCGTAATATTTTCACCAAGGGGCTTAAATTTGTTCTAACACTGATGTGATGTTTACAAAAAGGAGCATTCTCATTAGAAAAAAGTGGAACAATATTTTCTGCTATTGACGTAGTGTGGCTGAGTGATATTAACCCAGTACTGTTTTATCAAAATGTTTTGCAGCTCGAAAACTCGATGTTTTGTCTAAAACAGAAAATGCTTTTAATACAATTAGTATACAGAACTGGTGTGGTTTTTGTCCGCTAAGTAAAACTAGCCAGTCCTTTCCACTGTAATGATTGTAATACAGTCGGGTAAACAAGGGCGATTTTTGGACAAATCATCATTTTAATGTGCCTGATTTACGTACATAACATGACAGAATACACAAAATGTGGAAATCAAATGCATGTTACTACAAATAAACAGTATTAATTAAGAAAGCAGAGAAATAGTCTCACCTGTTCGTCATAAGCAGCAGATTTTCATGTACAAGATTGAAAAGACAAAGTGCGGCTTCTTTTGATAAGCAAGCTCTGGATATAAATTCGGAATCGGGGTCGTCTGACACTCTCCCCAGTCTCATGAATAGTTCAGCCAAAATCCCATCATCACTGTCTGCATCTGTCATTTTTCCTGCCATCTTGAAAACTTATTCTCCGGTTAAGCTGGCTAACCAGCCAGAAATCGCCCATTAAGAATGAGTTTATTCTTTCATTAGGCGTTATTCTAGGTTCGTACAATGTGTTGCCCGTGCTATTCTGGAAATAGAGCATAACCAGCTGTTAACTGGAGACTGTACAACCAGCCCTAGGGTGAATAAGTTTCTTCAGTGATAAATCGTTGATCTTGCACAGTCACTGCTCATTTCAATTACTAGGCCTACTTTGTTGTATTCTAAGGCAGAGTGTCGATTTTCTCCACCTTTGATTAGTGTTATGTCATCAGCACACAGTACATTATCACATACCATGTAATTTGGGAAGTCATTGTCATGCATAATGAACAGGAAAGGCCCAAGCAATGAGCCTTGTGAGATTCTCTCTTTATTTTCATGGGTGTTAACATTTCATCTTTTGCCTTTACTAATTGTACCCTGTTACTTAAATGTGACTGAAATAGTTGTAATGGCTTATCTACAACACCATAATGTTTTAGACTTTTTGTCATTATATCATGTGTGACAGAGACAAAGGCTTTGCTTAAATCTACACAAGTGAGTTTCTTGTTCTCAAATGCTTCGTAATTATATCTTTTTTAGGACACACTCTACTGCTTTTGTTGTTGATCGCTGAGACCAAAAGCCAAACTGGCTGTTATTCTATAATTTGTTACTTTCAAAATAATGGTAAATTTGCATATGCAAATGGTTTTCTGTGAATTTTAATATAATGGGAACTATTGATATGGATCTATAGTTGCCATTGTTCTTTCTTGTAATTTCGAAGTGTAAATGTAATTTTCAGACATTCAGGGAACACTCTTTCATAGAAAACATAATTTGCTAGATACATTAGTGGTGTCACGATTGCAGTGGCCTTGTATTTAATAATATTTCTATTAACCCCATAGTAAGGCTCTGTTTTTGAGTTTTTAAGTTTATTTCTAGGTTTCATGATGTTACCTGAGGTGATTTTTGTGCATGAGAATTTTTTCGTTGCTAGTTTTTGTTGCTTAGCTACAGACACTACAGATGAAAATTATTATAATTATTTTCAGTGAATGAAGGATGGGGGCTGGCGTATTTTATAAAGTATTCATTAAGGGTACTGCAAACTATTGGGACTGTGGTTTGCTCTTTGCTCATATTTATCTCACTTTTTGTAGCATCCCAAGCTGATTGAAAACTGTTTTTTGAACCTTTGATATATTCATGGTTTAGTTTACCTTTAGCTGATTTTATTCCCTATTTATACAAAGTATTGAGGGTCATATGTGTTGCCTGGCTTCCTCACTTTTACCAGTATTATTTCTGTGCATAAGAAACATTATCCTCATTTTCTAAAGCCCTGGAGTGTACCACTTGTTAGAGTACTGTATTTTCTGTCTGTCACTAGGGATGCATCTTTTTGTAACAAGTGGACAGTGCTTATCTGTTACATTTTTAACTATTAATAAAAAATAGAGAACACTCATGAAGATTTTTTTATATTATGCATTACATTTGGCTATTCTCCTACTTTCAGTTTATATTCCAATTGCTTGATAGTCCTCTCATTTAATATTCTGTATGTGAGTAACTGTTTAGTACTCTCAAGTGAATTTAAAACTAGACAATTTAAGGTTATGTATAATTACATGTACGTATCTTTTCAATAAAGAGTTTTCACCATTTGAATAATCTTTTATATTGTATTTTTTGCTGACTTCGACAAAGCAGCTGACAAAGTTACTCCATTTCTAAACATTTTGACATCGCTGTTTGCAGTTTTTTAATATATTTTTTTAAATATATAAATGTTTTTTTTTCATTTGTCAAGTCTCAACAACTTCCAAAGCTAGCGATCACAATGATTCATTTTCGTACACATCTGTTAATGCAGCAATTTAAAGACACATTAAAAGTGATGAAACTGTACCCATTGATGGTACAAATATGGCAAGTTGCATCTTGTTTACAACAACCACATAGGAAGTCATTATCATTATGCTTGTTAACTATGTTGATACAGAAGTGCTGATAGATTTGTGAGTGAGTTTTGCCTTCTCAAAATGGGAATGATTTGAGAAACTTTATAGACCAAGCTGTTCTATATTGAGAGATAGGTCACTTACAAAGATCATAAATTGTTCTTATGGTTGGGGAAATTTGAGATGAAAATGTAATAGTATTGTGACAATAATGAGAACTACACATTTCTAAAAGGAACTTACAGAGATAAGTACTGGAGCTTACGAAAGGTGAAAAATGAAGACATAAGTACAAGGGTTTATGGAAGAGTATTAGACACGTTCAGGTTAAAATGTAGAGGAAGGCAGATGCTATAAATTTAAGATTTAAAGAATGTGTATGACTTTACGCACAGAGATTTTTGCAGGGACAGAATAATATTTGAACAGCAGGAAACTTCTTAATGCTTTACTCTGATGGTGTAGTAGATGGCATTTAGTAAAACAATCTGTCCACAATTCAAAGTATTCTTTATAAAGAGATGAATGGCCATTGTGTACAAAAATTATATTGATGTTAGTATTGCAGTTATTAATAAGGGATTATTTAATCATGAACTACACAGTGCCATTTTGCCTCTGAAAAAATCTCTGTGTCCAGAGTCACACACATTCTGTGGATCTTAATTTTAGAGCATACCTGCCTTCTACAATTTCCACCAGAGGGAAGAATGCAGTATTAGGTTGTACAGGTTCTTCAGAGCTTTCTTTTGGATAGCACCCATGTCTGACAGCACCATAGAAAAGATCTGTGCAGGCTTACATTTTATGATCAAAAATATCCAGACGCCCATATGTAATGTGAAATTGACCACTAGATGTCACGAGAGGCAGATCTACCAGTATAAAAGAAGGTGTTGAGTATTGTGTTGTCAGTAGAGAAGCAATAACAGCCTAATGGTCGGTCAAGGGAGCTCTGTGTCTTCAAATGTGGACTAGTCATTGTACGTCACCTGAATAAAAGATCCATCAGGGACTTTCAAGCCTTATAAAGCTACCCAATTTGACTGTTGGTGATATAATTGTGGAATGGAAGTGTGAAGGAGAAACGACAGCTTAACCAATCTGGATAGACTTCATGTATTGACAGAAAGGAACTGTCGAGCATTGTGGAGAGTGGTTGTAAAAAGTTGCATGAAATATGTGGAGGGAACCACCCATGAGTTCAGAAGTGCTAGCAGCAGTCCAGCTAACACAATAGCTGTGCATAGACAATTAAAAGGAGTGGGATGAAGCAGCACCTTATAAGCCTCACATTTCTGTAGTCAATGCTACACGAACCTTGAGGTAATCTGAAGAGCGAAGCCAGTGGACTGTATATGACTGGAAACAAGTGATCTGGAATGATGAATCACACTGTACCCTGTGTCAGTCTGATAGAAGAGTTTGTATTACGTGAATGCCTTGAGAACATAACCTGCCAACAGTGAGGTACAGAGGAGGAGGTGTTACAATATGGGGGTCTTTCTCGTGGTTAGGGTGTGGTCCTCTTGTTGCTCTATAGAAAACGCTAAATATCGAAGGATATGAACACATGTTACAACATAGTGTTCTGCACACAATAGAGGAGCAGTTGAAAATGATGATTGTATTAGCATGACAATGTGTCCTGTCATAAAGCAGCGTCTGTGAGGCAACGATTTGTGGACAATAACTCCTGACATTGACTGCTCTGCCCAGAATCCTGACGAGGAGGAGGAGGAGGAGATGATGTTAGTTTAATGTTGCATCCATAATGAGGTCAAGAGACAATGCAGAAGCTCGGGTTATGGGAGGATGGGGAAGGAAGTTGGCACGCTCTTTTCAAAGGAACCATCCTGTCATTTGCCTGGAGCGATTAGGGAAATCATGAAAAACCTAAATCTGAATAGCCAATTGGGGATTTGAACCCACGTCAAGTGCATTGTGCTAACCACTGCGCCACCTCACTCAGTCCAGTGCCCTGACCTCACTCCAATGGAACACCTTTTGGAGTAAGTGAGAACTTCTACGTACCCCTGTATCCAACATCACTACTACCTTGTCTGGTTTTGGCTCTTAAGTAAGGATGTGCAGTCATCCCTTCACAGATATTCTGACAACTCACTGAAAATGTCTCCATCAGAGTTCAGTCTATCATGCAGATGAGGGGTGGATACATCCCATATTTATGTTCACTAATAGGTGATTGGGTATTTTTGATAATGTATGTTTCCACATGGCATTTACCTCATGTTGCAGATTTCTTTATTTCGACATGTCATTTAAGTGGTTTGCTTACAGTGATGTCTATGAGTAAGATGACTTGCTCAGTTAAAATCAAACAAAAAAGTTCGATTACATTGTATTGCTTAGTCAATTGACATGCTGCATTTTCAGCAAATTTGGTATTTGTCAGTTTTGACAACAGTGAGTGGACAGAATCTGTGACTCCTTCATTAATTTGCATAGCTATCTCAAGTTTTGGTGAATAATTACTTCATCATGCCTTTTTAAATATACTGTAAATCCCACAGTTTTATCCATATGTAATACACTATCTGATCAGAGGTATCTAGACACCTATTAGCGGACATTAATATGTGGTGTGCCTACCCTTCATGTTTATGACAGCTCGAACTCTGCCGGAGGCTCCTTCAATGAAGTGTCTTAAGTCTGTGGAGGAATGCCAGCCCATTACCCCTCAATAGCTGAAACCAGAAAAGGTAGTGTTACAGCAATATCAGAACTTGAGTCCGCCTTGATGCAAAACACCTTGTTATTCTTTTATTTCTTTATTTTCCCAAACTAGCTTTGGTGACAAATATCACCAACATCAATGGGTTTTTTAAATCTAAAACATGCAGAAAATAGCATGGTTATACAAAAACAGTGGCACATTATTACATTTTTACTATTAGTTTTTTGAAATATAGTTTACTATAGATACTTTCATACTACCTTATTTATTGTATGCTACACCATGTTTCTGAGAATTTTATTTGCTGTTTGCGACATATTTTCTGTGCGCTTTTTTGTTGTTGCCGTTTTTACTCATTGAACATCATGTCGTCTGCAACTTACACAGTTGTCAGATCACCATAGGATATAGTGTGTGTCATCACTCCGAACAGCATGTTTCCAGGCATGTATTGTACAAAGGTCGCACTCTTTACATCACCTCAAGTTCTACTTAGGACTGACTGCAGAATGCGTGGCTAATGCAGTGCTGCTCGACCATTGTACCCTATTCTTTTTAATTCCATACACAAAGTCATTGTGCTATCTGGACTGCTGGCAGCAGTTTTGAAATCACGGATGATTCCTTCCACTGACTTCATGCAATTTTTACAGCCACCTCTAACCCCCCACCCCCACCATCCCCATAACGTTCAATGGCCCCAGTTTGTAAGTACTTGAGGTCTGCCTAAGGTTACCATAGTACCCATTTTATTTGGGACACCAGTTTTTGAGACTCTTCCCCAACCTCAACTCAGTTTTGGAATTTTTTGCAAAACCACCCATTTTTAGTATATAATAAAAACATGTTATTTACTTATCATTTCAATTTATTTTGACTCCTGGCTCTAGCAGCAATCATCCAGGAAATTTGTCGCACTTTTAGTAACTGCTTAGTAAATGTATTTTACTATGATTTGTGTTCTCTGTAGTGGGTCTTTGCTGAACCCTGCTTAAAGTTTACACTTCTTTTTCTCTTTAACCTTTATTTTGTTTTCGCTTTTATGAAGGCACAGTAAAGACAAGAGTCTACATATACTGAAACCTGGACCAACTAGTGTGTACTATAAGATACACAGTATATCAGTATACGAATCATAATGCCAAAAACTTACTACAAGTGTAAGTTTAAGGATGAATTTCCTTTTCTGCACTAGGGTAGAACAGACATAGAAGCAGAATGCACACTATGCAGGTGACTAATTGATTTGTATAATTGTATTGTTACTTATTTCTCTATTTGATTATACATTTTTCAATGAATATCTACACATAAATACTGTATTTTTCTTGTTAATTACGAATTTTTCATCAGTGTGATGGACATAAGCTCAATTCTCATTGACTTACAATGTCACTATTGTAGTGTGTTCTATATAAATTAGAGATAAATAATTTTATGGTGGCACTGTATAGTTTTGTATTAGGACAAAATTTTAAATCTTATTCTTGTTTTAGGTGCTATTTTTCCATCTCACATGGAGGGCATTCTGGTATATTAAACCATAATGTGACAAAGAACCACAAGAAAAATAAAACTGTACAGGATGCAACTCAAACTGTAACTATTTTCCCCCCAGAATCACTATTGACACTAATCTAAAAATTACAGCAGCAGAAGCTGCACATTCATCTCACACCATTAAATACCACCAGGACTTTAACTCCATAGATTCCACCAGCAAACTTATCAAAAAACTTTCTGTGGACCCAATACTGCAGCAAATTTTGCATGTGCAATGACAAAATTATTGTGAGACAATAGTGACCAAAGTGATTGCACCTGACTGTCTCAATGAATTAAAATCAGTATTAGAGTTAGTTCATTTTGTTAGTACAGTATTGATTCCAGTAAACATAGAAATGTAAAGTTCTGCCCCCCACCATTACTTTAGTTTTTTTCTCCATCTGAAGGTGATATGCAGACTAAACTTATTGATTTGCAATCTCTCCATAAAGAAATACCCAACAAAGTTGCACAGTACATTTTGAAAGTACTTAATAACCACAATCTCTTAAGAAAGGTAGTTCCTTTTGGGTAAGGCAATGCTGATGTAAATTTTTGATGCAGAAGTATTTGTACATAACATATTTTCAATCTACACTGTACATTGTAAGAGCTCACAAGTTAGTGGAATTCTGTCAGTTTGGAGGAACAGAATGCAAGGCAGTTTTGTCTCACTGTAAACCAAGACATATGTCACTTGCACCTGCAAATGAGAGGATACTGTAGATATGTGATGTCCTAAAAAGTTATTTCTTATCTGAACAAAACTGTCTTGCAACTATTAGGTTCTCTTTAGAAAATCCATTAGCAGACATCCAGTTATGGATTGTACACAGTATTATGTGATCTTTTAGCAAAAACAAATTCTACACATTGAAAGTGAGAAGTCTACTGTTTTATAGAACACTACCTCTAGTTTGCATGAAAGGCAGAAAACCACTTTGTCCCTTTAAAAGTAAAGGATTGTGATGATAGAAATTTAGTTAAAGCCTTTGAAAGTGAAATGTGCTCTTTTCACACTGTTAGTTTCAATTATATTAATAAATGAGTGACCTGGCACTGTGTCATACCTGTGTTCCATTGGTCGACTGGAAAAAAGAGACAGCGAGGCAATTAGTGGAAAAAACTGTATTATTTTTAAGAGGTGCTGATGTTATTACTGATGACTTTGTATTCTGTGATGAAATTAGTGCTTTAACACTGTAGTACATGATGAAAACTACAACATTGATAGGGAAAAAATGTTACTGAGAAATAGTACCAATACATGAGTAGCAGTGTTGATTGCAATGAATTGCCATACCTGCACACAACGCAGCTGTAGAGGGAATATTTTCTCTGCTGAATGTTCAGTGGAGAGATGAAGAGAATAAACTAACTGTTGAAAATTTAAAGTTGTTATTCGTTGCACTTTACAACATGAAAAATGTACATATGCCAAGTGCTATGGCAGAATTAGCTGTAAAAAAGATTTCCTAAAAAACGTCTAAGAACGTTAAAATATGAAATTTAAGTCACATTATCTGAGTTTGCTCAGATTTTGGACATAAAAAAATTGCAACCCCAAGTCTGCCTGTTGTTGGTTTCACTGTGGCTGTTCCTATGTGTTTACACTTTACGACCACATCATCAACAGTTTACTTGGGCAGCTTTTATAGGGTTGAAATCTCCTTAAGATTTTGTTACTTAGGTAACATCCCATGACTAGCCCACATTCAAAGAGAGTGAGCTGTCATGACTGATCCATTCTGCTGTTACAGATTGTCAACTGAGTACTGACAACACAATACTCTCTGTCTCCTTTTTTACTGGTGGGTCCACCTCTCGCGACACCCAGTGGTCAAGTCTGCGTTACATATGTGTGATAGGGCAATGTATGTGATATGATCTTCTGGTCCTCACACTTTCTGTAGCTATCATCTCTTACTTTCTCGTTCAGTATATACATCTGGCAGTTCCTCCTACAGTGTCGCAATCTTGTACAACTGCCCTAAATCCATGAGTTTCTACATGAAAATCTGCATTCGTCAACTCATTATTAGTTGCTTGCAAATCGCCATGATCATGGATGAGGTCGTTTTTTCCTAACCCAGCGTAATATATTGTTGTCAATTAGTTCTATCCTGGACTTTGAGATTGTTTTGCAGGGTCCAATGGCTCTAAGCACTATGGGACTGTACATCTGAGGTCATCAGTCCCCTGGACTTAGAACTACTTAAACCTAACTAACCTAAGGGCATTTCACACATCTATGCCCGAGGCAGGATTCGAACCTGCGACCGTACCAGCAGAGCGGTTTCGGACTGAAGTGTTTTGGAGGTTTCTGCCAGAATGAGCTGTGTGTAATTAGCGTATGAACTTACTGTTGTTTTATGCAGTGATTAGATAGCGCTAACACTTCTTCTGATTCCAAAGAACGTTTACGTGCAGCTACTCAATATTTGTTAGTCGCCTACCCGTTTTCCAGCGTGAGATGACCAGTATCTCAACGCTTACTTAGAATTGTGGATGTCACAATTTTTGTAAATTCCATATCTTTTTTCTGGATTTGTTTGAGGTATTTTTGTCCAGGTTATGAGGCCAACAGTGTGAGACAGCAATGCAAATGCAATTTATTAATGACACTGAAGTTGTTTTTCCATTTAGTTTCTGTTTCAAAATTGGGGAATTTCTGCTAGCACAGGCCGAAATGAACTCTACCGACAAAATTTCGGAGGTTGTTCAGTGATATTTTCTGAGTATTTCGGAATACGGCCTCATGGTCTCCAGTGACTCGTTACAGAATAATAGTGTGGTGACCAATAGATCGACTGATCGAAGTGCATTGTGTAGTGTGAACTGATATTTTTACCTGACGGGTGTCTTTTGTGTTTGTAATGTGCTTGTGTTACCGGTGTCCCTTTCAGCGTGTAGTTTCTCAATAAATTGTAGTTTTCTGTTATTGTGTATTGTTTCATCATTCGAACATAGGGTAACATCATAAAACGAATGCTACATTGGTGATTTCCCGACCTTCGGTATTTCACGTAGAATATTTACAAATGGGGTCAGTATTTTTGTCATCATATACAATGGATACTCCTTTGAAGACACCTATTGCAACAAACAGACAACCATTCTCTCTCTTCTCCAGCCACTGCAACTCCAACTACAAATGAGCAATCTCTCACTCTGATTCAGACCAGCAAAATGTTTCTCCTTTGCTGAACATTGGTAATGTACAACTCCTGTCATTCTGGTCAACAAGCCGTGAATTGTAGTTTCTCCGACTGAAATCGATTTTTCACTAATACCAAGTGCGTAGTGATTTCGACAGATAAGTGTTAACACTAAAACTGTTTAAAAAATATTGAGGACGTGCTACATGAACTGCCATACATCCATGAGAAAGACTCACTGATCCAACATAATTTGTTAACTCAGCGTGAACGTTTGAAAAATCTACTTTCACCTCAAACTTATGTGCAACTGAAACCTTCAAGGTTTTAACGGAACTGCACTCCTTTGCACGTAAAGCTCTTCTAACAGAAACGGCATTACATCTCACGTGGCTTAACAAACTTCCAGCCAAATTACCCCGGCTACTTAGGGAGACCTCATTACACTTCTGTCCGAATTTTTCGCCTACTTGGAGGTTTGTAATCGCTGATGACGTCGGTCCATTCTTAGGAGGTAATCTTCTCAAATTTTTGAAAGTGATGCCAAACCTAGTGAATGGCAGTAGTGGCGTAAGTGGAGTACCACCGAATTTCGATATAAAAATGACACAAATTAATTATGAAAGTTCATTATGTTGATCGATTAATTACCCTCACCCCCTGATGACGTTATGGGGTTTCTCCATCTGGCATGTGGGTTGTGTCAGGGAAATCCTTACCTACTTCCCTCCCCCTTCCCTTCCCCTTTCCCTCCCACCCATGACATAATTAAAGATGGTGGCTCAGGGGAAAATGGTGGGAAACTCATTCAGTTTGTGCCGGGCAGTTGGACTTGGAGGACTACACGACACCAGTCTCATATTTATTTAAGCAATTTCACGCCGTTTATTTCAATGCTGCATCTGCCCCATGCCCCACTGGCTGGAGAGCCCTAATTGTTTATAAGTTTAGTGGTATTTGTTTATAACAATTAAATTGGCAGGAATTGATGGTTCTATGTCTTTGTGTGTTTATAATCGAAAAGGCAGCATCCTCCACCTGGAATCGAACTCTGTTTATCCTTGGTGGATAGACCACATGTACCCCTCCCTCTAGAAAACTGGCATGGAAATGTTGGCAACAATTAAATTTGCAATGAAGTTTCGGGGAATTATGTATTTTCTCTTTATTTCACCATCATCTTTGGTGGAGGGGGGGGGGGGGGGAATGTTTTCCACTATTTCGAAAATCGCTACGGAGTAGTGACTGCTCACATAGCTGTATACGGCTTGGAATATAAGTTGGTAACTGATTCCTAATTACAGATCTGATTAACCTACTGCCCTGCTGCTTGAACCATCACAACATTCGAGGAACACTGTATACACGAATTTAACATCCACACGTTTATTAATTTTTTGTATTGACTGTGTCTTAATTACAGATCGAGAAAACATGATTCTCCCACTGCCTTGCTAGGTGTACTGTCATATCACCATATTCAAAGAACACTGAATACTCGCGCCTGTCCCACTTCCTTAGTGCATTAAACCAGCTGTTCAAGTTACTGTCCTCACGAAAATAGGATTCCTTAACTTCACGAAAGGAGAAAATATTCTCAAACACATCGATCGAGCACTGCGTTCCTCTCACGACACCAGTGCTGCTGATGCATATTGTTAAATATCAACAGTGGTATACTAAACTGCTTTGAACACCAAAGTGAGCTGCAGGGAGTAATGTGACGTTCCGTGGAGGCCCGCTCTGCCGTTGCTGCAGCCACTGGTCACACTGGAAGCTTTGCTCCCGCTAATCCTGGGCCACAGAGGTCTCGCACAGCACTAAGCTTCTCAGGACTGTACCAATAGAGGCTTTCTCTCAAGTGGCAGGGAGAAAGAGGTATTGGGGTTGCGCTGCAGGTTGGAAATTCCACACATCTTAGGACTCGTCTTTAAGTTTCTTAAGTGGTTCTCAGATAAGTCTCTACACGCTCGCAACTGCACAGAAAAAAGAATATAGGCATTCAACTCTGGGAAACCCAGCTCGTTTCCCGAAATACCTCGCTCTCACCACTGAAATTCGATAAAGTACCTTCGTTGTTTCAAACAAAACACGTCTCACGAAACACAAATATAATTCAATGTGTGAAAAATCAGGTACTGACTTCGTCTCAGCACTTAAAGTCATGAAGAGTGTTACATGAAGTGTAATTACCGTCTTACAGGAGTAGATAAAATTCGAGATCATATCACGAAACGCAAACGTAATTCAATGTGTGAAAATTAAGGTAGTGACATCACGTCTTGAAACGCTACTGATTCAGTTAGAATATTTGTCTGTATTATTTATCTGTGTGCGAAAATTCAAGTACTGATATCATCTTGGTACTTAAAGTCATGAAGGAGCGTTACATGCGGTGTGTCTTCACCGACATGTTGTGGTCAGCTGATTAGTTCAAGATAGGGAGTGATGGAAAGCAACCATTCTCACATGTGTTCCCCAATGATGCTGTGTTCCTATTGGCTTTTGATGGGAAAAACTCTCGATCTGTGATCTGACATCACAAAGGGTATACAAATCCTATCCCCTTCCATATCGACTTCATTCTGATCGGCTTGGTGCTAGCAGCCAGTGCGTGTTCCAGACTACTTTCATTTGTCTGCTCTGTTGGTGTTCGGTTATTGTGTGCTCATGTTCGGTTTTGGGCTACGATGAAGTGAGCAACTTCACATTCATTAGCAGATGATATTGGCAGTGCTGAACGAGGTTGTCCAGATGCTCTGCCACGTAATTTAATTGTTGTTTTTTTCCTATTCATATGATGCACCTGTGTGTTATGTAATTTGTTCAGGCTGTAGGTGGCAGAGGCACTATCTGTACTATCGAACTTTGAAAGCTTTGCTCACGTAATTTTAGCGTGTGTGTGTGACGAACTTTTTTTTGTTCCGTACCTGGTATTACATACTGTCTTTTTTTTTCTTGTTGTTGCAGCCCTCATCGCCGAGATGTTGGCCGACCTAGACCGGTAGCTAGAGACAGAGACTATTGCAGCAACAGCCTCCAGCAATATTTGAGTCGGCGCAGCAAGAATGTAAGTGCACTTTTTTTCGTGATATGTAGCTCTTAGGGAATACCCTCTGGAGTCTGTGGTTAGTTCAGTCAGAAGAACAACGATCTCCCCGTCCCCAGCCCTTTCCACAGCCTGGGTGCTTCCACTGTGTCTCACCATTGCCACCTCCTCCTACTCTAGGTCAGGCTGATCGCCCTCGCCAACGAAAGGTACATATGCCTTAGTAATACCCCTCATCCTAGCAGGCGCCTCCACCCCAATGCCATCATCTACCAGGTGGATGCAGCTATCGGCTTCCTCTAGACATTGTTTTATTGATAGTGTTAATAATAATGAACCTGTGACTAGCGGCAATGCTCTCTCCTGTCCTGATAATGAAGGACATCAGATTAGAGGCGTCATAACTCCTCTAGAAAACTCAGATGTTGCTAGGGCCTTTGAGGGCCGCATCTATTTCACTAGAATCCAGAATCTGGCAGGGGGGTGGGGTATCTCGACCCAGCTTGGTTTCTAGCAGTGTGCCTCCCGGTGCTAGAGACGGAACTCCTCAAAGCCCGAGATGATCCAGTATTTAATGCCATGAAATGTAATGTAGTACTCTGCTGCGAGTTGAGTCATCCTTCCAAACATCAGGGTGCTGCTGAGGAAAAAAGCCTGCACTACTTCTGGGGCGATAATGGCATTATATCTTGGGGTACATCAATCTCCGAGTGGTATCGTGAATCCACAGTTGGTGATATATTGTCCCAGTTTTCTGAGATGGAACTAAGAGGGTCATCTGAAGCACTCAGCCAAATACCACACCTTCACATACATATTCATGTTTATGATCCGTTTAA
Organism: Schistocerca gregaria; assembly: GCF_023897955.1. Lineage (NCBI taxonomy): Eukaryota > Metazoa > Arthropoda > Insecta > Orthoptera > Acrididae > Schistocerca > Schistocerca gregaria. Next base: position 871,971,280 of record NC_064931.1, on the reverse strand, counting down.
AAGTGCACCCAGTTATATTAAACTCCCTGAGGATATTAAGAACCAGCAGGCTTGTATTAAGTCTGAAAATATAAAGGATAATGCTTGTTTGGCATGGCCTATCCTGGCTTTCCAGCGAAATTACCATTACAGATATCATCCCAAGCACACATTTCGATACAGAATAGGCCATAACATTCGTGGATGTTATAACTTGGATGGTATCGAGTTCCCCATAAAGGTTCAGGATATACCTAAATCTCAGGCACAACATCTCTGAATACTGGTTCATGTTTATGACTTGAAGAAGCTGTAATGCATGCCATATGAAACTAATGATGATGATGAAAATCAGCAACATAAGCAGGACAGGCATACTGTAGCTGGAACATTTCATTTTTCGAAATGTGCAGATGAACCCCATCTTAATACAAAGATGCTGTTCTTCTCTGAAGGTGAAAATCAGCTTTATGTATGGATCAAGGACATGTTCCTCCTCCTTTCATTTGAACTGATTAAACACCCTGGTAAACGGCATATTTGTTTCAGGTGTCAAAATACCTTTTTGGAGGAATAGTATTTATAAAATCATCTGAAGGACTGTGAATCCAAGAAAGTGGTACGTGTTGTTATGCCTACAGAAGAACACAAATTCATTAAATTCAAGAATTCTCACCACCAAGACCTATGCCCATATGTTGTATACAGTGACTTCGAATGTTTATTGCCTCTGTCACCTACTGTGAAAGTGATCCTGCAGCATCACGTACCATTTTCACTCAAAAACACGACCTATGTGGATGTGTAGCAATTTGTATGCTCATATGATTCAAGTCTTAACCGCTATGAATCTTATGTCGGGGATAATACTGCAATTTCGCAGCACACTGAGCACAAGGAACTTTCATGGGATTTTTATAGGCTTTATAGCTTCAACATTCGCATGACCAAATTGGAGGAGGACAAAAAATTATTCGATAAAGCGTTTGAATGTCATGTTTGTGGACTGACAAAAGCTGAAACGCATCATAGAGATCATTTTCATCTTATGGGGTAGTTCAGTGGCGCATGTCACAATGCTTGCAACTTGAGGTATAAGTTACCATGACGCATGGCCATCTTCTTTCACAATGTGAGTGGTTATAATACTCACTTTCACTTTGAGCAGTTGCCTAATTTCAGTGTGATGAAAGATAAGATCAGTGTCCTGCCTGAGAGTGTAGAGATGTATACTTTTTTCTTGAAACAGATGACGCCAAAAATTACGCTCTGCTTCCTTGACTTTCTACGTCTCATGTAGACTTCACTATAAACTTTTCGACACTATACCTCTGGAGGATATGCACATCACGCGATCTGCATACCCTGATGAGGAAAAGTTTCAACTTGTGACTAGGAAAGGAGTTTTCCCTTATGAGTATCTGGACAGTAATGCAAAGCTCGACAAAATAGGGCTGTCCGAGATATCTGCATCTACCAGTACTCTCACAGGCGATGTCGTAACTAGAGCAGATTATGAACATGCTGCGAATGTCAGGCAGGAATTCAACATTCCCAATTTTGGTGAATACGCAAGACTATACACGGACAACAACATGGTCCTGCTTGCTAATGTTTTTGAAAAGTTCCGGAGTGTATGCATGGCCACTTACTCTCTGGACCTCACCTTTTACTACACGGCACCTGTGTGCTCAACAAAACGAGGCGCAGCATCGAACTTTTGACCGAAGCTGATATGTCTCTCTTCTTTGAGCGCGGAATCGTTGGTGGACTTTGGCAGTGTCTCCATAGAAAGGCCAAGGCAAATAATCCACGTATGGGTGAGGGGTTCAATGCATCCCTCATGTGAGGTTTTATTCTGTATTTGGATCTGAATAACTCACATACATGCATGCGGCAATGCAGCCACTGCCAGTTTATAAAAATTTTAATCGGTGTCCGAAAACGAATTAGACGGATTAGGTGAAAAAATAATGGGTCTGGTGGCTGATTCTGATGTAGGGTATGCGGCCTAGGCAGACCTCATATATCCTGTTAGTATGCATAAAATGACAAGTGACTTGCCATTAATCCAGAACAAGTTCCGCTAGGAAGCACTGTCCCTAAAGTAATGACCACCGTTTGACACAAGCAGAGGTCTATAGAATGAGATTTTCACTCTGCAGCAGAGTGTGCGCTGATATGAAACTTCCTGACAGATTAAAACTGTTTGCCGAACCGAGACTCGAACACGGGACCTTCTCTGTTCATGGGCAAGTGCTCTACAAACTGAGTTACCCAAGCACGACTCATGAGCTCTCCTCACAGCTTCAATTCTTCCAGTACCTCACTCCTACCTTCTAAACTTCACAGAAGCTCTTCTGCGAACCTTCGAGAAGTAGCACACCTGGAAGAGAGGATATTGCGGAGACATGGCTTAGCCACATCCTGTGGGATGTTTCCAGAATGAGATTTTCACTCTGCAGCGGAGTGCGCGCTGATATGAAACTTCCTGACAGATTAAAACTGTGTGCCGGACTGAGACTCGAACTCGGACCTTTGCCTTTCGCCGGCAAGTGCTCTATCAACTGAGCTACCCAAGCCACGACACACTTTCCCTCCTCACAGCTTCAGTTCTGCCAGTATCTCGTCTCCTACCTTCCAAACTTCACAGAAGCTCTTCTGCGAACCTTCCAGAACTAGCAGTCCTGGAAGAAAGGATATTGCGGAGACATGGCTTAGCCACATCCTGTGGGATGTTTCCAGAATGAGATTTTCACTCTGCACCGGAGTGCGCGCTGATATGAAACTTCCTGACAGATTAAAACTGTGTGCCCGAACTCGGACCTTTGCCTTTCGCGGGCAAGTGCTCTACCAACTGAGCTACCCAAGCCACGACACACTATCCTTCCTCGCAGCTTCAATTCTGCCAGTACCTTGTCTCCTACCTTCCAAACTTCACAGAAGCTCTTCTGCGAACCTTGCAGAACTAGCACCCCTGGAAGAAAGGATATTGCGGAGACATGGCTTAGCCACAGCTTGGAGGATGTATTCAGGATGAGATTTTCACTCTGCAGCGGAGTGTGCACTGATATGATACAGAATTGAAGCTGTGAGGACGGGTCGTGAGTCGTACTTGGGTAGCCCAGAGGTATATACTTAATTATCATAATGTACAACACCTCCATGAACCATTGACCTTGCTGTTGGGGGGGGGGGGGGGGAGGGTTGCGTGCCTCAGCGATAGAGATAGCCGTACCATAGGTGCAACCACAACAGAAGGGTATCTGTTGAGAGGCCAGACAAATGCGTGGTTCCTGAAGGTGGGTAGTAGCACTTTCAGTAGTCACAGGGGCAACAGTCTGGGCGATTGACTGATCTGGTCTTGTAACATTAACCAAAACAGCCTTGCTGTACTGGTACTGCGAACAGCTTAAATCAAGGGGAAATTACAGCCATAATTTTTCCTGAGGGCATTCAGCTTTACTGTATGGTTAAATGATGATGGCGTCCTCTTGGGTAAAATATTACATAGGTAAAATAGTCCCCCATTCGGATCTCTGGACGGAGACTACACAGGAGGACATCCTTCTCAGGAGAAAGAAAACTTGCGTTCTACAGCTCGGAGCATGCAGTGTCCGATCCCTTAATTGGGCAGGTAGCTTAGAAAATTTAAAAACGCAAATGGATAGATTAAAGTTAGATATAGTGGGAATTAGTAAAGTTCGGTGGCAGGAGGAACAAGACTTCTGGTCAGGTGAATACAGGGTTATAAATACAAAATCAAATAGGGGTAATACAGGAGTAGGTTTAATAATGAAAAAAAAGTAAGAGTGCAGATAAGCTACTACGAACAGCATAGTGAATGCATTATTGTACCCAAGATAGACACGAAGCCCACGCCTACCACAGTAGTACAATTTTATATGCCAACTAGCTCTGTAGATGATAAAGAGATTGATGAAATGTGTGATGAGATAGAAGAAATTACTCAGATAGTGAAGGGACTGGAATTAGATAGAAGGAAAAGGAAGAGAAGGAAAGTAATAAGTGAATATGGAATGGGGGTAAGAAATGAAAGAGGAAGCCGCCTGGTAGACCATAACTTAATCATAGTTAACACTTGGTTCAAGAATTATGAAAGAAGGCTGTATATGTAGAAGAGGTCTGGAGACACTGGAAGGTTTCAGATGGATTATATAATGGTAAGACTGAGATTTAGGAACCAGTTTTCAAATTGTAAGACATTTCTAGTGGCGGATGTGGACTCTGGCCACAATCTATTGGTTATGAACTGTAGATTAAAACTGAAGAAAATGCGAAAAGGTGGCAATTTAAGGAGATAGGACCTGGATAAACTGAAAGAACCAGAGATGTAGAGAGTTTAGAGAGAGAATTAGAGAACGATTGACAACAGTGGGAAAAGAAATACAGTATAAGAAGACTGGGTAGGCTTGAGAGATGAAATATTTAAGGCAGCAGGGGATCTAGTAGGTAAAAAGACGAGGGCTAGTAGAATTCCTTGGGTAACAGAAGAGATATTGAATTTCATTAATGAAAGGAGAAAATGTAAAAATGCACTAAATGAAGCATACAAAAAGGAATACAAATGTCTCAAAAATGAGATAGACAGGAAGTGCAAAATGGCTAAACAGGGATGGCCAGAGGACAAATATAAGGATGTAGAGGCATATATGACTAGAGGTAAGATAAATACTGCCTATAGGAAAATTAAAGAGACCTTTGGAGAAAAGACAATCACTTGTATGAATATCGAGAGCTCAGATGGGAAACCAGTTGTAAGCAAAGAAGGGAAAGCTGCAAGGTGGAAGGACTATATAGAGGATCTATGCAAGAGCGATGTACTTGAGGACAATATTATAGAAATGGAAGAGGACGTAGATGAAGATGAATGGGAGATATGATACTGCATGAAGAGTTTGACAGAGCACTGGAAGACCTACGTAGATACAAGGCCCCGGGAGTAGACAACTTTCCATTAGAACTACTGATAGCCTTGGGAGAGCCAGCCCTGCCAAAAATCTGCCATTTGGTGGGCAAGATGTATGAGTCTGGCGAAACACTCTCCATTTTAAGAAGAATATACTAATCCTAATCCCAAAGAAAGCACATGTTGACAGGTCTGAAAATTACCGAATTGTCAGTTTCATAAGTCATAGCTCCAAAATACTAACACGAATTATTTACAGATGAATGGAAAAACTGACAGAAGCGGACCTTGCGGAGGATCAGTTTGGATTCCGTAGAAATGTTGGAACATGTGAGTCAATACTGACCCTACAACTTACCTTAGAAAATAGATTAAGGAAAGGCAAACGTACGTTTCTAGGGTTTATAGACTTAGAGAAAGCTTTTGACAATGTTGGCTGGAATACTCTCTTTCAAATTCTGAAGGTGGCAGGGGTAAAATACAGGGAAGAAAAGGCTATTTACAATTTGTACAGAAACCAGATGGCAGTTATAAGAGTCAAGGAGCATGAAAGGAAAGGAGTGGTTGGGAAAAGAGTAAGACAGGGTTGTAGCCTATTCCCGATGTTATTCAATCTGTATATTGAGGAAACAGTAAAGAAAATAAAAGAAAAATTTGGAGCAGGAATTGAAGACCATGGAGAAAAAATAAAAACTTTGAGGTTTGCCGATGACATTGCAGTTCTGTGAGAGACACCAAAGGACCTGGAAGAGTAGTTGAACGGAATGGACAGTGTTTTGAAAGAGGGATATAAGATGAACATCAACGAAAGCAAAACGAGGTTAATGGAATGTAGTCGAATTAAATCAGGTGAAGGTGAGGGAATTAGATTAGGAAATGAAACACTTAAAGTAGTAGATGAGTTTTGCTATTTGGGGAGCAAAGTAACTGATGATGGTCGAAGTAGAGGGGATATAATGTGTAGACTGTCAATAGCAAGGAAAGCTTTTCTGAAGAAGAGAAATTTGTTAACAACGAGTATAGATTTAAGTGTCAGGAAGTCTTTTCTAAAAGTATTTGTATGGAGTGTAGCCATGGATGGATGTGAAACATGGACGATAAGTAGTTTAGACAAGAAGAGAATAGAAACTTCCGAAATGTGCTACAGAAGAATGCTGAAAATTAGATTAGTAGATGATGTAACTAATGAAGAGGTACTGAATAGAATAGGGGAGAAGGGCAATTTGAGGCACAATTTGACCAGAAGAAGGGATCGGCTGGTAGGACATGTTTTGAGGCATCAAGGGATCACCAACTTAGTATTGGAGGGCAGCATGGAGGGTAAAAATCGTAGAGGGAGACGAAAGGCTGAATACGCTAAGCACATTCAGAAGGGTGTAGGTTGCAGTAGGAACTGGGAGATGAAGAATCTTGCATAGGATAGAGTAGCATGGAGAGCTGCATGAAACCAGTCTATGGACTGGAGAGCACAGCACATCAACAACAATCTACAACGATCTCTCACCTTTGCAATGGAGCTAGTCAGAATAACAAGGACTATCTCCTTCAGTCTGTCCCCTTGGTTGAGGAGTATATTGAATTAAATACCGAAAAGAGGGCGGGCATGATTTGTGATTTCTAAAAAGATTTCTAAAATTTAATCAATAATTCCATTTTCGGTAAAACCGTGAAGAATGTATGAAATAAAGGTTATATTTTGATTAGGACCGAATGGGGTGGATGTTGGGAAGCAAGAAAATGCACCGTCATACCAAATTTTAAGCAGTTCACCATAACCAATATAAACTGTAGAGATGGCGAGGATTACAGCAGAGCTTATGAAACCTATCTATTTGGGGATATGCATACTGGACATCTCAAAACTCCATACGTATTGGGTCCAGTACGAGTTTGTTAAAACTCATTTCGTGGATACAAAGTTACTTTATATGGATACAGACTGCTTCATCTATTGAGAGATAAACTCATGAAGTAATGAGGTGACAAAGTAATGAATTTGGTACATCTACATATGCAGCCGATTATCATTACAGTATTGTTCCTCAGAACGATGGGGTTATTGGCTTAATGTAAGACGAAGTGAATGGATTGCCAATTGTGAAGTTTGTAGGTCTAAGATCTAAAATGTATGCACATTGTACAATAGATGGGGCCACCCAGAGGCGGGCTTCGGATGTGCAATGAGTGGCATCACATGTCGTCACGGTCAAAGACTACTTGCAGTGCCTGTGTGGTGATGTTCGTGGTGCTCCACTGCAACCTCCTCATGTGGTATGCAAACTAGTATTCGATCACGATGTCATTAGGTGTTTACTTTGCTGCAGGCTAAAGTCAGATTGTGCCCTAATGATCATAAAAAAGCCATTTGTGATTATTCTTCCATACTCACACAATCTACTTGAAGCATGAGAGGAGGTGGGAGACTCCAATGGTGTGAATGAGAGAGAGTGAATGACTGACTAAGAGCTTGTGCCGAATAGTACAGTTTTTTATCAGTGTGTAAATATTGTATGTGTGTGATGTATGGTTTGCCTGCAAATGTGACTGATAATGTGTCTGTGTGGATGAATGTGACTGCGTTTCAATGTGGAAGCCTTTGTAAATACGTATGCCCATGTGTAATTAGTAGCATACTATGTATGCAAGAATATATAACCACCGTGGACTGGAAAAAGTTCATAAACAATATAAAAACCTTAAAAATGTGTTGTTTATATATAAAAAGGTTAGAAATTGTAGAACAATCATCAAAAAGTTAAAACATTGCAAATTGAGAGAAAATATAGTTTTACAGTATTTATCTCTTTTGTACTTTATGTGCATGCTTGATTGTGTGAGTGCATATGTAAATAGAATTGTTTTTAAGTTTCACTTTACCACTATCAGTCCAAGTTATACTAGTTTTAAGTGTGGGTTCCACCCAGTTCATTTTAGTACAGCTATTTAGAATTGACATCTTAGAGTCACCCACTTCATTATATTATTAAATTATTTCAGATGCTTGAGGTAGAAAATGTTTAGAGCCACCAAGTTCAACATATAAATTAGTCTTCTGTTTGGGTGGAATCTCACTAGCAATAGTAATAGTGTTAATGTAAGAGAAACTATACCACTGCAATAGCTGAAATCAGTAGTGGGATGTTATGTAGAATATTTCACCCATTACTGTCAGAGATGTAGGAATATTCAGTCAGTTCTGCAATGTAAAGTGAATTTTTTTTCAATCAGCACTGTTATGTGTAAAACCAAGAGCTGTGAATGTCTGTAATGAGAATTTCAAACAATATCATCGAACTGTGAATTTAAAAGCAGTATCATTTCATGCACTGTAAAAACAACAAAATTTGTGAATGTAACATAGTATTACTGCTGTGGATATTTATGTCTGAATAAAAAAAATTGTTATTCGTTACCATACATCTTTGTTGCTATTTCACAAATCCTAGCCTTCATAAATGTATATCAAGGCTGTGCAATGCGCACAAAGTATTAGTTTGAAGCATGAGAGACATGTCGTTTAAGATGGAGAAAAACAAAATACATGAAATGGTGACATAGGATTTTGCCTATCGTGCTGCCCATATTTGGTGATGGGGACAAATATTATGTGACTGTGACGGTTTCTAAAGATGTTTAGCAAACATATCTAATATAGTTCCAGTGCTTGCAGAAAATCACAGGCACAGTATCTGCTCTAGACTTTATGGTTCATGGAGAAACCAGTAGCACAGGTATACACATCCTATGAAGTAAAACTTCCTTTATTTCTCATCCAACATAAAAGTAATTTCACATTTTCAAAAGAGTCACAACAACAATATTTTCACACATCTTCTTCTTTGTAAAAGAAATGTCTATGTGCTGTTGTAGAGGGGGGGGGGGGGGGGTTAGCTTGGGGTACTGTGATAGCTAGCGAAGGGAAGAGTATGTCTAGTGTTAAGGAAGGTATAGGTATTTCCAGAGCCACAGCGTTCAACAGAGTGTATTTTCAATACTTCGCTCATTGCTGAATTGAGACCTAGATCGTAAGATTTAATTGTAAGTATAGTGATAGAAGAAATAAGTGAGGCATTTTCTAGAATGTGTTCGTGTATGTAAAGTCTCTGGTGGTATTGATTCGCGTTCCCAGGTTAATGGTAGCAGTCTTCCAAATGCAGAGGCCTGTTGGAGTGTAGGAATGTATGATAGTTAATTTTACCATGTTCTAGACGACAGAATAGCGAATTAAATATGTCCTGGGCTGCTTTCGTGATCAAGTGTAACTTTGAGAAGATGGCGCGTTTGCGGTGGAGAGTTATTCCCTCCCATGTAAATTGTTCGGACGACTGCTTCTGCACATTTGATGCCTTTATTTAGTTGAGGGAAAATGGATTGTGGTGTGTTGGAGACACGTTTGCCTGTTCTCTAGACGTGGGAACTACCATAGTTGGTTTGTAGAGAATATTGATCATCTCGGATCTGTTAGATGACCGACTTCGGTATTCGAGAGTCCGAATATCAGTTTACTCTACTTGTTTCTAGTTAGTCAATGGTTTACAGCACGTTGCACATCGATAAACTTTGGAGTTTGTGGAGAAATAATTTACAGTGTATATGTTGTGCATTATGCTGCGTTAGCGATCTGGAGGCTAGTGCGGTGTTCTTGATATCGAGAAGTACATCGAAAATTGAAGGTACTCGAAGATATATTCCCTGATTGGAGATCAGTTTGATGGTTCAATATTTTTGCGAGTATCGTTTGTATTTGATGACCTTTACACAACTTTGCGATGTTTAGTTGTCTGTGAAAAATGGTGATCAGTGTAAAATAGTTTATTACCATTGAGTGTAGCGTCTGTAGAAAGAAAGAACAGATTGGCGGTGTATAGATTGAGGGAACTGTCCGTACAAATTAGCAATCTCTGCGAAATAACGAGAGAGACCCCCAGAAAGAAAAGGTGGATGGTGCTTCGATAGCGATGGCGTTAGTAATTCGACTGGTAAATTCGATAAGACCTAATGAGAATGTTCGATTGATTGTGATGTGATATAGGAGCGGTGAGAACATTTGCGTATGTTGCAAGCAGGAAGGCTATCACATTACGTCCGGGAGGAAGACTGGATTAGGCGATATTTTGGTACACAGGTTCTGTTATGGGAAGAATTTCCGTGCATACAAGCTGAGGCACGAAGAAAGCAAGCATTAACTATTTCTGGGACACTATACAGTCCCCGAGAGGTCGACTTGGCTCTTACTTTCTGCAAAGAGATGTGACGTAAGAATAATGTTGAGTACGTTTTAGATGGCGATTTGTCACGCAGAAGTTTCGCGGCGAGGCGAGAGCTGTGCTGGTTAAACGTGTGTGTGTCAACACGCCCTGCATTCAACAGCAGAGACAAGCGGCACCTGGGGATGCCTCGAATATGAGACTGGTGTGAGCGCTGCTTCGAATGCAACTTTCACCGGTGTTCGGTGGCGGCGCCTGGCAGCTGCGACTGAGCGTGCGAGACCGAGCTGTGGTTGCTTCACTTCGTGGGGGTTGTTGCGCTCGCAGTGAAGCGTCAGTCAATCGTCACTTACGGTCCGTTGGCATCGCTAAGGGGGGAAAGCAGGTTCTGCTATTGTGGAATGGAATTCTGAAGCGTCTTCGCCGGACGGCAGTTAGAGGAAGGCCGAACGGGCGCGGCTCTGTTTGGAGTGCGCGTTCTGTGCAAATAAACGCCCGGTCATTAACAGCGCCTACATACAAGTCTGGCCTGCGTTCGGCTGCAGCTCGCGGTTGTGCTACCACCCGATCACATCAGCACGTGTGTGTAGGTAAGCACGTATTTGGATAGGAATTACGTACGAATGGGCGGTGCCGCCACCTCGTGCTTGCGGAAGCCGAACAGGGGCTGAGCGCGGTGTGACATCTGAGGTATACGTCACTTATCGCTACCACCTGTGTACTCAATGGACAGTGGGGCTGTGGACTGTGCTTGTGTGCGTCGATTGCATTATTTCAGGAGCGAGTCTGTAGGTCACAGTTTGAATAGTTTACGAGTACTTAGCGTGTCTACACATCATTGTGCTGTATTATTTAGGAGCAGTTTGCAGGTGTGCACTGAAATTATATCGGAAAATTAGGAGTTGTTTGGCTATTTGGACGTAAATGTTTTGCATTATTTACGAGCAGTTCTTGTGTCTGTATGCTGTGCAATGCGTTATTTTTAACTGTTTACAGTTAGCAAGCGCGTGTGTAGAGCAATATAAATGAGTTATGTAGGAGTGGTTTGCAGGTCTGTACGGTGTGGGACACAATGGTGCGTGTGTTCTGCGATACATATACTCCACCCCTAAATAAAGTACATTCGTTCCTCCGTCCGTGGGCCTAGTGCAGGCTGAGTCCTTTGACCAGAAACCCGTAGGAAGAGGTCGTGTCCTGGAGTCGTAGGTTTGTGGTGACGAGCTTTGTTTACAACAATGTTCTTAGGTCGGTGGCGGAAGCACAAGTGACCTTTCTTTACTGGAAGAATACAAACTTGGCGCTGGTTCCTAGGAGGAAGCGGCGGTCGGGTGGCTGAAGTTAGTTCAGGTGTCCTTTCTTTCCAACAATTTTCTTAGGTCGGTAGAGAAAGCGCACGTGACCTTTCTTTACTGCCAGAATTCAAACTCGGCACCTGTTCCTAGGCAAAGGTGGCGGTCTGGACCTCGAAAGTAGTTGAAATTAGATAATTGAACCGCTTTTCATACTTATGTGAAATTGTAAATTTAATTATTTAATACGATTAAAATTGAAATGCAATTAAGTACTTAGGCAATCGATAGCTTAGATGCGCGATGTGGGTGTTAGCATGTTTACAGAAGAGTATGTCGGGCACGTGTACGGAGGCGGCGACCGAGAGTGTGTGACGTAAGCGGTCGGACGCCCGGGAGAGCACACGATCCTCAGTCAGTTAACTTAGCGAGAGCGTTCTTTGACGAGGACGCCGCGAAATGGACTGGCAGCTGTGTGACGCCAGGGCAGATTCCACTCTCCAGCAAACAACTTCGGCGGCAAGCGTGTTCTTTGTCCGCCACGAAACCACGTGGTGGATCGCTAACCGAACGTTGTGACATTGGGGGAAGATTCCACACTCGGGCGAACAATTTTGGCGCGAAACGTGTGGGAGGGACGAATACGTGTGGTGAACGGACAACCTACCGTCGGGACGTCAGAACTGGCATGTTCCAACGAGCAAAAAATGTTTACACCGCCGGATCCGAGCGGCCGCTGGACCGGTGGCGGGCTGCTGCTGACCGGTGGCGCCTCCTCTGCTGCCGACCATTTGAACTGAGTCAGTTGGAGTCTGGACCTAGTGGCGAGCGCACTGGGTGTCGCATTCTCGAAGAAGTGTACTAAGTGTCTCGGAGAGTAAGTGATGACCGTACTGCTTGAAATAAAGACTTCAGTCCTTTTTCCTTGAGGATGTGAATTAGATTAGTACAACTGCAGTTTATTATTTGATGCGATTTTGACAGGTTGGCTGTGAAGAAACATAAGTGACTGTCAAAGTTCGTAGGATGTGTACTATTTCGTACGTGTGATCGATTGTGGTGTTGGAATTTGAACTTGTGAGAGATGTTTGTTATGGATGTAGAGCAAATGGCTTTCTTCCCGCCGAAATCAGACACCTCGAATAAATAATAAATGATAATGATAATAAATAGAAGTACAGTTTTCGAGAAATTATTGTGCTGGAATTTGAATTTGGCGCATTTTCTTGTGGAGGTAGGCCAATAATAACAATAGTAGTAATAAATGGTAATAAATGATAATGAATGATAATAAATGAATAATAATGAATAATAATAAAGAGAAGTACGGTTTTGCAGCCATTATCCTGTTGGAATTTGAATTTGGGGCAATTTTCTATCGCAGGCAGGCCTATAATAATAAATAAAAACTATAATAAATAATAATAAATGATAATAAATGATAATGAATAATAATGAATAATATTAAAGAGAAGTACGGTTTTGCAGCCATTATCCTGTTGGAATTTGAATTTGGCGCCAATTTTTTCTGGATTGTTAGCTTAGTGGACATAACACAATTGACCTATTTTCCCGCCAAAATTCAAATTTACCGCCAGTTTTCTGGAGGGTTAGGTTAGTGGAGGTAGCACAATTGGCCTATTTTCCCACCAAAATCCACCATCTCGGATGACGTTATGTGCTGTTGCCAAGTGTACACGCCGCCATCTTGGCTGACATCATCGCTGCCATCTTGAATAGATTTGGCAACAGTGGAATGTGGGGTGGTACACCCACTACTTACTTGTCTGGCCCTACTTCTCGTTATCATTCAAATTCTCTGTCAACAACAACTTTAATTATCTGTGCAACACGTGGAAAAACTATTATCTAACTCACAAGATATACGCAGTATAATACAACGACAGAGAGTCAGAATCAAAAACAACCAAATATAAAGCAAATTCAGTAGTAAACACCACAAAAATAATACGACAACGCCGTTAGCAACGACGGTAAATCGATCAACAAATGACACAGAAGTCACTGACACAAATGCACTATAAATAAAACACATAAACAACATAGTCAGAGCATTAAATATCTACAGCATACTAATAAACCATATTTTTCCTCATAATGCGGACCTCTTCGGCAAGTACGCGAACTGACAGCATCACAGAAGTGCCAAGGACTTAGATCCTGGCACCGGTCCGCCAATTGCAATCTTACTACTTTCTTTTATAATCTGGACTTTAATAAAAATGCATATGTAATGTTAATCAGAACACAGGGAGAAGTTGTGATCTAAATGACAATAGATTTATTCATTCTTTACATCACAAGACAATAAACATGACTAAAGAAACGTCACACGAACATTTTTATTTGACAAAAGTTTTCACTAAGATGGGGTCTATGGTGGACAAAGTGATCATCTGGGGATCGAAACACGACGCTAACTGGAACATTAATCGCTTTATCTGACTTCATACACGTGAATCCTGGTTACGGCACAAAAACAACGCCACCATCAAGCAGCTACTCTCTAATATCCCAAAAAGAAAAATATGGTCGAAAGAACAGGATGCCGAGAAAAATATATTTTAGCCCTACGCCGTAGCAGCGAATACTTTACCCTCCTGGTGGTTAGGGCGGCGACAGAAGTCACGGACGGCCGCAATCTGTTATTAATGACACGCGCTCGAAAAATGCAAGTACGCCGTCTCGCGTTCGGTTAATTCGGAACGCAGGTACTTTCCTATGAGCCTCTGAAACCCCAATGAATTCCAGTGTGCTGTTGGACCCGTTTGGTGGTCTGCCAAACCAATTTGACTCCGTGCCACGACTGTGTGTGACGGAATACGTCAAATGTTTAGACGGCCAACTCGAGACAAATAAGTACACGCACACATGACTCGTGTTTGTTATCCACGAAGCAGTACCTCTGATGGTTCCGAAGGTGGCTGGCACAGGCTCTAAGTGGCACACTAGCAAAGGACACAGGTCACACTGTTCAGGTAGAGACCTGCAGTTCTTTACTAGCGAAGCGCCAGTACAAGAATGGTCTCTTCTCTTTCTGTCCGCTTCATCCTCAGCTTGGTAGCAAAGCACATTTACATCTTGGACTTCCTCCACTTTAGCACAAGACAATCACGAGCTATAGCGCGGCATTCGAAGCTCTGCATACACCGATTTGACCAGTCGGAGACTTTAAAATTAATTGGGAGAAAACGAAAAAAGATTCAGCTTCGCGGCCCCTAACGCCGTGTCTTTCGCTAACAATATGACCAGAATGGAAGCACAGTCCTCCATAAAAAGCTTGTTATCTCCCCTGTTGCGCCTGGACGTCTAGATGCCAGTGACCTGTCCCGACGGCTTGCTGCCTAACACAGCCCCATCCTGTGCTTTATTTGCCGCTGGCCTATGCAACGGCGCCTTCTCGGCGCTAGTCAGTCCACCTGGATATGGACTCCAACCGACTGGCGCCAACCATGTCTGCACAATGAGACCGCAGAACTCGGCCCACCGAGCCGTGCTTTTACTGCAGTCGTTTAAATCGGCACCCTATTCCTTTGAACACAGGTACACCTTACTGTTATTCCTTCCCTACAGCACGCAAGCAAAAGCATTAACTACTGGCCACCGTTTCATCATAATGTATGAAATGAAACTGCAACAAAGATCATATTCCCTAAGAACATCGAATCAGAAGTGAGAGTGCCCTGCAATCTCTCAATACTTCTCTAGCACGTGCTGGACAATACCCTTCAATTCTGAACAAAGATGCTGAATATCTTTGTGTCTCGCAGTGAGTGCTTGCAGCTGACTATGAAGATATTCATTTACAAAACATTTATTTGCTTTACCAAACAAGCAAATTCTACGCTGTTTCTTTGGGGTTTTTTTCCATTCTTCCGCTGACATAGAAATACAACGACTTTAAGGTCGCTAATACCTTTTTCTAGATTAACTTCCTCAGAAAGATCACATCTGTTTGTCACCAAGATATCTAATATGTTCCCATCTCGAGTTGGTTTTCTAACCAATTGCTTAAGGTTGGATGTTGAGAGCGTTCCGTAAACGTGTAATTTTCCCAGTCACTGGACGCCAGATTAGAGTCTCCACCTATAACTAATGGATAATTTGGACATTTATTTCCTATGTGCTCAGTGTTGTTCCATGGCATGCCCGTATAAATTTTTTACGTCCTGGTACATGATGTAACTCGAATCAAAGGATACGTTGAACCTATCCCCAACCGTGGATTATTTTCCTTGGCGTGCCTACGGACACATTGGCCAAGTCACTATTTAAAATGGCTCTGAGCACTATGCGGCTTAACGTCTGAGGTCATCAGCCGCCTAGAACTCAGAACTACTTAAACCTAACTAACCTAAGGACATCACACACATCCATGCCCGAGGCAGGATTCGAACCTGCGACCGTAGCGGTCGTTCGGCTCCAGACTGTAGCGCCTAGAACCGCACGGCCACTCCGGCCGGCCCCTATTTAAAAAAACGCAGTTGATATCCGTTCGACCTATGGCAGCGCCATCTAGCGGGCCAACCATAGTCCCATCTGTTTTCCCCTTTCAAGCTAGACAAGTTTCGTTCTTTGTAGTTTTATTAGTGAAAGAAAAAGTTACAGTTAACGATTTTGATTTTCGAAATCATGTACAACAGCGAAGGCAAACTGACTGACCACGAAATAACGTCAGCAATGCCTTCCCCAAGTTAGGGTTATAGGCTCTTTGCTTTTCCTTATCTGTATAAACGATTTGAGAGACAATCTATGCAGCCGTCTGAGGTTGTTTGCAGATGACGCTGTCGTTTATCGACTAATAAAGTCGTCAGAACACTAAAACAAATTCCAAAACGCTTTATAAAAGATATCTAAATGGTGATAAAATTGGCAGTTGCCCCTAAATAACGCAAAGTGTGAGGTCATCCACATGAATGCTAAAAGGAATTCGTTAAACTTTGGTTACACGATAAATCAGTCTAATCTAAAAGCCGTAAATTCAACTAAATACCTAGGTATTACAATTATGAACAGCTTAAATTGGAAGGAACACATAGAAAACGTCGTGGGAAAGGCTAGCCAAAGACTGCGTATTATTGGCAGGACACTTAGAAAATGTAACAGATCTGCTAAGGAGACTGGCTACACTACGCTTGTCCGTCCTCTTTTAGAATACTGCTGCACGGTGTGGGATCTTTATCAGATAGGACTGACGGAGTACATCGAAAAAGTTCAAAGAAGGGCAGCACGTTTTGTATTATCGCGAAATGGGGGGAAGAGTGTTACAGACACGGTACAGGATTTGGGCTGGACATCATTAAAACGAAGGCGTTTTTCGTTGCGACGGAATCTTCTCACGAAATTCCACTCACCGTCTTTCTCCTCCGAAAATATTTTGTTGACACCGACATACATAGGGAGAAACGATCACCATGATAAGTAAGGGAAATCAGATCTCGTACGGAAATATATAGGTGTTCGTTCTTTCCGCGCGCTATACGAGATTGGAATAATAGAGAATTGTGAAGGTGGTTCGATGAACCCTCTGCCAGGAACTTAAATGTGATTTGCAGAGTATCCAAGTAGATGTAGTTGCAGATGTAGGTGCTGTTGTTGTTGTTGCTGCTCTTGCCGTTGATGCACGTCAGCATTCATTTGATCCACAATTTGCTGGGTATATGCTGGAACAATAAGACGAAGTGTATTTAATATCACTATTACAAAATTGTTAGTGGAATAAAAAGTTGCAGTTTTTGATACGAATATTAAGTTGCCATTGCCGCTCAAGACTCCGCATGCGCACGAGCAGAAGACGACCTGAGTCACCAGCCAGACGGCACAACGTCTCTGCATACATGGCGTGTGATCTTAAAATTTAATTACTCGATTTGCTTTTGTCTGTCTGCACATATGGGGACGGACCACATCACTCTTTGTGGGTCAGTAGTTCCCACTGTTGTCGCTTGGGGGCGCTGGGGTCACTCGTTAGTTGTCCACAAGGTTTCCCGACATCGTGGGGAGCAGATGTGTTGTTGTGACTGTCCCAGCAAAGCACGGTAAGGGAGTTAGTTTTTTTCTAGCACCGTGTATTTACTTGGAGCTGTCACTGGGTGCGTGTACATTTGTGGCATATATGTTAGGCTCGGGTTTTTCACGATATGTTATTCCCACCGTCAATTTGTAGCACTGTAATTAGAGCAGGACATCACGTCTGATGTTTGTGGCAGTGGAAAGCTAGTGCTTCCTACCACGTCTTACATGTTGGCACAGCTGTTTGTTTGGGGGTGAGTGCTACTTCCAATCTGTGGTATGCGAGGCTGCTGGCAGCCCAGCAGTGGACAGCGTTCGTGGGTGTCACGAGCGTGTCGTGCAGCTGGTTTATGGGTGCGAACACGGGATTGAACAGTGTACTTACGTGCTGCGAGTTATGTTGGTGTTGATTTTGTGACGATATTCTTTGTGCAATTGGAAAAAACCTACCTATGTAATTACTTCTTTTCGAAGTATTTTACAAGATCTGCGTCTTTCGAAACAGCAGAGAATGATAAGCAAAAGAGATCCAACCACTGTGAATCGAATTTTATAAATAAATAGTATATCCCTTGCTATGTAATTGAATTTCCTGTCGTGAGAATCTCCCTCTCCAGCACAGACAGTGCTTTTCCCACCAGTTACCAGGGAGGGCTGGAGGACTTACCAGGGGGGGAGGGGTTAATTAATTGATCGATTTCATTAATTAGTCAATCGAATTGATAGAGTGGAAGAGGGCTATTCGAGTAACTCAGGCCTTAAAGTGTGCTCGTTTCAGTGAGGCGGAGGGGGAAGTGGTGGAGGGAGGAGGGGGAGGGGGAAGGGTTTCTGGGAAGGATGGATTCTCCCCAGGGTGTCATAAGTCAGTTAACAGAACAATAGGTTAAGGGGGGACAGGGGAAGGGGTTATATGAAAAATGACATATCAGAACACAAGTTTAATGTCTTAAATCAATCAGCTGTCACAATTTAATTAATTTACATATCAATTTGAGATCAAAAGTGTGCCAGAGCGAACTTTGTCCCACTGCTACCGTGTCAAATACTTTTGGGAAATACAGGAATACGGAATCTGCCTGTTGCCCTTCACCCAAAG
Organism: Schistocerca gregaria; assembly: GCF_023897955.1. Classification (NCBI taxonomy): domain Eukaryota; kingdom Metazoa; phylum Arthropoda; class Insecta; order Orthoptera; family Acrididae; genus Schistocerca; species Schistocerca gregaria. Next base: position 871,952,746 of record NC_064931.1, on the reverse strand, counting down.
TTCGCAATCTATAGTGTTAGAAAAGAGTACGCTAAATCTCGCACGTCTATGCTTTCGGAACCCGTGCTGATTTGTGGACAGGAACTTTTTTGTCTCGAGGAAATTTATTATATTCGAACTGAGAATATGTTCAGGAATTCTTCAGGAAATCTGTGTTAAGGATATTGGTCCATAATTTTGTGGGCCTGTTCTTTCACCCCTCTTGTATATATACTTCATGTTATCTGCAGAGGCACTTCGTTTGCTAACTGGTCTTGCACTCGGGAAGATTGGTTCATATTTTCCGTCGCTTTCCTAAATCATCCAGGTAGTTTTTTTCTTTTTTTTAAACCGACGCGATCAGTTTCCTCCCCCATCCTTGTGCTCCATATCCAATGACTTCGTCGTCTACCGGACGTTAAGGTCTCACCTCTTTTTCTTATTCATTTTTTTATATCATTATCAAGTCGCACGGCTTTATACAGTCATATCATCTGTATTGTGGAGGGCACACGAATTCATTTAAGTTTAGCCTTTTAAACCGCCATTGACTCCTCCAGGGACAAAAGCTGCTGTGTTCTAAAACAGTGATTTACAATATTTCTGAAACCGTTACCCCTGAGTATAATCAGATATTAGGTGGTACCCCCCGTCCCCCACCACCACTAGCGCCTAACTGAACTTTATAATGGAAAAAAATCTTTGAAGACTTTGATTTTTAAAATGACAAAATATAAGTGTACACAGTTATTGTTGCTGTTTTATTAAACTATGAGCTAGTGGGTCAATAAGACAACTGGTACTGCTTTTTGCTAATAACCTCTTTTTATAGAATGATGAAGCAGTTCCAAGTGAGTTGCGAGTGCTATCTACAACTCCTTCTCATAAAGGAAAGCTAACTATCCACAGCAGCGTAGACTCTTAATACAAAACGTGCCTCCTCTGCAGTACTCCTTTCCCTAGCGACGCTTACTTCAGCAACACCTTCCATCCCAGTTTAAAAAATGCGTGCACTATATTTAGGCCTTTTGTTGGTAACTCACTTCATTGCTGGACTCCATCCATCTGAACTGGCAGAAATTGCAAGACTTCAGACTCCCAACGTTACGTCTGACCACTTCCACTAAATTTAATAATAATAACAATAAGAATAGTACAGTGTAGGACCTGCATCACTGTTGCAACCATTACACAGTTACTGTTGCATTGTGCTAATAGTCCGTTTATTGTTGCGAAGTGAATAATGAGGTAATTTCCGGCCTATTGCGAGAACTAGCAACAATTCGGATAAGGCATTTTCATTAGGTATTAGAGCGTATGTCATGGATATGCCTAAATTTTAGTGTCATAGGTGCATGGAACAAAGTATGTTTGTAGTGAGTGGACTATGTGAAGATGCTCCCACATTCATTTCACAAGCTGCAGTCTCCACCACATTGTGTCACGCATTAATGCTAGTATTCGAAAAAAATTGGGAACTTTTGTAATCAGTATTATGGTCTTACGAAACAGTGATAAGAGTATAGATAATTTAAAAATAATTTATTTTCGTGACCGGAACACAACTGAATCCTATCGTATTTACCTATCAAAAAATTACATTTTACTCCTCAGGTTGGGAAACACTGATGTAAAACTTTTATAATCAATTAAAAACACTGAGAAGTGAGAGCCAAATCTATACACAACATACATATGCTTTTATGAATCCAGAAAGAACTCTTCCGAAATAGATGAAAATGTGGAAGATACACTTCATTCGTATCCTGTGGTTTCCTTAGTGGTCAGGATGTGACGTGTTCGACTTCCTTTTCCTTGTTTTGCAACGGAAGTTGTTGCTTCGCAATACACGCTGTAAGTTTCACAGTACGTTCTTGCCGAATTTATCAGACAGGCAAAATCTTTAGAAAGTACAGCACTGTCAAAATGAGTCCCATACTTAATTCTCAGTGGGCAAGTGATGTGTTGCATGGAAGGCAGTATTGGGTGTTGGTTGTGAACAGCTCACGGGATATGGAGCGACTCAATTTTATAGAATCCTTCTCGCTATTAGAACACAAAATTATAGGGAATTAAGTGAATAGTAACATTCATTTAAATCATTAGATACAGGGTAGCCCAAAATACGTATTAGAAAGTGTTAGTCTACTATGGTTTAATCGTATGCCGTAAATTCTTCTTCTTTTGATATTGTTGTATCGTATTTCTGAAAATTCTATAGCTCCCTCTCTGGTGTCTCAGTTCACACTAACACTGGAACAGTGGTACTCTGAGTCCACATGTCCAAGTTGCTGCTCCACTTTATCCACAAAAAGTCACTGTTTATTGCGCAATCTGTACACAGTGCGTTACTGGGCCCATTTTTATTGAGTAAACTGTCACAGCAGGCAAATATAGACAAGTACGGGAGCTTGAATTTGTACCGACTGCACGACGCTGCACGAAAGCTCTGAAACTACTGGTTCATGCATGATGCAGGACGTCTAGGCCATATTTGGCACATCCATTTCCTTCAGGAAGCATTCAAATATCGGGTAGTTGTCCTGGACATCTTAGCACTCAATGATGGACATGGTGTCGTGGTGTCGAATTGCCCCCCCCCCCCCCCCCCCCCCCTGTAGCCACGATCTCGATAAGTGCGAATATTTCTTGTGGGGTTATCTAAAGAACAGTGTCTTCAAAGATGTACCTGCAACACACTAGGATCTTCGTGCTGCCATTTCTGGAGAGATTTGTGCAGCCGAAAATTATGTTCTTCAGAAAGCCATTGCGGAATTCAGTTTGTGGCTCTACACACTGATTGCTGCAGAAGGAAACTATTTTGAAAACACTATGTATTAAATTTCAGGTTGTGTTTTACAGTATAAATGTGATGACAAGAATGTACCACCCCATATTACGACGTAGTAGACAAAAACTTTCTAAAACTTATTTTGCGCCACCCTCCCTGTTCATGTGAGGCAGGTCCCCTTACAGAATAATTACCTTGTTTAAACACACTTAAAAAATAATTACACACTTACTAGGGTATGAGGATAATTTAAAATTACAAGTACATGGATATTACAAATCAAGCTTCAGAAACTATTCTATAGTGCAAAATAATCCTTGCTACAGGAAATGTCTTTTTGTTTTTCGAACAAGAGTTCACCATCCACTAAAAACATAATTTGGGAAAGCGGGAAGGCCATTAAAAACGTTGTAGCCACTAAATTAGATCCGCTTCCGAACCGTACTTTAGTTTGTAAGCTCAAAGTGCATGTCTTCTTCTCTTCCAGTGCCAGGATTGTAATGCACGCTATTGGATTTTAAGAGGTACTTCTTTCACTTATAAAACACTCCACGAAAAATATGTGTCGTGCAGTAGCTGTGAAGATTTCAAGTTTGTTAAAACGTATTCTTCAAGTGGATCTAGAGTGAACTACAGTCATGATGCACCTAATTCATTTATGTGAATGCAGTACTGTCCTAGTCTACATCTACACCTACACTCCAGAAGCCGCCTTACGGTGTGTGGCGGAGAGTACTTTGTTACCACTGTCCCTTTCCTCTATTCCTGTTCCAACCGAGAATGGTTCGCAGAAAGAACGATTGTTGGTAAACCTCTGCGTGAGCTCTAATCTCTGTAATTTTACGCTCATGGCCTTTTCTAGTGATACCGTGGTTGTTGTGGGTGGGCCGGGCAACAGTATTGACAGAGATCCGGGGTACAGCATAGAGTGTGACCTGGCAAATATTGCATCGGCATCGAGTCATACCAGTGTTGGGTTTGTGCCGGTTCTGGAGCGCCACGACCAGCCTCATTTGAGCTCTTCTGTCAGGAGAGTTAATTTGGAGTTGGAACGGCTACTTGGATCTGGTGCAGGGTCACACATTGGTGTGGTTCCTGTTGATTCACTCAGTAGGTGCGACTATACTAGACATGGCCTACACCTCAACAAGAAGGGGAAGGGTAAACTGGCTGGGCTGATAACAGGAAATTTAAAGGGGGGAGGAACTACATCTCATGGTGGAAACTCTTTTTTAGTGTAAGATCAGTGTCCAGTGGGAAACTCAGCCAGCCAAGTACTAAAGATGTTAAAAAAGTTCAAGATATTCACAAAAGTAAAGTGAAAAATAATGTTAGTATATTTCATCAAAATATTGGGGGATTGAAGAATAAAATTGATGACCTTCTGCTTTGTTTAGAAGATATAGAAACTGAGAATGTAATAGATGTACTATGCCTGTCTGAGCATCACATTGTCACTGATATGCAAAAGGTTAGCATCAATGGGTACAAATTAGCTGCACATGTAAGTAGAGATAATATGATGAGAGGAGGAGTTGCCATATATGTCAGAAGCTTCCAGTGTAAAAAATTTAGAAACTAAAAATTTTTGTGTAGAGCAACATATGGAAGCATGTGCCACTGAACTAAAACTAAATGATGGCACTTTCATAATTGTAACAGTGTATAGGTCCCCCTCAGGGAATTTCCAACTATTTCTAGAAAACTTGCATGCTTTGTTGTGCTATCTGTCAGACAGGGGGAAGCAAATTATCATTTGTGGGGATTTCAATGTTGATTCCCTGAAAGAGTGTGATAGGAAGAATGACCTTGTAGTATTACTCAGTTCTTTCAATTTGAGCTCCGTCATTGATTTTCCTACTCGGATAACAAAGAACAGCAGGACACTGATAGATAACTTTTTTATAGACCAAGATAAATTTAAGGACATAAATGCTTATCCTGTTGAGAATGGTCTTTCAGATCATGGTGCACAGTTAGTTACAGGACATGACATAGCTCCATGCAGTATACCAAATCAGAATTTCAAAGCAGTGCGTCCAATTAACAATATAAATATTGCAAATTTTAGGGAAAGCCTAAAGCAGCTAGACTGGAATGAAGTGTATAAGGAACCTGATGCAAACTTGAAATATAACTTATTTCGCGATACATTTTTAAGGGTATTTGAAAATTGTTTTCCCAAGAAAATAGTGAAACATAATTCCAAGAAAACATATAAAAACCCTTGGCTAACTAAAGGAATAAGACTATCTTGCAACCATAAAAGAGAACTGTATCTAACAGCAAGAGGGAGTACTGACCCCGAAATTGTTCAATATTATAAAAACTATTGTGCGGTACTAAGAAAAGTTATTAAAAAGTCCAGAAGCATGTGTATCATGTCTGAGATCAGTAACTCTGATAATAAAATTAAAGCAATTTGGATATTATTGAAAGGGAAACAGGGCAACCAAGAGCACAGGAAGACTTTAGTGTCATAAAACTGAATGACAAGTGTACTAACAAACAATCAGAAATTGAAAATATTTTCAATAATCATTTTTTAAATGTTGTGGAGAAAATAGGATCTAGCTCTTCACTAGAAGAGGCAAGGCTTCTAATAGAAGAGGCCACACCTGTGCAGTTTGAAACAACTATATTTCCACCAACCACTCCCTCTGAAATCAGTAAAATAATAAACTCACTGAAAAGTAAAAGCTCTTACGGAATTGATGGCATTTCCAGCAAGATACTTAAAGCTTGTTCCCCACAGATAAGTAGGATTCTCAGCCACGTATGTAATACCTCTTTGGAGCAGGGTGTTTTCCCCGAAAGACTGAAATATGCCATTGTAAAACCATTGCATAAAAAGGGGGATGCGACGGATGTCAACAACTATTGCCCAATCTCTCTTATGACAGCTCTATCAAAACGTTTTAAGAAAGTAATGTATTCAAGAGTAGCCTCCCATATTAGTAAAAATAAAGTACTAACAAAATGTCAGTTTGGTTGTCAGAAAGGCTTTTCAACAGAAAATGCTATATACGCTTTCACTGATCAAATATTAAATGCTCTGAATAACCAGACATCACCCATTGGTATTTTTTGTGATCTCTCAAAGGCCTTTGATTGTGTAAATCATGGAATTCTTTTAGATAAGCTAAATCATTATGGTTTGAGGGGGCAGTGCACAAATGCTGGAAGAGTGCAGAAAGTTGAAATAAGTGATTCATGTAATGTTAAAACAAAAGCTGATTCCTCAAACTGGGGGGGGGGGGGGTGGCTATCAAGTACGGGTTCCCACAGGGTTCGGTCTTAGGTCCTTTACTGTTCTTGATATATATTAATGACTTACCATTCCACATTGATGAAGATGCAAAGTTAGTTCTTTTTGCTGATGATACAAGTATAGTAATAACATGCAAAAACCAAGAACTAAGTGATGTAATTGTAAATGATGTCTTCCACAAAATTATTAAGTGGTTCTCAGGTAATGGACTCTCTTTAAATTTTGATAAAACACAGTATATACAGTTCCGTACAGTAAATGGCACAACTCCAGTAATAAATATGGACTTTGAACAGAAGTCTGTAGCTAAGGTACAATTTTCAAAATTTTTAGGTGTGGCCATTGATGAAAGGTTAAACTGGAAGCAACACATTGATGGCCTGCTGAAACGTCTGAGTTCAGCTACGTATGCTATTAGGGTTATTGCAAATTTTGGTGACAAGAATCTCAGTAAATTAGCTTACTATGCCTACTTTCATTCACTGCTTTCGTATGGCATCATATTCTGGGGTAATTCATCGTTGAGTAGAAAAGTATTCATTGCTCAAAAACGTGTAATCAGAGTAATTGCTGGAGCCCACTCACGGTCATCCTGCAGACATCTATTTAAGGATCTAGGGATCCTCACAGTAACCTCACAGTATATATTTTCACTTATGAAATTTGTTGTTAATAATCCTACCCATTTCAAAAGTAATAGCAGTGTGCATAGCTATAACACCAGGGGAAAGGATGATCTTCACTATGCAGGGTAACTCTGACTTTGGCACAGAAAGGGGTAAATTATGCTGCCACAAAAGTCTTTGGTCACCTACCAAACAGGATCAAAAGCCTGACAGATAGTCATCCAACATTTAAAGATAAATTAAAAGAATTTCTAGATGACAACTACTTCTACTCACTGGCAAAATTTTTAGATATAAATTAAGGAAAAAGAAGTAGCTAAAACATTAGTGTCATGCAATATTTTGTGCAATGCAATATCTTGTACAGACATCTTTTATTAACCTGACACGTTCCACATCATTACGAAGTGTCGTATTCATGATCTATGGAACAAGTATTAATCTAATCTAATCTAATCTAATCTGTGTTCTATCGATGAGTTATTGCTATTTGACCGAGACGAGTTTAACAGCTATGTTGTTTGTAAGCATACAGCCGAGGACTGCCCCCATAGCCTTCTAAATGTAGGATGGAAGCGAGCATGAATGCTCGAACATATGAAGAGGAAGAATACGGTCCTGCAAATAAATGCTTGGCTTCGAGAGGTCTTAAAGATGCATTACCCAATTCATGGAAACATCTGCTGCTGTTGGAACTGTCTACCTTTTCTAAAGCCGACATATAAGCTCCCAGCCCACAGGAGATGACTGCCTCCGATCCAGCAGACCGAAGAACTGAGCTAATTCATGAGCTCGCCACTAGAGGGCACTTCGATAGGTCTCGTGATCATGCGATTCAGCCAGTAGGAACACAGCATCATGATGACGTAGGTGGATGGTATATAAGGAGGACTCAGCACCTGCTCGATCTCTGTTCCTGTCAGTCAGTCAAGTTAAAGTGTCAGTCACCCCAGCAGCAGCAGCAGAATAGGAGGAGAAAGCAGCAGAAAAGAAAGTATCTATTTCGCAATATTATTATATTATTATTTCTGTAGCAGCAGCATATGATGCTTATGAATATTCTTATTTGTCCAGTAGCTGCAACTGTGATGTCAGTAGCAGGTTCCAGCATGTCAGGACCTGCACCCATGACGTCAGCATCAGCAGGCTCCAACCTGTTGGGGTCTGCACACATGGTGGCCTTGGACTCTTCCATGCAGGATCCTGTAGTGCAGCTTCTTAGCAGCATGCTAGAGCAGGATAGTGAAGTGCTAATTTCATTGCCAGAGACTGCGCTTGAGGGGGCTTCACAGTACTGGACTCCTTCGTATGCGCCATCCATTGGTCATCACACAAGAGACGTCCAACCATCAGTGCAAGCGCAGGTGGCTAACCGCACTGATGTGGATGAGAAGATACCGACCCCCAGTACACCGCAACCTTTACTGTTCGCCTCATGCCTTGTGTTAACAGTTAGTGGCTCAAAATGTCTTCGTGTAGGACTTGAAGTTTCACAGGGCGGTAGCCTGTCAACTGTGTTAGTGCTCGAAAATGTGCCAAAAAATAATAAAGTTAGGTTTTATGACTACGAGTGGGATGAACTCTGTCATGTAAAAACATACATCAAGAAGCATATGACTACTGAATATGATCCATCCCACACCTACCAGGACATGTACTGCATCAGTCTAACTGTGAGTATTCTATCAATGTGTGACCATGCTACACTAAGAATTAAATGTGGTGAGGGTCAGAATACTTTCGTGCAGCACTCGACTGTTGATAACTTGTTCAATCTAGACATGTTGGTAACTAGTACGATAGAGAGACAAAAAGGAGAGTGCCCGTATGTTCAAGCTGTATTCAGTGACATCATTCACTGGCTTCTCACATGTAACATTCACATGGAAGATATAGATCGTTGTTTTAGTACCTGTGTAAGTGCAGTGCTGAAGTCTTGTGCTATTCCTCGAATAGGTGTTGAAAATGTTGAAGTCAAATTTACTCATGGAATAACAGACTATTGCAATGTGCTGATAACATTACGAGATAAACATGCTGATTTTGAAAGATACAAGTATCAGCTGTTTTCGAAATAATGTACTGTACCGATTAAAAAATAATCAAGTGATTTTTTCAATGTTGATGATAATTGTAGATGGTGAATAAATAAATATATTTACAATTTTAAATTTGTGTTTGTGGTTTTATTTCTCTAGACAAAATGTCACATACATTAATGCACGTCAGTACACGTTTATGTACGTTAATGTATGTGACACTCTTCCCTTGAAGTTCATTCTATCATTTAGCCATTGTAGCTCATTTGGTAAGGTGACTGCGTTATAGTGGCTACACACATATTGTTTATCATATAAAAGCCTATTGAACGCCAGTACCTAACACAGTAGGTATCACGGTAGGCTGGGTGAAGCACCATCACCACAAGGACTTTGTTGTTGGTAACTGGCCCTGTGAAGATTCAAATGAAGACCTGAAGAAGAAGAACAAGAAGAACGTAATTCTTCTTCCTGATAATATATGAACAAGTTTTGTAAGTTCATCCAATTGTGGGAAGGCTAATGTCCTCACGACTCTGCTAATACATGTAGATGGGGTCCGATTTGAACATGTTTGTGTATTATCAAAAACACTGTTTCAACCCCAGTATCAGCTATTGCTGGCGATATTGCGAGGTCTAGATGGTGTTACTTACACGACATTCAGTGAAAGTGGTGATATCCTCCCACCTGAAAAACAAAGCCAAACACTGTCTTCATATTTGAAGATGTTGCTGTGAAAAACTAAGACCAAATTCGAAAATATTTCTGTTTCGGTCGTTAAATGGGTGCTGATGTATTTTATCTAAGTCAAATATATTCCATGATCCCCAAACAGTTGGTTAGGGATAACGCAAACCTCATTATAACCTGCAAACAAGACAACCTGAATTTAAAGCACATTTACCATCCACATGTCAGAACTGACATGTTATTCAATGATTTTGTAAAGATATGTGCAGATTGCTGGAATCATTCACAGCATGGGTTTCTCGTTGTTGATAAAACTAGAAAACTGAGTGATGGTAGGTACAGGCGAAACTTTCAAGAGTTTTTGCATATATAGCACGGTAAGAGAGGTTAGTATATCAGTCTACGCTACACCAAGGACAAATTCACGCGTATGTCTATCTCTCAACCCGAGAGGATGGGTGTACACAGACAGAACATTCGCTTGTACTTGGATGCCAAAATGCAGGCTATGGTGCATAAAGTTGCAAGTATGCCCAGGGAACTAGAGACGTATTACCAGACTCTTCTGAGAATGGTGAATGCGTTAAATGAGCTAATTAATCAAGTCGGTAAGAAAGTAACCGACTTAACTGAAAAGGTCGAGGCTATTGAGGGGAAAATAGATGTAGACTTCCTTGTTGTTGAGAAAGGTAATGAGGATGATAGCAAGAGGAGGAAGAAACTGACCGGATATATAAAGCCTCACCCCACGGAGATGGCTGATTAGTAGACACCGAGATATCGAAGATGCAGAAAGTGATTCAAGCGCGTGAAGCAGTCTGTGAGAAACTGTGGCTGCTGAGGTTGGGGCATACGGACTATGGGGCGGCACGTGGAAAATAAAGTTACATATTTCATTTGTTTTGCCGTTTTCAACACAGGTTCTCTAACTACAATGTTGGCAACCAGAAAGTGATTAGCAAAAACGTGATGCCCGCAATTAGAGTTCACTGTGCCCCCTCTGATGGAGAATAAAATTTGTTGATTATTGAAGTTCATTACTTTGAGGATTTAGGACGATGTATGGGATTCATAGAAAATGCAGTTTACTATAACAATTTTCACTATATTCTGAAAACCATGCAGAGAAAAGTTCCAGACAAATGATTACCCATATCAGCTGCTGTACTGTCAGAGCTGTTCAGTGTCTATTGTGCGGATCCTATTATCCCTAGATAACGAAACTGTTCAATAATCGTTATCGACGTAAATGTTCCAAGTGAATGTTCGCCAAAATTTGATGTTAATACTCATCAAACAACACGCTAGTATTGGTAGAAAGTCAGTCCTGCGGGGACACGTGAAAATACGACATATGCAAACTGAAAATAAACAACTGAAGTCGTTCCGTTATTAACTCTTTACCCAAATGCGAACTCATTGTTACGTGCATACCGAGTTACATAATACGGCATCCAAGGCTGTTCCTGGCAACTGCACAAACGCAACACGGTTTCCGACAGGGAGTGCACGCTGATACAAATCTAGAAGAGTACTGGGGCCTTACTCTAGCTCGCACACACTTATTTATATAGCCACAGTGCGGACCGCCGAAGGCGCAGCCGACAACATTTGCCTTACTGACTAGCAGCTGGGGCTAGCAGAACAACACTTCAATTTACTAAATAATTAATTCCTTCATTCGCTGAAGGCCAATGAAGCTCTCGATTTAATTGTGCAATCAGCACACAGGTAAGTATCTATAATAAAATTGTAATGTGACTAGGTTAAATACTTTTGGTGAGAGAATTATTTTAATTGTACTGCACGCAATAGATGAGGTCTGAACTTGCCCTTTGGAGAGACGCTACAGCTACAGTTTTATAGCTACCTTTTTGCAACTTCTCACATCTTTGTTATTATAGCGTATCTCCATTCTACCTAAATCCAAACATCCGAGCTTTATCTAATCACATACTTAGTCGCCGGCCAGAGTGGCCGAGCGGTTCTAAACGCTTCAGGCTGGTCGCAGGTTCGAATCCTGCCTCGGGGATGGATGTGTGTGACGTCCTTAGGTTAGTTAGGTTTAAGTAATTCAAAGTTCTAGGGGACTGATGACCTCAGATGTTAAGTCCCATAGTGTTCATAGCCACTTACTTCACCTATCTTGCTTCCAAACTTTTAGGACACAAGAACAGAAAATCACGAATTTCAACCCAAATGCCTGACGGGGTCGCAGGTTTGAATTCTGCCTCGGGCATGGATGTTTGTGATGTCTTTGGGTTAGTTAAGTTTAAGTAGTTCTAAGTTCTAGGGGACTGTTGTCATTAGAAGTTAAGTCCCATAGTGCTCAGAGAGCATTTGAACCATTTTATCGACCAAAATATTAGTGTGTGAGATCCAGCATGCTGTTTCCATTAAATTACAATGAAAAAGGAATCCGAGTATAAATTTAGAAGTTTCTAGCTCCTTCCTGTTGCACAGATGATTTTTACGTAAAATGTCCAAATTTCGAAAAGTGTTAAAGTTACTAAACTGAAACTTAACACATTATTATTTTAACATTACTCCTGACATGCTATTAAGTTTTCGGATTATTTATTTTATTTTAAGGTATTGCGCAACATTCGAGACGTCATAGCTAGTTACAGCGGACTATGCTGGCACCCAATGGAAAGCATATGAATTTTATATGGCGCGAGTAGGCGGCTTTCCTAGAAGAACTTTAAGCCGGTTACTGACTCTCTCCGATAGCTCTAAGAAAAACAAAAGCACACGAGAACGAGGGTGTTGCCATTAATGAATTCATTATTTGTCACATCCCCGGTCAAATAGATAGAACATTCGGTGTTAGCAGGGGAAGACCGTGCATGTTGCGTATTCATCCTGCAATTGTAACTGAAGACACAATACAGGTTGTTGATAGGCAGTTAGAGAGAACACCCGGCTTAATGAATCTTATTTTCCTAAAACCTACCAAAAAACTTATAAATTATTCAATTAATGATGGGGAAACGTACCGTGAAATACTGCACATGACAGGTGTACACAAGATCACGAAAAGCCTGAGAAACAAGAAACCTAAAACCATTATAGAACCAATAGTTGAAGGTGAAATCAACAACAGCAGCAGCGGTGATGTTATTGACGTTGATCCTAAAGCAGTGAACAATCAAATCCCACAGTATATATATTATGACCACCCCAACGAACTAATAGATCGACTATGGCTTCTCATAGCATCAGCTGCTGCAGGTAATACAGCTCATTCGAATGAGGTTGTTTCAGTAACCTCGGAATTTAGAGAGAGAGGTATCATTGAATAAGTATGGAGACAGTAGTTCGAGAACTGTACAAATCAGCACGCAAAACTTACCCTCGCAGCCATGTTATGATCAAAGGTTTGGATGACTTGTGGCAAGCTGATCTTGTAGAAATAAGGCAGTATTCACATGAGAATAATGGATTCAAATATATTTTAGTGGTTATTGATACATACTCAAAATTTGCCTTGGCATAACCTGTCAAAACAAAAACGGGTCGAAATATCGCCAGTGTTTTCGAGCATTTGCTACAGACAGGGTCGAATCGATGCCCTGATAACCTCCAAACCGATCACGGTGGGGAGTTCTACAATAGCTATTTCAAGACAGTGATGCAGCGGTCCGGAATTTATCACTACTCACATTCATTGTGAGAGGCACTGTGGCATCAAGCAGTCAGGCCTGCAAGATGAGTGGTCTGCCAAATGAGTGGACTCTTTCTTATTTATCAAGTAACATGAACTCTGATACTCACAATTAAGTAACAAATTATTCGCCTGTTTGAATATTACGCAACGGATACGGAAATGCACACCTGACGATTAGTAATTTACACAACTCTGACTGTTCACTACGCACTGGCAATACTACATTTTCTTTCTTATTTAACGGCATTGATCAACACGTGGCCATCGCACTGAATATGAATGGCGCACACATAAATCCTGGGTATCGTGACAACATACTATTCGAAGGAAAAGGCCACCAATCTTTTTCTTTTCACTATCTTATTTATTCCGATAAATTCTATAACCTACACACACAAATTCTATAACCTACAACAATAACACATGAGAAATTCCGCCCAGTGGGCATGGCTTTACATTGGTGATTCTCTTTCTTATGGTCTCGTAATTATTTAACGCTACAGTGCACTTTCTGGATAGGATGGTGGATCTTTTGCTATATCTCACACTTCGACTCTCACACCCATCATCACGAAAATGTCCTCCAGACCGAATGGTACAAAAAGGAACATGCATAACCCACTGCCTCTAAAACTATCTTGTTACTCTCCCATGGCAACCACACATACCTAAAATTCATGAAATACATCACACTGGCAACATACAATACAAAGAATAGTCACAACGTTATAATCACATCACTTTCAGCTTTCCCACATCAACTAGTATTTATCCCAGTTTCACACAACACTGCCCCACTAGGTAACTTTTCTTTCCTACTATGAACTCCAGAGGATATATGCACGTCTTCCTGTGCAATGCAAGCCAAGTGGCGTTGCTGGATAGACGGCTGACTCACCTTGCTTCTCTCTCAGAGTATTATAGTTTGAATCAAGCGTCACACGGAAACATAACGCGCAAAGTAATATTAAGAACATTTTCATCACACACGCGAGTCCTCAACTGATACCATGGACGAGTACTCCTCTTTATCCTTTGTCTCATACACAGATTGAGACTCACACAGTACTCACCACGTGGAAGTACTCGTCTCTAATTTCAAGTCCTGCATATGCCATTTCTTAAATATTTCCAACTTATAGTACACACGCTAGTAATTCAGCTTAACTTAAGCACTCGGAAGTATTTCAACTTATTGCTACACGTGGTTTCATTGTGGCCATTGGTCACTTCCGAAGATTACAACGATCCCCTTAATATTACCTGCCTGACATTTAATTCTCCCCACAAAAGTTCCTGAAATAGCGAAATTATTATTCCAAACTACTCTTAAGTATTTCACATGTATACCATGTCTCCACTCTTTTGTCTTTATGGAGCACACCTAAGACAGGACTTACCAACACTAGATCCAGCGGCAGAGTGCTGAAACATCGCCGTTCTTCAGGTCAGCTCGCACCTCCGTCGAGGTAGGGGCGCACCATGTTACCGTATTGGTCAGCCACATTTCAGGCGCTCAAAGCTCAGGTAAATTTCATCTCTTTGGTTCCACCAAAGGTGACCAAAGGACCGCCTCAGAGATGATCATATATTGCACATTCACTATCTGTGGTTATCAGACGACCATACATTCATTCATTTCGCAGATCTCACCAAATTGGATGTAGGGATTTATTTTGTGGGAGTGCACATGTGATCAATAAAATAAATAAATTGTCATTGTTTCCTATACTGGTATCCAGCTTCGGTGTATTAAGTGAAACTGAGTTATTATTACAAAAAAAAGTTGTTCTGACAAAAATAACGAAGAATGTTGTACCTATTTTCAATGTCGGGCGGTACTGTACCCTTTCGATTCATCTGAAGGCAGGTATCGTGGAGCGTCTGAACACAACAATAAAAGGTCGAATGTGCATGCGTTTTAACATACGAGACTCATACAAATGGACAGATATCCTCCCAGAAATAATTGCTCAGTATAATCGAACCAAACGCAACACAATAAAAATGAGACCAATCGATGTTCGTGATAATGGACTCATGGATACAGTGCACTATCACATTAAGATGTTGGATGCACGCAAACAGAAATTTAATGTAGGTGATTTGGTACGTATCTCAAAACACAAGACGGCATTTGAGAAATCATACCTACCGAACTGGTCAACAGAGATATTTACAGTTTCAAATGTGACACGAACGAATCCTAGAACTTATACAGGGTGTTACAAAAAGGTACGGCCAAACTTTCAGGAAACATTCCTCACACACAAATAAAGGGAAGATGTTATGTGGACATGTGTCCGGAAACGCTTAATTTCCATGTTAGAGCTCATTTTAGTTTCGTCAGTATGTACTGTACTTCCTCGATTCACCGCCACTTGGCCCAATTGAAGGAAGGTAATGTTTACTTCGGTGCTTGTGTTGACATGTGACTCATTGCTCTACAGTACTAGCATCAAGCACATCAGTACGTAGCATCAACAGGTTAGTGTTCATCACGAACGTGGTTTTGCAGTCAGTGCAATGTTTACAAATGTGGAGTTGGCAGATGCCCATTTGATGTATGGATTAGCACAGGGCAATAGCCGTGGCGCGGTACGTTTGTATCGAGACAGATTTCCAGAACGAAGGTGTCCCGACAGGAAGACGTTCGAAGCAATTGATCGGCGTCTTAGGGAGCACGGAACATTCCACCCTATGACTCGCGACTGGGGAAGACCTAGAACGACGAGGACACCTGCAATGCACCAGACAATTCTTCTCGCAGTTAACGATAACCATAATGTCAGCGTCAGAGAAGTTGCTGCTGTACAAGGTTACGTTGACCACGTCACTGTATGGAGAGTGCTACGGGAGAACCAGTTGTTTCCGTACCATGTACAGCGTGTGCAGGCGCTATCAGCATCTGATTGGCCTCCATGGGTACGCTTTTGCGAATGGTTCATCCAACAATGCTTCAATCCTCATTTCAGTGCAAATGTTCTCTTTGCGGATGAGGCTTCATTCCAACGTGATCAAATTGTAAATTTTCACAATCAACATGTGTGGGTTTGACGAGAATCCGCACGCAGTTGTGCAATCACGTCATCGACACAGATTTTCTGTGAAAGTTTGGGCAGACATTGTTGGTGATGTCTTGATTGGGCCCCACGTTCTTCCACCTACGCTCAATGGAACACGCTATCGTGATTTCATACGGGATACTCTACCTGTGCTGCTAGAACATGTGCCTTTACAAGTACGACACAACATGTGGTTCATGCACGATGGAGCTCCTGCACATTTCAGTCGAAGTGTTCGTACGCTTCTCAACAACAGATTCGGTGACCGATGGATTGGTGTAGGCGGACCAATTCCATGGCCTCCACACTCTCCTGACCTCAACCCTGTGACTTTCATTGTGGGGGGATTTGAAAGCTCTTGTCTAAGCAACCCCGGAACCAAATGTAGAGACTCTTCGTGCTCGTATTGTGGACGGCTGTGATACAATACGCCATTCTCCAGGGCTGCATCAGCGCATCAGGGATTCCATGCGACGGAGGGTGGATGCATGTATCCTCGCTAACGGAGGATATTTTGAACATTTCCTTTAACAAAGTATTTGAAGTCACGCTGGTACGTTGTGTTGCTGTGTGTTTCCATTCCATGATTAATGCGATTTGAAGAGAAGTAAGAAAATGAGCTCTAACATGGAAAGTAAGCGTTTCCGGACACATCTCCACATAACATATTTTCTTTCTTTGTGTGTGAGGAATGTTTCCTGAAAGTTTTGCCGTACCTTTTTGTAACACCCTGTATATTGAAGGAAGAGGCGAAGAAATTGGACGCTGTTTCTACACAGGCTGTTTCTACACCGGGGACCTGCAGAAAAGCTCAGAACCCAATGTTTTTCTTGTGGAGAGAGTCATAAGACTTCGGGGAAATAGAGCTCAAGTCAAATAGCTTGGTTTTCCTGCTGCACAAAACAGCTGGATCAATGCCGACGATTTGCTATATAATGGGCGTGCATAGTCAACACCCATCACAGTAGCGTGCTAGGAGAAGTATTAGAGGATGTGGGGGTATTTTAGACAAACTACCAGTGGAATTGCACATCCCTGGGTATAGCTACTGTGGACCTGGGACAAGGCTTCAAAAACGCTTGGGAGTTAATCTGCTCTACGAAGCATGTATGAAACACGACATTGTATACGCTGCTAATAAAGATCTATCAAGTCGTCACATTGCAGATAGGATTTTAGCTGATAAGGCTAAGGCGATACGGAGAAGAAAGGATATTGGTGTAGGTCAATGCATCGCAGCATTTGCAGTTGATAAAACCTTGCGCGGAAAAATTAAGTTGGATTCAGGAGTGATGAATTTCAAGCGATTTATGAATGCTGCACGCTGTACACTAAACAAGAAGAAGAACAAGAAGAACAGGGAGCAGGGCTGTTTGAAGAACTGCATCCTGACAGCGATGTATGCAGCTAAAAACGCACTGAAGCAGCAAGATGCGGGGAGAAGGAGAAGAAGAGGATCGGTTAAAGCACCCGGAGTTCTACCATTACCCAAGACATCTGACGGTTTTCTTCCATTTCTCATCCCGGCCCGCTCCGGGCTCCCGGCGGTAGGCTCCTTCGCTGGTGGTGCTGCAGCTATTGCTCGATCGGTCAAGAACGCGCAAAGCTCCCAAGCACAATTACAAGAGGCAAGAAGACATAACCGCGTGATGGAAGCCGCAGCCATCGGAAAAGGACTATACTTGAAACCGTACAGGAAAGTGCTTGCTGTGTTCATAAATAATTTTAAAAAAGCCCATTAGCGGTCCTACCAGATCGACCTCTCACAAATACAGATCTTCTTAAGTTCGTTAAAGACAAATTGAAGATACGAATTTCCTGTTGTCTGTTTATGCGGGATACATTACCGAAGACTATGTGAGAAACTGGTGAATGCGGTATTGTGAATCTGGATGTTGCTGGAGGCCCCGGCACCCACTGGGTATCATATGTTATGAATAATGCGGATACCGTCTCCTATTTCGACTCATTTGGTGATCTGCAGCCACCAGAAGAATTACAACGATACTTCACTCACAGAAGTCGTGTGATCTACAATTATCGACGCTATTAGGACTTTACATACCTCTGTGGACATCTTTGCGTTGTGTTTCTCTTGACGTTTACAAAGAAGAAGAAGAAGAAGAAGAAGAAGAAGAAGAAGAAGAAAAAGAAGCATGCTATAGAAGGAGGAGGTTTAAACATTCATTCATCAGTTGAGGTTCAGATGCACTGTCGTACACTTTGACGTTAAAAGAATGATCATCTGTATTGCGTGCAAATTACTTCCTGCCAATTGATTTGAGCGTTGGTGAACGGAGTATTGTATTGATTGGACTGGTGATGAAATCAGGATTGTCATCCAGCACCAAGACGCACTCACGCTTCTATGCAAGAGTTCCATATATCTAGAGGGGTCATTGAAGAAACCCGGCGGCAGCGACACAGTAGGATCCAAGCTGACACGTAACGCTTTAACACTCCTGTTCCAAGAGATGCGCTATGAACTCAATGGGTCTGAGATCAACCGCACACGCAATGTCGGCATAACGTCAACCCATAAAACATACGTCTCGGCATCACCAGCAGATCTGCATGTTTTAGAAAATACAGGGTGGTTCATAGACAATCCAGAGGATACAACACTTGCAGAGTACAAGCGATTTACAGCCTGCATACCTCCAAAAATGCTTAAAGGGTACTTTGAGGACATGAGACAGATTATTATGAACGCTAAACAGGAACTCATTTTGGTGCGGAGTGTGACAGAGAATAACTCATACGTTCAAGGAGCTCAAGAGAAGAATATGATCATAATCAGCAAGATAATGTGGAAAATGCCTCACATCAGTGTATTAGACGAGGAGCGTTTGAAGCTTTTAAAAGTTATGAATTCAGGTACATTTCTATCACTGACATTTCGCTCATGGGAAATTTTCGAGTACCCAGTGTTACCGACTGTGAGGAGACAAACATGGGCTATTAAAACATCCAGCCATCTAGAGACACCCAGATTCATCATACTTGCGTTTCAGACTGATAGAAGCAGCAAATGATTCCATCGTGTTCGATAACTTAAACTTAACTATGGCCAGAGTCTACCCCAATTCAGAATTCCACCCATATGACAATCTACATTTGCAGTGGAGTCAATAAGTATACAGTAACGCATACGACATGTATGCAAGGTTTTGCGCTTCTTGCTATGAAATTGCTGAAGGAGAGGGAGGAGGGTGTCTACTCAGTCTGCGTAAGTTCAAATACCTTTCTTCGATCATCGTAATAGACTGCTCTAAACAGAATGAGATAATTAAGTCTGGACCTATAGATGGGTTCAAATGGCTCTGAGCACTATGGGACTCAACATCTGTGGTCACCAGACCCCTAGAACGTAGAACTACTTAAACCTAACTAACCTAAGGACATCACACACATCCATGCCAGAGGCAGGATTCGAACCTGCCACCGTAGCGGTCTATAGATGGGCGAATTGAATTTGAATCATCGACAAATTTCCCAGAACACTCTGCTGCGTATGCTCTATTTCTACAAGGCCATGTGATCAACTATTGCCCGCTCACAGGGGTTGTGAAGCGAGCTGTATAAATGAATAGGAACTGCTCCGTACCTAGAGCATTTCACGATGACGTGTCATGGTGTGTACATCATAGTGGACGCTCAGGGTTTGTATGATGGTGAGCATAGGCAGTTCGTATTGAGGCGTTACTTTCGTTTTGCCTCAGGTTACAGTAGGAAGTAATTATGTTTTCTATATCGAGATATAAGTTTTTCTTTGATTGCTAGCAGCTTCAATACTTCGCTGGGTGAAAGGAATATTTGACTCATTTGTTTGTTTCTTTTCATCATTTCACAAAAAAGTCACACGCCGTTTATATGTATACTCCTTGTTCCATCCTGCATGAGTGTGCATGGGTATGAATGGAAGTCAAATGTAGAGGGAGCATGTACCAAAGGGAACAGTTTAAGGGAATAGCAGTCATTGCCAACATTACAAGAATAACGGCAGGTAGGCCAGAGCAGCTAGCAAAGATGAAAACAGGCACGCGGGTAGGTTACAAAGTTGGGGGAGTGAGGTGAGGCTCCCCACCACCGCGTCTGAATAGTAACGTTGGTCGGATTTCGGGGCGTGGAGAGCACTGTGGGGCCAGCCATGAGACGGACCGGACGCGGGAGCACAGCAGCTCGCAGATTTGGTGAGATAGAAATGAGGTAATATGGCTAAAAATTCACGACAGGGTATGCTCATAGCACACACTCAACATACCTTCATCGGTACAGGTTGCGGTTTTAATTTATTTGCAATAGTTTTCTCTGAAATGTGTTTGTAAAATTTTGCTTTGTGGTAGTGAGCATGCAACAGGATCCATCAGTTCATGTAGCTATTTCCCGAGTTATAAGTTTCACTTCTTGCTCAATGAGTGCAGATTGCGAATCGGATGGTAGACCGAGAAATTTCTGTCGCGAAATTTAATTATTTTTGGTACTTTCTTTGTGAGTTCAGTTCTCACTTCATTTTGGCGCCAATAGTACATCATTTTTGCCCAGAATCTTTTCTCTGATAGAGGTTATCTACCTTCAGCAGGGGCCTACCTTAAATTTCTAGTGATGTAATTCTTGCATGACGATCAGTGAGTCTCAAAGAATGAATGACGATTTTCCCGCTAAAGACGGTGTGGCCCACTTATGTATTTTTTGTATTATTATGAAATTATGTGTCATATATTTTTTGTGTTATTATGAAATTATGTGTCATATATGAAATTATTCGTGTAGTGTTTTCGTTTTGTCATTGTCCTACCCATGAGAAGTAACGGTGATTCAGAGATAAGTTTTGTAACTAAAGAAAAATTGTAATGTGTCGGCTTCGAAAGTTTTCATCAAAGTAGAAAATAAATCTATTAAATGAGAGTCAGCGTTTCAGTTAAGGAATATTCCCCCTGTCACCTGACACATGAAATGGGTAGGATGTATCTTATTCAGTTCGATTTTCTAAAGTTAATGAAAGCCAGAGATAATCTGCAATGTGAATTTAGATAGGCTACCAGCTGCTATAGGACGGCTATGAGTTCAACCACCCCAGAACGTGTTATCTTAGAGAAACTCGCACCAATTTCCGTTGTGTATATTGAAAAAATTATTAATTCGTTTATCAATTTAATCAAATAAGGGTCACAATATACACTCCTGGAAATGGAAAAAAGAACACATTGACACCGGTGTGTCAGACCCACCATACTTGCTCCGGACACTGCGAGAGGGCTGTACAAGCAATGATCACACGCACGGCACAGCGGACACACCAGGAACCGCGGTGTTGGCCGTCGAATGGCGCTAGCTGCGCAGCATTTGTGCACCGCCACCGTCAGTGTCAGCCAGTTTGCCGTGGCATACGGAGCTCCATCGCAGTCTTTAACACTGGTAGCATGCCGCGACAGCGTGGACGTGAACCGTATGTGCAGTTGACGGACTTTGAGCGAGGGCGTATAGTGGGCATGCGGGAGGCCGGGTGGACGTACCGACGAATTGCTCAACACGTGGAGCGTGAAGTCTCCACAGTACATCGATGTTGTCGCCAGTGGTCGGTGGAAGGTGCACGTGCCCGTCGACCTGGGACCGGACCGCAGCGACGCACGGATGCACGCCAAGACCGTAGGATCCTACGCAGTGCCGTAGGGGACCACACCGCCACTTCCCAGCAAATTAGGGACACTGTTGCTCCTGGGGTATCGGCGAGGACCATTCGCAACCGTCTCCATGAAGCTGGGCTACGGTCCCGCACACCGTTAGGCCGTCTTCCGCTCACGCCCCAACATCGTGCAGCCCGCCTCCAGTGGTGTCGCGACAGGCGTGAATGGAGGGACGAATGGAGACGTATCGTCTTCAGCGATGAGAGTCGCTTCTGCCTTGGTGCCAATGATGGTCGTATGCGTGCAGGTGAGCGCCACAATCAGGACTGCATACGACCGAGGCACACAGGGCCAACACCCGGCATCATGGTGTGGGGAGCGATCTCCTACACTGGCCGTACACCTCTGGTGATCGTCGAGGGGACACTGAATAGTGCACGGTACATCCAAACCGTCATCGAACCCATCGTCCTACCATTGCTAGACCGGCAAGGGAACTTGCTGTTCCAACAGGACAATGCACGTCCGCATGTATCCCGTGCCACCCAACGTGCTCTAGAAGGTGTAAGTCAACTACCCTGGCCAGCAAGATCTCCGGATCTGTCCCCGATTGAGCATGTTTGGGACTGGATGAAGCGTCGTCTCACGCGGTCTGCACGTCCAGCACGAACGCTGGTCCAACTGAGGCGCCAGGTGGAAATGGCATGGCAAGCCGTTCCACAAGACTACATCCAGCATCTCTACGATCGTCTCCATGGGAGAATAGCAGCCTGCATTGCTGCGAAAGGTGGATATACACTGTACTAGTGCCGACATTGTGCATGCTCTATTGCCTGTGTCTATGCGCCTGTGGTTCTGTCAGTGGCGTGTATCTGACCCCAGGAATGTGTCAATAAAGTTTCCCCTTCCTGGGACAATGAATTCACGGTGTTCTTATTTCAATTTCCAGGAGTGTAGACACCATTTCTTATTGGCCTGGCATATTAGCAGCCAGGACACAAAGTCGGGTACAATTCTCTTAGGTAATGCGAGGAGGTGGTCACACAGGTTCAATATAAATTAAAAATATATAAGGAACCAGCATACAGCCAACCAGAGTCCATGTATTTTAACAATATGGAGAGGAGAATAAGGAAGGTACTAAGGGTGTGTAAGTTATGTCAGAAAGCAAAACATGTTGGACTGATGACCACAGATGTTAAGTCCCATAGTGCTCAGAGCCATTTGAGCCAACACATGTTGCGGACCGACACAGACACCCCTGTGCCCTATAGTTCCGAAGAAATTGAAAAAGACAGGAGCAGCGGACCTTCTACGCCCACTCCCAATGTCAATTGAAAGGTATAGGTATGTTCTAGTGGTCACGGAACTCGTGTCGAAGTATGCGACTTTTACGCCTTTAAAACGCGCCACAAGAAAATCCGAAGCGGCCGCTTTAACGAGGCATTTTCTACGTGACGTTGGACGTTTAGTCAGCTTAATTTCTGAGAACGGTCCACAATATTCATCTCACGATACAGACCAGCAGGAAATCCCAGTGAAAGAGTAATTAAAGAGCTAGTTAAGTTATGTAGAATCCATTGTAATAGACGGCACCGAAACTGGGAGCGAAATTTGGTGGACTTCCAGTATATTATAAATGAAATGCCACATGGAGTGACAGGAATGTCCCCAATTGAGATCCTAAGAAACCAAAGACCGCCAGACAAGATCCAGTAGTTAGTAGATTGGCCAGCTGAAATCAGGCAACGGCATAACGAGGTAATCAAAATTGCGGTAGACCGAATACAGAAGGAAGCAGCGAGAAGGAAAAAAAATCAAAAGGGGAAGGTGCGCTCATTAACTCTGAGTATTGGCGATAAGGTGCTGATACGAGCCCACAGGTTATCAAAGAAGCATAAACATATATGCAGTAAGTTTTTTTAATGTATATATAGGTCCATTTAGAGTTCGACGAGTCGCGCACACACACGCTGTCAAAGTGGAAACGTTGAGGTCACGTAAACCTAGAGGCCTACACCACGTCTCAAACATCAAGTTACGGCAAGAATAATAGATCACAGGCATCGTTTAGTTATCATTTTGCAAGGTATAAGTTGTGAGTCTAGTCATCGCCTTTAGTTTTCTACGTTGTTTGTGTATGATGAAATACACAGGAGACCAAATCAGTGTCTTGGAATTTGTTCTATGGTAGTGACATACACTCCTGGAAATGGAAAAAAGAACACATTGACACCGGTGTGTCAGACCCACCATACTTGCTCCGGACACTGCGAGAGGGCTGTACAAGCAATGATCACACGCACGGCACAGCGGACACACCAGGAACCGCGGTGTTGGCCGTCGAATGGCGCTAGCTGCGCAGCATTTGTGCACCGCCGCCGTCAGTGTCAGCCAGTTTGCCGTGGCATACGGAGCTCCATCGCAGTCTTTAACACTGGTAGCATGCCGCGACAGCATGGACGTGAACCGTATGTGCAGTTGACAGACTTTGAGCGAGGGCGTATAGTGGGCATGCGGAAGGCCGGGTGGATGTACCGCCGAATTGCTCAACATGTGGGGCGTGAGGTCTCCACAGTACATCGATGTTGTCGCCAGTGGTCGGCGGAAGGTGCACGTGCCCGTCGACCTGGGACCGGACCGCAGCGACGCACGGATGCACGCCAAGACCGTAGGATCCTACGCAGTGCCGTAGGGGACCGCACCGCCACTTCCCAGCAAATTAGGGACACTGTTGCTCTTGGGGTATCGGCGAGGACCATTCGCAACCGTCTCCATGAAGCTGGGCTACGGTCCCGCACACCGTTAGGCCGTCTTCCGCTCACGCCCCAACATCGTGCAGCCCGCCTCCAGTGGTGTCGCGACAGGCGTGAATGGAGGTACGAATGGAGACGTGTGGTCTTCAGCGATGAGAGTCGCTTCTGCCTTGGTGCCATCGATGGTCGTATGCGTGTTTGGCGCCGTGCAGGTGAGCGCCACAATCAGGACTGCATACGACCGAGGCACACAGGGCCAACACCCGGCATCATGGTGTAGGGAGCGATCTTCTACACTGGCCGTACACCTCTGGTGATCGTCGAGGGGACACTGAATAGTGCACGGTACATCCAAACCGTCATCGAACCCATCGTTCTACCATTCCTAGACCGGCAAGGGAACTTGCTGTTCCAACAGGACAATCCACGTCTGCATGTACCCCGTGCCACCCAACGTGCTCTAGAAGGTGTAAGTCAACTACCCTGGCCAGCAAGATCTCCAGATCTGTCCCCCATTGAGCATGTTTGGGACTGGATGAAGCGTCGTCTCACGCGGTGTGCACGTCCAGCACGAACGCTGGTCCAACTGAGGCGCCAGGTGGAAATGGCATGGCAAGCCGTTCCACAGGACTACATCCAGCATCTCTACGATCATCTCCATGGGAGAATAGCAGCCTGCATTGCTGCGAAAGGTGGATATACACTGTACTAATGCCGACATTGTGCATGCTCTGTTGCCTGTGTCTATGTGCCTGTGGTTCTGTCAGTGTGATCATGAGATGTATCTGACCCCAGGAATGTGTCAATAAAGTTTCCCCTTCCTGGGGCAATGAATTCACGGTGTTCTTATTTCAATTTCCAGGAGTGTATGAGTGAAGGGCCATAGTCTATTGACAGACAAACAATGCGCAGCCGACACCAGCAGACGAACTCGTGCGTTAGACTTTGTTACGCCACAGAGTGCGGCCAGCTGATAAGTCTTGACTCGCGCCAAAGCTGCGCCAGTCCCGACTTTCGGCGACCAAGTTTTGCCAGGGACGCATTTTTGTTGTTGTTGCAGAAATGTAGAGCTCCTGTGACAATGTCGAGTGATGCTGCCTGGGGAAAACCAATATCTATTACAGGAACTTATTTTATCTAAGAAATACATTTTACAAATGTACTTACATTCGCGCTGTGATCCAGCCATCTCGACCTCTAGCTGGTGGGCTAGCTCGGCCAACATGCGAGGGATGAATTCTAGAAAGAAGGGAAAGGCTGAGTATAATATACAGTATGGAAAAAAATATCTGTACCACACATATACACATACATACACACAATCTGTTAAAGGGCGCAGCAGTCTATGGACTGTAGCCCAAACAGATAGAACACACTATTTGCCGCCATCTTGGATTACATCACAGATGAGAGCACCCTCTGGTGGTGGTACTGTGCACTAGGTCAGTAGGAATCCGGACCTCGTGGTGAACACACTGGATGGCTGTGCTACATCAAATTGTTTAAATAAAGACTGGTGCATGCAAAATAAAGACTTATGTCCAGCACTGGTCGAGTCATTTTCCCACGAATCCTTAGGAGGAGGTGGCAGTCGGGTGACTTAGGTTAGTGGAGGTAACCTTCCTTAGAGCCATTTTCTTAGCTTAATAGAGATACACGAATTGACCTTTATTTGCAGCCAAAATTCAAATTTGGCGCCAGTTCCTAGGAAGAGGTGGTGCTCGGGTGACTTAGGTTAGTGGAAGTAGCCCAATTGACCTTTCTTTCCCACCATTTTCTTAGGTTTGTTACATTATCCTGTTGGAATTTGAACTTGATGGGGAGGGGAGGGGAGGGGAGGGGAGGCAAGGTGGCGTGGCATTTTCCCGCCAAATGCCGCATGTTTCAATAACGGTACATGCGTCATCAGTTGACATCATCGCTGCCATCTTGGGTGACGTTATCGCCGCCATCTTGGATAGTGGTACTTTGTACCAGAACCCACCTTGAGTGTGGCCTGAGCTCCCGGTTGTTGCACATCGACAGCGCAGAAAGTTACATATATAGCTGCTTTTCTGTGTTTACTTCGTAGATTCTTACTTAAATTGCGTGTGAGTTTCGTATGGGAGGTGTAATTTCGAATTTTAGTTACTGTAATCGTAAATTCAGGCACATTGTAGAGCAGTCGTTAGGCATTTGTACAGGTTAGTTCATACATTCTTTGCGTGTTTCCCTTGCTTTATCTAGGCACAGACTCGTGTTTCAGTAACTGTTGTTCAACATCGATTAGAATGGACAGGGACTGTGATTGCTGTGTTTGGATGAGGGCTCAGTTGGCATCCCTTCGCTCACAGCTGCAGGCGGCGCTGACTTCGGTCGCACAGCTTGAGGCTGTTTGCCAGTGGGCACCACTGTGGGGAGCCAGACTTGGGTATCACGGGGATGTCAACCTCGTCCCGTCTGTCCCCAGATCGGTCTGCCGCTGTGGTTGCCCCGGTTGCTGCCCGCAGTGGGCTGAGCCCTCACCTGCGTTTAATTGGGAGGTCATTCCAAGGTGTGGCAGGCAGCGAAAGACGTCCCCGGAGGCTGATCAGAAAGCCTTCCCAGTGCGTCTGACAAACAGGTTTCAGGTACTGTCTCTGGCTGAGCCAGATGCAGCTGCCTGAACTGTTTCAGAGGACGATTCTCAGCCTTCAAGGTCCGAGCAATTGCAGAGGGTGGGCTTATTGGTAGTTGGCGTCTCCAATGTTAGGTGCGTAATGCGGCCCCTTAGGGATATGGCGGACAAGGAGGGGAAGAAATCCAGTGTGCACTCCATGTGCATACCAGGTGGAGTCATTCCTGATGTGGTAAGGGTACTTCCGGATGCCATGAAGAACACAGGGTGCAGCCTGCTGCAGGTGGTGGCACATGTCGGCACTAATGATGTGTGTCGCTTTGGATCTGAGGAAATTCCCTCTGGATTCCAGCGGCTATCTGACTTGGTGAAGGCTGCCGGTCTTGCTTACGAGATGAAGGCAGAGCTCACCATCTGCAGCATCGTTGACAGAACCGACTGAGGACCTTTGGTGCAGAGCCGGGTGGAGGGTCTGAATCAGAGGCTCAGACGGTTTTGCGACCGTGTTGGCTGCAGATTCCTTGACTTGCGCCATAGGGTGGTGGGGTTTCAGGTTCCGCTGAATAGGTCACGAGTTCACTACACTGAGCTGGCGGCTACACGGGTAGCGGAGGCTGTGTGGCGTGGACTGGGCTGTTTTTTAGGTTACAAGGCCTCGGGAAAGTACGGGGTGGGCTGCAATCTCAAAGGGTGCAAGGCAAATACAGGACGTGCTTGGATCAAGGAACAGTCGGAATTGAAGTTGTGCTGGGAAAGTTCCTGAGCTTCAAGCGCTAATAGAAAGCACAGAAGCTGAAATCGTTATAGGTACAGAAAGCTGGCTAAAGCCTGAAATAAGTTCTGCAGAAATTTTTACGAAGTCTCAGACGGTGTTCAGGAAAGATAGATTAGGCAGAATTGGTGGTGGAGTGTTTGTGTCTGTCAGTAGTGGCTTATCTTGTAGTGAAGTCGAAGTAGATACTTCGTGCGAATTGGTATGGGTGGAGGTTATAGTTAACAGCCGAACTAAGTTAATAATTGGCTCCTTCTACCGACCCCCAGACTCCGATGATACAGTTGCTGAACAGTTCAGAGAAAATTTGAGTTTCGTAACAAATAAATACCCCACTCATACGGTTATAGTTGGTGGGGACTTCAACCATCCCTCGATATGTTGGCAAAAATACTTGTTCAAAACCGGTGGAAGGCAGAAAACATCTTCCGAGATTGTCCTAAATGCTTTCTCCGAAAATTATTTCCAGCAGTTAGTCCACGAACCAACGCGAATTGTAAATGGTTGCGAAAACACACTTGACCTCTTAGCCACAAACAATCCAGAGCTAATAGAGAGCATCATGACTGATACAGGGATTAGTGATCACAAGGTCGTTGTAGCTAGGCTCAATACCGTTTCTTCCACATCCATCAGAAACAAACGCAACATAATTTTATTTAAAAAAGCGGATAAAGTGTCACTAGAAGCCTTCCTAAGAGACAGTCGCCATTCCTTCCGAACTGACTATGCAAATGTAGACGAGATGTGGCTCAAATTCAAAGATATAGTAGCAACAGCAATTGAGAGATTCACACCTCATAAATTCGTAAGAGATGGAACTGATCCCCCATGGTACACAAAACAGGTCCGAACGCTGTTGCAGAGGCAAAGGAAAAAGGATGCGAAGTTCAGAAAAACGCGAAATCCCGAAGATTGGCTGAAATTTACAGACGCGCGAAATTTGGCACGTACTTCGATGCGAGATGCCTTTAATAGGTTCCACAACGAAACATTGTCTCGAAATTTGGTAGAAAATACGAAGAAATTCTGGTCGTATGTAAAGTACACAAGCGGCAAGACGCAGTCAATACTTTCGCTGCGCAGTGCCGATGGTACTGTTACCGACGACTGTGCCTCTAAAGCGGAGTTATTGAAGGCAGTTTTCCGAAATTCCTTCACCAGGGTAGACGAATGGAATATTCCAGAATTTGAAACACGAACAGCTGCTAGCATGAGTTTATTAGAAGTAGATACCTGAGGGGTTTGCGAAGCAACTCAAATCGCTTGATACGAGCAAGTCTTCAGGTCCAGATTGTATACCGATTAGGTTCCTTTCAGATCACGCTGATACAATAGCTGCCTACTTAGCAATCATATACAACCGCTCGCTCACCGATAGATCTGTACCTACAGATTGGAAAATTGCGGAGTGTTTAAGAAGGGTAGTAGGAGTAATCCATCGAACTACAGACCTATATCATTGACGTTGGTTTGCAGTAGGGTTTTGGAGCATATATTGTATTTAAACATTACGAATCACCTCGATGGGAACGATCTATTGATACGCAATCAGCATGGTTTTAGAAAACAACGTTCTTGTGCAACGCAGCTAACTCTTTATTCGCACGAAGTAATGGCCGCTATCGACAGGGGATCTCAAGTTGATTCCGTATTTCTAGATTTCCGGAAAGCTTTTGACACCGTTCCTCACAAGCGACTTCTAATCAAGCTGCGGAGCTATGGGGTATCGTCTCAGTTGTGCGACTGGATTCGTGATTTCCTGTCAGGAAGGTCGCAGTTCGTAGTAATAGACGGCAAATCATCGAGTAAAACTGAAGTGATATCAGGTGTTCACCAGGGAAGCGTCCTGGGACCTCTGCTGTTCCTGATCTATGTAAATGACCTGGGTGACAATCTGAGCAGTTCTCTTAGACTGTTCGCAGATGATGCTGTAATTTACCATCTAGTAAGGTCATCCGATGACCAGTATCAGTTGCAAAGCGATTTAGAAAAGATCGCTGTATGCTGTGTCAGGTGGCAGTTGACGCTAAATAACGAAAAGTGTGAGATGATCCACATAAGTTCCAAAAGAAATCCGTTGGAATTCGATTACTCGATAAATAGTACAATTGTCAAGGCTGTCAATTCAACTAAGTACCTGGGTGTTAAAACTACGAACAACTTCAGTTGGAAAGACCACATAGATAATATTGTGGGGAAGGCGAGCCAAAGGTTGCGTTTCATTGGCAGGACACTTAGAAGACGCAACAAGTCCACTAAAGAGACAGCTTACACTACACTCGTTCGTCTTCAGTTAAAATATTGCTGCGCCGTGTGGGATCCTTACCAGGTGGGCAGCTCGTTTTGTATTATCACGTAATAGGGGAGAGAGTGTGGCAGAGATGATATGCGAGTTGGGATGGAAGTCATTAACGCAAAGACGTTTTTCGTCGCGGCGAGATCTATTGACGAAATTTCAGTCAGCAATTTTCTCTTCCGAATGCGAAAATATTTTGTTGACCCCAACCTACATAGGTAGGAATGATCATCAAAATAAAATAAGAGAAATCAGAGCTCGAACAGAAAGGTTTAGGTGTTCGTTTTTTCCGCGCGCTGTTCGGGAGTGGAATGGTAGAGAGAGAGTATGATTGTGGTTCGATGAATCCTCTGCCAAGCACTTAAATGTGAATTGCAGAGTAATCATTTAGATGTAGATGTAGATGGGTGACGTCATCGCCGCCATCTTGGGTGACGGTACTTTGTGCTGGACCCCATCTTGCCCCAATACTAGCAACAGTATCGTGTGCACAAGGTATAGATGGGTTGTTCATTGGCGGAGCTGTAATTTGTACTCAGGTCAGTCATGTGGAAAGGATTGTTGCTGAATGAGGGGTATTAAATTATTAGGGAATTCAATATTCTGAGATCCACAGTGTTTAGAGTGTGCAGAGAATACCAAATTTTAGACATTATCTCTCACCATGGACAATGCAGTGACCGACGGCCTTCATTTAACGACCAAGAGAAGCAGCGTTTGCCCGAAGTTGTCAGTGCTGACAGACAAACAACACAGTGTGAAATAACAGCAGAATTCAATGTGAGTCGTACGATGAATGTATCCGTTATGACAGTGCGGCCAAGTTTTCCGTTAATGGGCTATGGCAGCAGAGGACCAACTCGAGTATCTTTGTTAACAGCACGACACCACCGACACTGCCTCTCCTGGGCTCATGACCACATCAGTTGGGTCCTAGACGACTGGAAAACCGTGGCCTGGTCAGATGAGTACCAGATTCAGTTGGTAAGAGCTGAGGGTAGGGCTCGAATGTGACGCAGACTCCACTAAGCCTCGGACCAGAGTTGTCAACGAGGCACTGTACGAGTTGGTGGTGGCTCCATAATCGTGTGGGCTATGTTTACATGGAATGAACTGGGTCGTCTGGTCCAACTGAACCAATCACTGACTGCAAATGTGAATGTGTGGCTTTTTGGCGATCATTTGCAGTCATTCGTGGACTTCATCTTCCAAAACAATGATGGAATTTTATTGAATGACAGTGCACAATGTGACCGAGCCACAATTGCTCACGATTGCTTTGAAGAAAATTCTGGACATTTCGAGACAACTATCTGGCCACCCAGATTGCCCGACATGAATCCCATCGAAAAAGTTTTCGACGTAGTCGAGAGGTCAGTTAATGCACAAAATCCTGCACTGCCAACACTTTCGCAATTATGGACGGCTTTAGAGGCAGCATGGCTCAACATTTCTACAATATACTTCCAACAACTTGTTGAGTCCATGCCAGGTCGAGCTACTGTATTAATCCAGGCAAAATGAGGTCCGATACGGTATTAGGAGGTATCCCATGACTTTTGTCACCTCAGCGTAAAGCACACTGTTTCTAGAAGACGTGCCTTTCACAAATTCTATGTCCAATCGTATTGGTATTCTTTCAGGTCCAATGGTCTGTCCTCTGACGAGTGATTTCGGTTGCTTTTCTATACTGTGGTCACTTATTTCGATACCGTTCGTACCACAGTAGTACGCTTTTCCTCAATGAAACAGTTTTAGAAAACGGTGCTTAGAATTTCAGTACTGCCTCTGTCATCATTCGTCTTGATGCCATTACGCTCACAGAGTTTCAGTAGACAGTTTCCACAAAATTTAACTCCATATGTCGATAGTGACGTGAAAGTAACCATAATACGCTAGATTAATACATCTGTCAATATGTAAACCTAGGTATTTGTAGTGTAGTATCCATCATTGCTATCTGCTGATCAGCTTAACTCATCCCCATCTCATTTGATGCCACTATAGTTTTCTCTGCAGTAAAATCAAAGATGAGGTCTATGCACAAGCTGTGACGAGCCAAGAGGGTTTAAAACATAACATAATTGTAGCATGTGCAGTGATACCGAAAGAATCTCTTCATTATGTCCAGTAGTCGTTTCACAAGCGACTGAAAATATGTTTTACAATAGGCGTTTAACATTTCCAACATTTTATGACATAAATGGAATTTTAAGGAAGTGTTTATGACCACATTCTTTTGTGATTTCCTTTTTTGCTGTTGTTGATGTAATTTTGTAAGGTAGGCATGCTGCAGCACTTTAATAGAGGAACACTGAACAAGATGGCTCAGTGGTTAGCACACGGACCCGCTTTCGGGAGGACGACGGCTCAAGTCCGCGTCCAGTCGTCAGGAATTTGGTTTCCCGTGATTTCCCTAAGTCGCTCCAGGTAAATGCCGGGATGGTTTCTTTGAAAAGGCATCGTCGATTTCGTTCCCCATCCTTGAAACATTCCTTGCTAGTGTTCCGTCTCTAACGACTTCGATATCGACGGAACATTCAGCTCTAATCTTCCTTCCTCCCTTCTTCAGTAGGGACATGATGTACATGTAAAGCCACACTGAACAGGTAGGAAGTAGTTCATTTAATACCAGTCCTTGAAGTAACCTTTCTTTGTTCTCTGTTATCCAATACGAACGTCATCTTGAGTTATGATTATGTTCCTGTCACATAAAATGCTATATGTTTTGTGATTAAATGTAGGAGGGGCACTCAAAGCTAGTAATTTCCTTGCCAGAAAGGAATGTAGTGCTTCATTACAGACGCTGGTAACATCAGTGAACACTGCGAGCAGTTAATTGTTTCTACTTAATGGTATTTGGATATCTGTTATTAAGGGTAATTTACCAACATTTCATTAGTTCCTTAGCTCTTTCTGAAATTAATTCGTTGACAAGGAAATATGCTTCAATTTTCTGCTTACCACTTCAGTCTACGTTTTATCACGTGCTCTAAAGCTTTGTAGTAAAGATGCGATAAGAGCGTCAGTGGGCGATATAATGAGATAGCTTCTCCTTTTTTGCCTTCAGTATTGCTGTTACTCGTGCGATCTTCATTTTTTAAACATGCGTCCTATTTCTCCACATCCCATTCAAAATGGCTAGTAAAAAGATTCTTCCCTTCGGTGGGGGACATAAACAGAACAAATGATATTGTCATAGCGGGGAGCCGAATTCCTTTAAATGCCTCTATCGAAATTCACAGAACTCGTACACAAATTCTAGTGATGAGAACTCTTCTCTTCACCATAACTCTATTAATTACTTGTAGATGAAGCTACCACATTAGCGATTTCCACTACGGTTATGGATGAAGCTACAGAACTAACTCACAAATAAAATCCATTTCATTACATAAGTAGTGCGTTATTTGTCATCCAGACATCTATAGGTGACTGAATTGTAGTGTTGGTAACATGTGATCATCCTGCCTGGTATCATATTATGATAGTATGTGTCAACAGTATTGTAATACGTGTGTGTGTGTGTGTGTGTGTGTGTGTGTGTGTGTGTGTGTGTGTGTGTGTGTGAGTGTGTAATGACTACATCTACGCCTACGTATCTAAATATCCAATGATACTACACATGCCCTGATGTATGACAAAAAGAACTTCGCTCCAGTAACACTATCTAATCTATCTAACCTTGTAAATATAGTATATGAGGCCGGTAAACAATGTTGTCTTAGAACACTCTGTGAATAATATCGACATTTCACCAACTGTTTATCAAACGTTGCATGATGCCATGTGATACAGAGTAACTAACTATGCTTTCTGTGCATTTCAGTGATACTTTCATACCAATGAAATAAACTCGCCACGAATCGCGTTGCTCTTCTGTCGAAACTGTCAATTTCTTAAGACAGATTGTAGATAACCTACACCAGAAAGAACCCAGTGTATCTCCATCATGTTTTGCATTCCATTTGGTCGCTTCATTTTACATCACCTTGAAGAGACTCGGCGTAGTCATTTATCGCTGATGTTATTCGCAAAATAAACAAAGACCGTCCATCTACTTATAACTGTTACTCTATATTTTCGGGTGTTTAGAGAGAGATACTAGAGGCTACAGAAATGTAAATCATGCAATCCCTCTTGTATGTCACATTAAATCATGCCAGAGATAGATCACCTCTTTATAAATGATAAATGAAACAGTCTTCGAACAGTGTTGGAAAGCTTGTCGCTGTATTACCTGTGTAATTTATGTGTATCACAAATAGCAGCGATTGTTGCAAGATTTCCCATTCCCCTTCGCCATCGCCCACCCACCTCCCTCTCTAACATAGGACGACGGTTCAAACCTGCGTCCAGCCATCCTGATTTAGGTTTTCATGATTTCCCTAAATCACATCAGGAAACTGCTGGGATGGATCCTTTGATAGGGCAAGGCCGATTTCCTTCCCCTACCTTGTCTAATCCGACGGGACCGATGATCTCGCAGTTTGGTCCCCTCCACCAAAGCAACCACCAACCATCTAACACAGGCCAACTGCTGACTGTATGAAATGGCAGGAAATTCAAAACATGGTGGGAAATTAAAAAATTGGTGGGAAGTTCAAAATTTGGTGGGGCATTAAAACACTGACCAATTTCTCTACAGGGTTTTACCCCACTCCTATAGTGCCTGTGGGAGTGTTGTCCTTATCCTGAGTATAAATTGGTGGAAATTAAAAAAAATCCAAGGTGGTACTTTGTCCTGCTGGAATTCAAGATCACTGATCTGGGATATGAGCGTAGCTTGCATTTTTGCCAGATTTCCTTGGGTTTCCCCTGACATCAATTGCCTGAGAAAAAGGGTATTTGTTTCCCCTTTGGGTCCAGGTGTGCCCATTAGACAAAAGATACTAGTCTGAGCCTGTGGTTCTGGGGCAGTGGGCATTGTCTCCAACCGTCACCCACCCCATCCCTGTACCAGTTATAGTACAAGGGGCATTGTTTCAACCAAGAAAAAGGGTATTTGTAGATCCATGCCTGTCTGTAATTCACAGTGAGGACAAAAGCTGTTTATTTCCCCTGCAGGTCCAAGTTTGTCTGTTAGATAAGTGATGCCAGTCTGAGCCTCTAGACAGGTAAACATACACTCCTGGAAATTGAAATAAGAACACCGTGAATTCATTGTCCCAGGAAGGGGAAACTTTATTGACACATTCCTGGGGTCAGATACATCACATGATCACACTGACAGAACCACAGGCACATAGACACAGGCAACAGAGCATGCACAATGTCGGCACTAGTACAGTGTATATCCACTTTTCGCAGCAATGCAGGCTGCTATTCTCCCATGGAGACAATCGTAGAGATGCTGGATGTAGTCCTGTGGAACGGCTTGCCATGCCATTTCCACCTGGCGCCTCAGTTGGACCAGCGTTCGTGCTGGACGTGCACACCGCGTGAGACGACGCTTCATCCAGTCCCAAACATGCTCAATCGGGGACAGATCCGAAGATCTTGCTGGCCAGGGTTGTTGACTTACACCTTCTAGAGCACGTTGGGTGGCACGGGATACATGCGGACGTGCATTGTCCTGTTGGAACAGCAAGTTCCCTTGCCGGTCTAGGAATGGTAGAACGATGGGTTCGATGACGATTTGGATGTACCGTGCACTATTCAGTGTCCCCTCGACGACCACCAGAGGTTTACGGCCAGTGTAGGAGATCGCTCCCCACACTATGATACCGGGTGTTGGCCCTGTGTGCCTCGGTCGTATGCAGTCCTGATTGTGGCGCTCACCTGCACGGCGCCAAACACGCATACGACCATCATTGGCACCAAGGCAGAAGCGACTCTCATCGCTGAAGACGACACGTCTCCATTCGTCCCTCCATTCACGCCTGTCGCGACACCACTGGAGGCGGGCTGCACGATGTTGGGGCGTGAGCGGAAGACGGCCTAACGGTGTGCGGGACCGTAGCCCAGCTTCATGGAGACGGTTGCGAATGGTCCTCGCCGATACCCCAGAAGCAACAGCGTCCCTAATTTGCTGGGAAGTGGCGGTGCGGTCCCCTACGGCACTGTGTAGGATCCTACGGTCTTGGCGTGCATCCGTGTGTCGCCGCGGTCCGGTCCCAGGTCGACGGGCACATGCACCTTCCGCCGACCACTGGCGACAACATCGATGTACTGTGGAGACCTCACGCCCCACGTGTTGAGCAATTCGGCGGTACGTCCACCCGGCCTCCCGCATGCCCACTATACGCCCTCGCTCAAAGTCGGTCAAGTGCACATACGGTTCACGTCCATGCTGTCGCGACATGCTATCAGTGTTAAAGACTGCGATGGAGCTCCGTATGCCACGGCAAACTGGCTGATACTGACGGCGGCGGTGCACAAATGCTGCGCAGCTAGCGCCATTCGACGGCCAACACCGCGGTTCCTGGTGTGTCCGCTGTGCCGTGCGTGTGATCATTGCTTGCACAGCCCTCTCGCAGTGTCCGGAGCAAGTATGGTGGGTCTGACATACCGGTGTCAATGTGTTCTTTTTTCCATTTCCAGGAGTGTATATTTCATACTATGGCTAGTAACTAGTCTGAACTTGTATGCCAATCTGATTAACGTGTTTTTCCCAAGCTATTATTCACTCAAACATGTATGGCTATTTTTATAGCTGTCAGATCACTTACAGAATTCAAGTTGGCCACTGAGGTCACACATGCATACTGCTTCTCCTAAGTTAAAGTCTTATTCGCATAAGGCTAGATCTGTCAACTCCTGCTGTGCTGGGAAAGGATGGGAATGCTTACGTGACTATTTTTAAACTAACATTAAACCACAGAGAATGGTCCTCCAAATCACAGCTGTTCCACCTCCACTACTGCCTCTGCACTGCCCACAAGCTGCCCCCACACCCCATGCCGCCATCTGTGGTAGCAGACTAGTCTTTGCGTGCCACTACCACCACGCTGGGCCAGATAACAGGGCCATACTGCGAGTCACTGCCGCTGCACCACATGTAGCATGTGGATTGGGAGTGTTATGCCACCAAAACTGGTGCCAGAGACAGGGAATCGTGTGGCATTGTTATGGATGTCTTGTCTCAAAATTGCCTTGAGCAGATAGAGAACCAACTCGTGAGGATAACATCTTAGACCTCCTGGCAACAAAAGGATCTGAACTTATCGAATCAGTTAACGCAGGGGAAGTTATCAGTGATAACAAGGCTGTGACAGCATCTATGACGACGGGTCCTACAGGGAACGTTAAGAAAGCTAGGAAGATATGTTTGCTCAGCAAGGGTGGCAGGATACAAATTCCAGAATATCTCAGCAGTCAGCATAAAATATTCTGTGATGAGGTCGAAAATGTAGAGAACAAATGAAAAAAAATTCAAATGCATCGTTCAATATGCCCTAGACAAGTATGTTCCGAGTAAGGTTTTAAGGGATGGGAAAGATCTACCATGGTCTAACAGCCGTGTTAGAAAAGCGCTACGTAAACAAAGAGCACTTTATCTCAGATTCAAGAGAAGTAAAAACCTAGCTGACAAACAAAAGCTGAAGGAAGCGAAAATGAGCGTAAGGAGAGCAATGAGAGAAGCGTTCAATGATTTCGAAAGTAAGACGTTGTCAACCAACCTGAGTATATAAACCCTAAGAGACTTTGATCGTATGTAAAATCAGTAAGTGGGTCAAAATCATCTATTCATTCTCTCAGAGACCACACCGACACCGAAACGGAAGATAGAAGAGAGAAGGCCGAAATACTGAACTAGGTCTTCCGAATTTGTTTCACGGTGGAAGATCGTAACACTGTCCCGCCTTTCAATTGTCGTGGGAACGTCGAAATGGCAGATATTGAGATAACCGATCGCGGAATTGAAAAGCAGCTACAATCGCTTAGTAGTGGAAAGGTTTCAGGACCAGATGAGATACCTATAAGATTCCATAAAGATTATTCGAAAGAAGTTGCTCCCCTTCTAACAGTAATTTATCGTAGATCGCTGGAGTAACGAAAGGTACGTGACGACTGGTAAAAAAAGCGCAGGTCATTCCCGTTTTGAAGAAAGGCCGTACGACGGATCCACACAATTATAGACATATATCATTGACGTCAATCTGTTGTAGAATTATGGAACATGTTTTATGCTCAAAAATTATTACGTTCTTGGAAAATGAACAGCCCTCTATAAAAATCGACATGGATTCCACAAACAGAGATCTTAAGAAACTCAGCTCGCTCTCTTCCTCCATGAGATCCACAGCGTAGTGGACAACGGCGCTCAGACTGATGCCATTTTCCTTGATTTCAGTAAGGCATTTGAGACCGTCACGCATTGCCGTTTAACGAGAAAAAAATACGAGCTTACGGAGTATCGGAGCAAACCTGCGATTGGATTCAAGAGTTTCTTGCAGATGGAACTCAACACGTCACTCTTAACGAAACTAAATCGACTGATATAAAGGTAATATCTGGAGTACCACAGGGAAGGGTGATAGGACCGTTGCCGTTCACAATATATATAAATGATCTAGTAGAAAGTGTCGGATGCTCTTTAAAGCTATTCGCAGATGATGCAATTGTTTATACCAAAGTAGCATCGCCAGAAGGTAGTAAGAATTTGCAGAACGACCTGCAGAGAACTGATGAATGGTGCAGACTCTGGCAGTTGAGCCTGAACGTAAATAAATGTAACATATTGCGTATGCATAGGAAAATAAATCCACTACCGTACAGCTACATTATCGATAACAAATAGCTGGAGACAGCATCTGCCGTAAAATATCAAGGCGTAACTATCCAGAGTGATCTTAAGTGGAATGACCATCTAAAAGGTAGTGGAAAAAGCAGACACAAGACTCAGCTTCATAGTTCATAGGAAGAATCTTAAGGAAACGTAACTCATCCACGAAAGAAGTGTCTTATAAGGCGCTCTTTCGCCCGATTCTTGAATATTGTTCATCTACCTGGGATCCCTATCAGGTAGGGCTGAATGAGGAGATAGAGAAGCTACAACGAAGAGCTGCGTGTTTCGTCACGGAATCGTTTAGCTGTTGAGAGAGCGTTACGAAGATGCTAAACAAACTCCACTGGCAGACGTTACAAGAGAGGCGTTGTGCATCACGGAGAGATTTAATATTGAAATTTCTGGACAGCACTTTTCAAGTGTAGTCAGACAACATATTTCTTCCCCCACATACATCTCGCGTACTGACCACTAGGAGAAAATTAGAGAAATTAGAGCCAATACAGAGGCTTACCGACAATCATTCTTCCCACGCACTATTCGCGAGTGGAACAGGGTTGGAGGTATCAGATAGTGGTACTGAAAGTACCCTCCAGCACACACCATTAGATGGCTTGCGGAGTATTATGTAGATTAGGTGCTGCCGTCTCATCTTGACAGGGACTGAGGTAGGACCCGTCGCTGCTGCCACACGCACTGCCGTCATGCTGCTAGCACCGCTACCAACACCCACAAGAAGAAGGTTGGCTGCTCTACCACGCTCCCAGCGCTTAGTGCAGATACTCGGGTAATGGAACACATCCGTGTGCTGACGTTGACAGAGGACGAATGTAAAAATGGCTCTCAGCACTATGGGACTTAACTTCTGACGTCATCAGTCCCCTAGAACTTAGAACTGCTTAAACCTAACTAACCTAAGGACACCACACACATTATGCCCGAGGCAGGATTCGAGCGTGCGTCCGTAGCGGTCGTAGAACCTAGAACCGCTTGGCCACCCAGGCCGGCGACAAATGTAACCATAAGTAGAATGCACACCCGTCATTCCATTGCCATCGTCAGTTGAAGAGTTGTGTGAGTAGAATGTATACCAACGAAGAAAAGGTAGAAATGCTACTCATCTATGGGGAATGTAAGTTAGCAGAACAGTAATTGCAACACTGTTTTATTACGTACGGGTGCATTTAGGACAGTAGTTTATTCCTTTTAAATACTGTTGTGTGGAGTAGGCATATAGTAAAGGCTGTCCTTCCTGTAAACTACATCGACATAACGTTTCTTTTATTGTTGTTGTTGTTGTTGACAGTAGGCCAAATTCAACACAGACAGCGGAACTGTACAGAGAACGATATCCTGACAAAAACTTACCTTTCCGACAGAAGTTTTCTCGTCTTATTGCGACGTTTCAGGAAACGGGAAGTTCTAACCCATGACAACGCAATCGTGGTAGCACTCGCACATACGAAGTTACTGTTCTCGCTTCCGATGCTATGAATCAACATGTGAGCACACGACAGCTTGAACACGAGATTGGCTTTCCTAAAACCAGTGTACATCGCATTCTTACACGTCACCGGTTCCATCCTTACCATGTACACCTACACCAAGAATTGCATAGGAATGATTTCCAGAACCGTGTACAGTACCGTCAGTGGGCACAGCAGCAAATCCTCGCCAACCCGATCTTCTTCTCCAATGTTCTATTTACCGATGAATGTTCCTTTTCAAACAAAGGACAGGTTAATACAAGGAATATGCATTACTGGTCCTTCGACAACCCACGTTGGCTTAGACAGGTGGAACATCAGTGTCAATGGAGAATTAACGTCTGGTGTGGGATCCTTGGTACTACAATTATTGGCCCTTATTTCATCAATGGTAGTCTAAGCGGCACAGCGTATGCCAACTTCCTCAGGCGAATTCTTCCTCCTCTTCTGGATGGCGTGCCTCAAAGAACAAGAATGTTTATGTCGTATCAACACTATGGATGTCCAGCACATAATGCCTTGAGTACACGTCGTGTTCTGAACCGAAGGTATTCTGCCAGGTGGATTGGTCAAGAAGGATCAGTCACTTGGCCTGCTAGATCTCCTGATTTAAATCCTCTGGACTTTTTCCTTTGGGGACAAATTAAAGACGTTGTCTATCGCGATATTCCAACAACTCCAGAGGACATGCAAGAACGTATCGTGCTTGCTTGTAATTCTCTTCAGCAGGAAACACTGGAAGCAGTAACTAATTTTTTCGTTCAACAAGTGCACCAGTGTATCGGTGTCCAGGGTCACCATTTTGAGCATCTTTGAATGCTCTACTCCTGGGCAATGCTACAGGAGAGTCAAAGCCAAGTTTTGGTTATATTTTTACTTAGTTTTCATTTGCTTTCTGACAACTCGAGAAAGTGGACGAGTTTATGATCCTGGGCCCAAAGTCATTTTTGTGTTATGTAATTAATAACGTTATGTTTCAGTGAATGGTACACTGTGTAACATTTTTGAATAGGTCTTTAGGAGAGGAAATGAATTACCGAAAAAAATACAGGGTGCCATTTAAAAAAGTCATATCAATGTTCATATCTTTGTAAAAAACAAAGTTACAACCAAGGCAGTCATGCTGATTGATGTCCCCCTCATGGCTAAATAACATTTACTTGAAACATTTTGTAATTTGCATCTGGACAAACAGTTATTTAGGGTGGTCAAGATAAATGGTACACACTGTATATATATGGTGTATGTGAGCTGCATTGTTTTCCACACAGCATTTGTATGAGTGAATTTTGATGGAGGTTCATAAATACTGAGAGTTTGATTTGCACACTATGTGTGAGTTATGTTTTTCATACCATGTGTGTATGAGTTTTCTGTTTCACTACTGGTGGCTATTCCAAAAGAGATCACATTTAGTTTAGTGTCATACACTCCTGGAAATGGAAAAAAGAACACATTGACACCGGTGTGTCAGACCCACCATACTAGCTCCGGACACTGCGAGAGGGCTGTACAAGCAATGATCACACGCACGGCACAGCGGACACACCAGGAACCGCGGTGTTGGCCGTCGAATGGCGCTAGCTGCGCAGCATTTGTGCACCGCCGCCGTCAGTGTCAGCCAGTTTGCCGTGGCATACGGAGCTCCATCGCAGTCTTTAACACTGGTAGCATGCCGCGACAGCATGGACGTGAACCGTATGTGCAGTTGACAGACTTTGAGCGAGGGCGTATAGTGGGCATGCGGAAGGCCGGGTGGATGTACCGCCGAATTGCTCAACATGTGGGGCGTGAGGTCTCCACAGTACATCGATGTTGTCGCCAGTGGTCGGCGGAAGGTGCACGTGCCCGTCGACCTGGGACCGGACCGCAGCGACGCACGGATGCACGCCAAGACCGTAGGATCCTACGCAGTGCCGTAGGGGACCGCACCGCCACTTCCCAGCAAATTAGGGACATTGTTGCTCTTGGGGTATCGGCGAGGACCATTCGCAACCGTCTCCATGAAGCTGGGCTACGGTCCCGCACACCGTTAGGCCGTCTTCCGCTCACGCCCCAACATCGTGCAGCCCGCCTCCAGTGGTGTCGCGACAGGCGTGAATGGAGGTACGAATGGAGACGTGTGGTCTTCAGCGATGAGAGTCGCTTCTGCCTTGGTGCCATCGATGGTCGTATGCGTGTTTGGCGCCGTGCAGGTGAGCGCCACAATCAGGACTGCATACGACCGAGGCACACAGGGCCAACACCCGGCATCATGGTGTAGGGAGCGATCTTCTACACTGGCCGTACACCTCTGGTGATCGTCGAGGGGACACTGAATAGTGCACGGTACATCCAAACCGTCATCGAACCCATCGTTCCACCATTCCTAAACCGGCAAGGGAACTTGCTGTTCCAACAGGACAATGCACGTCCGCATGTATCCCGTGCCACCCAACGTGCTCTAGAAGGTGTAAGTCAACTACCCTGGCCGGCAAGATCTCCGGATCTGTCCCCGATTGAGCATGTTTGGGACTGGATGAAGCGTCGTCTCACGTGGTCTGCACGTCCTGCACGAACGCTGGTCCAACTGAGGCGCCAGGTGGAAATGGCATGGCAAGCCGTTCCACAGGACTACATCCAGCATCTCTACGATCGTCTCCATGGGAGAATAGCAGCCTGCATTGCTGCGAAAAGTGGATATACACTGTACTAGTGCCGACGTTGTGCATGCTCTGTTGCCTGTGTCTATGTGCCTGTGGTTCTGTCAGTGTGATCATGTGATGTATCTGACCCCAGGAATGTGTCAATAAAGTTTCCCCTTCCTGGGATAATGAATTCACGGTGTTCTTATTTCAATTTCCAGGAGTGTATGTTACACGAGAACTGTAAATAAATATTCCATGTGAAGTGTAGTTAAAGTGCATAACTTGTATGTCTACATCAACTGTTTGTAAACAATGCTACGACTATTTAAACCTGTTAAAATGTTTAAGTCCTTCAGCTATTTGAAAAATGTGCTATGACAATTCCAAGCTGTTGAAAGAATGAAAGTGCATCAGTTGTTGTGGAAAATATAATCAGCGAGACATAATTTGTATATAAATTTCTGTACATTGTTGTTTATTTTTTGTAAATACTGTACATATATCAAGTTTTCGTACCTTCTTTTTCTGTTTTGAAAATATATATATTATAAAAAATCCAAAATGTATAGGATTTTTATTCTGTGTTGAAACATGTATAATATGTGAAAATGAACTTGTTTGATATATGGGACATATTTTTTGTAAGAAAACTTATTATTAAAACTCCATTTTGACAATCAAATAAATCCAGTTTGTTAAACTCTAGCCATTTGCTTTTTTTCTACTTCAGCCATGTCACATATACAGAGTGAAAAGTCCGCAGCTCATGGTCGTGCGGTAGCGTACCTGATTCGCGTGCCCAGGTTCCTGGGTTCGATTCCCCGCGGGGTCAGGGATTTTCTCTG
Source organism: Schistocerca gregaria (assembly GCF_023897955.1). NCBI lineage: Eukaryota > Metazoa > Arthropoda > Insecta > Orthoptera > Acrididae > Schistocerca > Schistocerca gregaria. Next base: position 871,908,872 of record NC_064931.1, on the reverse strand, counting down.
CCCTGTGATGATTGGGTGTTGTGTGATGTCCTTAAGTTAGTTATGTTTAAGTAGTTCTAAGTTCTAGGGGACCGATGACCATAGCTTTTAAGTTCCATAGTGCTCAGAGCCTTTTGAACCATTTTTGAACAGAGTGAAAAAAGGCAAATTTGGAGGTCGGCATGCGATTTCTCATCCAGACTCATATGTGCAAATTTGTTAAATTTTATTGTGATTATATCTGTGTATTATATGTGCTGAATAAATAAATTTTTTGTTTAGATTAAGTTAGATTAATTTTTGTTCCATGGAACCAAAACTGATGGGACACTTCTAGCTGTGGAACATGTCAGAAAACATAATATAACAGACATATTTAGAACAGTTGAGTGTTATACTCATTTCTGAATTTACATCACAGATGAGTCTTGTTACATGCTTTTGCATACTAAAAACTTTCACTCGATTTTGGGAGTTATCCCAAAATATGCTACCGTATGAAAAACAGAGTAGTAGTAAGCAAAATACGCCAACTTTTGTTATATTTGTATCTCTATTGTAACCCGTTCTTAGAAAATTTGATGTAGTTTTTCAGTTGAAATTTATTGCAACTAAATCTCCCTTAACATGATGGTCAGATGTTGCTCATCACCCTTAAAACCAAATATCAAATGTTGGTCGCCCTAATAAACCTGCAGGCTTGAATCGTGGGAGGAATGCTTTTGGGCACTTACCTGTTGCCGGACACGTTGAATGCGCCCCAGTATCTTCATTTCTTTGCAATACTTTCCCTAATGTATTACGAAACGTTCCACTTGGTGTTTGGCGACAGTTATGGTTTCGGCATGATAGTGCACAGCCACACTCTAGAACGAATGTGCATAGCTATTTAAATGAAACTTTTCCAGGGAAATGGATTGGTTGTGGAGGTCCAATGTTATGGCCTCCATGTTTCACAGACCTTAATCCACTTATTTGTGGGGACATTTAATGGAATACGTTTATAGTACTTATAACGTCTGTCTGGTTCAATATTATGAAAATACAGTTTTATGTTAGTAAATAAAATGTCACATGCTTTAGGAGAATATAACTTCTCATCAAAACATTACAAAGATGTTCGGAAGGTGGTCATCACATCGCTGAATAATACTGTTTCAAAGATAAAGTTTATGGCTCTTCACTTTTGTTTTCTAGGATATTATATATTTATAAGAAGTCCGGATTTTAAAAAAAAGGGAAGGCTGGAGACATCTAGTAGTTTTATAAAAGTCATCAAACGTTTTTTTCCTCTTTAAACATGCACATAAAGTTTACATGGCGTCTCTGACAAAACAGTTACATCTTTACATCAACCTCTTTGGCTCTGCGATCCACACATGTTTACATACAATGGAACTAGCCAACACAGAAACACTGACTGAGGGACTTTCACAACTACACTGAGCCAACTGCTTCCCAATCTTCGACAGTGCTCGTATTTATAAGCTTCCAAAGTATCAACAAATTATCTCTTTTTATGAGCCAATTATATTGTTATTCAACGAATTATTTGCATGAAATAGTAACGAATGATTCTGGTGCTCAAGTTTTTAGATTAAAAACATAAATGGTGCATTTTACAAATAATTACAAGTGCTAACCAAGTGAAATAGCTGGGTTACAATGTGTTGAATATAACCTTCGTCATTTGCATAATATTGGGGTTAAAAAGTGCAAATCTGTAAATTACTTGAGTATACAGTACAAAAATATTATTAAACTTAACTGCCTCCCGGTCTTTGACAGTGCTTGTATTTATAACCTTCGAAAGACAACAACAAATTATCTCTTTTTTTGAGTCAATTATATTGTTATTAAATGAATTATTTACGAATGATTCTGGTGCTCAGGTGTTTAGAATAAAAACATAAATGGTGCATTTTACGAATAATTACAAGTGTTAACCAAGTGAAATAGCTGTATTACAAAGTGTTGAATATGACCTTTCTCATTTGCATAATATTAGGGTTAAAAAGTGGGTATCTGTAAATTACTTGAGTATACAGTACAAAAGTATTATTAAACTTACTTGTTTTTCATACTAAGTGTAGTGAATAATCAGGTTTTCCTGGTCAAATTTTATAACGAGCAATTTCGTAGTCACATATGTTGACACTTTGAATAAGTCTATGTGAGCAAAACATAACAGTTTCTAATGAAATATTCGTGTTAAAGCAGTTTAAATACATGTACCTTGCTTTTGCAATCTCTTTTGGGTCGAAATATTATATATTAATGACATTAAAAAACATTGCATCATAATTGCACCCATACGAAATTTAACTAATTTGAGAGTAATTTACTGAAAAATCGTAATTTATGTTCAGTATCGTATACTTCCATACTTCTTTTCCCTCTTATTGGGATCATTACAGTACCCCCCTTGAGCAATATCATTCACTGAAGGTGCATGATATTGATCGGTTAATTCAAAGTTGGTAAGTAATTCTGAAAAATCATAAAGGATTTATTAACTTAGATAATTTCGTGGTATCGTGTAGTACAATACGTCTTATATGCTTTGCAAGTATTCAGCATGTGAATGCAACTGTGTTCAATCAATGCCCATATTGTTATGATAAATGTGAGTAAGCACAAAGATGCTATATGATGTTTCTTACATGTTTACTAAAAATATTCTCTGCATAAAGACCCACAAAAAAAACACAGTAATACTGTCTCAAAATTATAACATAGTTAGCTGAAATGTAATTTTAAATCAAGTCACGTGTAATCAGTCTCTTGATTTTGATAGTATTTCTTTTATCGAGATTTGTTAAGAAATACTATTATCTATAAGTGTCAATTTGCAATATAAAGGACAGATACATGTTGCCACACAAAATTCAAAGTATTTAGAGACATTAAATAATCACGATAAAAATAAATTTTCTTTTCTTTAGAATATTGAGTATATTATGTTTTTCCTAATGTTTGAATGGGAACTATCTGCATTGGTTGACATCTATGTTTAAAGCTAGGGACAAGGTAACTTAAACATATATTAAATAAGTATTTGCTTTTTACAAGAAACACTTAGGTTCATTAAGTAAAATATTTTTCAAAACATTTTTAAATTAAGGTATGACCACTTTCCAGCCTTTTTACTTAACAGTCCTAAACATAACGAAATTTATTTATAAAATAAAAAATGTATATTGTGTCTTAGTGTAGGTCTATTTGTAATATTTTGCCTTTTTGGCGTTTCACCTGCCCTTCATGGGTTACTAATGTTACATTATTCCAGCACAGAACCTCTGTGGAGAAAATATTCCTTAGAGTTTTAAAGGTTAACTTGAACAAACGTTTGCTTTTGTCACTTTTGTAGGGTTTAAGCTCTGTAATGTTCTGAAGTCCATATAATTTTCTTGATCTAGGGAATATCGATCAATAAGCATTTGGATGTGGGTTTTCTAATACTTCAAAAGGACCAATGTGCATGTCAAAAAATTTTCTTAGATCTGCTGTCATTAATTTTGATTTTCCTGTGTTTTTACTAAAACCAGATCCCCAATTTTGAAATGTGTGGCCTTTCCTTTTGCAGCATATCTCTTTTTTATTAATTCCCCTTGTCTTGTCATTGTTTCCCTGACTCACTCATATCTCTCTTGTTTGGACATTATTTTACAAACAGGATATTCAATGTTGTTGCTAAAGAAATTATCTGACAATTTTTCAAACATCACCTCGAAAGGTGAGAATCCTGTGGATGAATGTTGTAAACTATTCATAATGTTTTAAAAATCAGAAGTGTATTGGATCCAGTTGATATGGTTTTGGCTACAATATGTCCTGCACAGTCTCCCTATTTCCCTCATATACCTTCAGCAGGATTACTGCTTAGGTGGTAAGCTGATATGAGTGTATGTCGGATGTTAGTGTCCTCAATAAATACTTTCCATGTTTTTGATGTAAATTGAAATCTGTTATATGAGAGTATAGCTTTTGGTTTCTCAGCTGTATTGAAGTAGTTCCCAGTGATTTGGTTCATAATCTGTTTACTGGCTGCTTTCTTTAAAGAATATAATTTTATGAACTTTGACAATATATCAACCATGACAACAATATAAGCGTATCCCCCTCGAGATTTCTCTAATGGCCCAAAAACATCAGTCGCAACTAGATCGAGCTTATTGGCTGGTAGAATGTTTTGCATAATCCCCCGACTGGTCTGATTGTTTACTTTCACTCTCTGACACCTGTCACATGTAGACAACTTTTTTCTGACCCTCCTACCTATATTGTAGAAATAAATATTTTCTTGTATCTTTTGGATACATTTAGTGGTACCACAGTGTCCAAACAGTGCGATAAGTATATCTATTTGCTTTTCTGGACAACATAACTTCCAATAATCCAAGTCAGGTCTAGGTCTTCTAAAGAGTATACCTTTATGCACATTATAATATGCTTCTACTTTCTCTCCCCCTGTTTTTCTTATAAAACTTTTTACTAGTCTCCAGTTCTCATCATGGTTTTGGTATCTCCAGATGTCTTTGCAAATTTTTTCAATCTCCTCTTCTTCTTTTACCCCTTCATATACATAATTTTGTAAATTTTTTCATCATCTTCTTCATCACCTTCAATATTACCCCCAGAGGTAATCGGGATAGACTATCAGCTACTACATTAGATTTGCCTGAGACGTACTTAACTTCATAGTGAAACTGCTGTAAGAACATGGCCCATCTAGTTATTCTATGGTGGTAGAGCCTTCACTCTTGTACATAACTTAAAGCCTTATGATCAGTAAAAACAATGATTTTATGCCCTAAGAGATAACTTCTAAATTTGGCAAATGCCAGGTGTTTGATTAATAATTCCTTTTCTGTGACAGTATAAACCCTTTCATGCTTCTGTGAGATTCGGCTAGCAAATGCTATAGTCCTGTGTTCCAGTTGACTTCGTTCTCTTGAAATAAATATGCCCCTAGTCCAGAGTTACTATGGTCTGTTGCAAGACAGAATGGAAGAGATATGTCTGGTCTATGCAATATCTGACTATTACTAAGTTGTTACTTTATATTATCAAAGACTTGTTGACATTCTGGAGTCCAGTCCCATACAACACTTTTCTTGAGTAAATTACGTAAAAAATGGCACTGAGAGCTTGATTGCTGACAAATTTGCTATAAAATCCTGTAAGTCCAAATAATGACTTTAACTGTTTTCTGTTCTTGGGAGTTGGAAAGTTTTCCACTGCTTTAATTTTATCTTTATCAGGTAAAATTCCTTGTTCTGTTTTTATATGTCCCAAAAATTTCAACTCTTCTACCCCAGACTAATTTTAAAGTCATTCCCCCTTTTCTTAGTTTTAAGCATACGTCTCTTAGTAGATTTAAGTGTTCATCCCAAGTTTTTCCTGTTATTAAGATGTCATCAACATAAATAGTAAGTTTAGAGTTAGTTTCATGACCTAGAACTGAGTCTAATTCTCTAATGAATTCTGCAACAGGTACATTTAATCCAAAAGGTACTTCACAGTATTGGTAGCATTTGCCATTGTACAAAAGGGCTATGTATTTCCTTGACTCCGAGCTTAATGCTACTTGATGGAATCCTGCTGTTAAATCTAGGCTAGTCATGTATTTTACACATTCAAACTTTTTTAATAACTCGTCAATACTTTCTGGATGGTCATTTTCTCTAATTAGATATTTATTTAGTCGTGTAGAATATAATACTAATCTAATTGATAGAGAGCTTCATGACTGATACAGGGATTAGTGATCACAAGGTCATTGTAGCTAGGCTCAATACCATTTCTTCCAAATCCATCAGAAACAAACGCAAAATAATTTTATTTAAAAAAGCGGAAAAAGTGCCACTAGAAGCCTTCCTAAAAGACAATTTCCATTCCTTCCGAACTGACTATGCGAATGTAGACGAGATGTGGCTCAAATTCAAAGATATAGTAGCAACAGCAATTGAGATATTCATACCTCATAAATTGGTAAGAGATGGAACGGATCCCCCGTGGTACACAAAAAAAGGTCCGAATGCTGTTGCAGAGGCAACGGAAAAAGCATGCGAAGTTCAGAAGAACGCGAAATCTCGCAGATGGGCTAAAATTTACAGACGCTCGAAATTTGGCACGTACTTCGATGCGAGATGCCTTTAATAGGTTCCACAACGAAACATTGTCTCGAAATTTGGTAGAAAATCCGAAGAAATTCTGGTCGTATGTAAAGTACACAAGCGGCAAGACGCAGTCAATACCTTCGCTGCGCAGTGCCGATGGTACTGTTATCGACGACTGTGCCTCTAAAGCGGAGTTATTGAAGGCAGTTTTCCGAAATTCCTTCACCAGGGAAGACGAATGGAATATTCCAGAATTTGAAACACGAACATCTGCTAGCATGAGTTTCTTAGAAGTAGATACCTTAGGGGTTGCGAAGCAACTCAAATCGCTTGATACGGGCAAGTCTTCAGGTCCAGATTGTATACCGATTAGGTTCCTTTCAGACTACGCTGATACTATAGCTCCCTACTTAGCACTCATATACAACCGCTCGCTCACCGATAGATCTGTACCTACAGATTGGAAAATTGCGCAGGTCGCACCAGTGTTCAAGAAGGGTAGTACGAGTAATCCATTTAACTACAGACCTATATCATTGACGTCTGTTTGCAGTAGGGTTTTGGAGCATATACTGTATTCAAACATTATGAATCACCTCAAAGGGAAAGATCTATTGACACGTAATCAGCATGGCTTCAGAAAACATCGCTCTTGTGCAACGCAGCTAACTCTTTATTCGCACGAAGTAATGGCCGCTATCGACAGGGGATCTCAAGTTGATTCCGTATTTCTAGATTTCCGGAAAGCTTTTGACACCGTTCCTCACAAGCGACTTCTAATCAAGCTGCGGAGCTATGGGGTATCGTCTCAGTTGTGCGACTGGATTCGTGATTTCCTGTCAGGAAGGTCGCAGTTCGTAGTAATAGACGGCAAATCATCGAGTAAAACTGAAGTGATATCAGGTGTTCACCAGGGAAGCGTCCTGGGACCTCTGCTGTTCCTGATCTATGTAAATGACCTGGGTGACAATCTGAGCAGTTCTCTTAGACTGTTCGCAGATGATGCTGTAATTTACCATCTAGTAAGGTCATCCGAAGACCAGTATCAGTTGCAAAGCGATTTAGAAAAGATCGCTGTATGCTGTGTCAGGTGGCAGTTGACGCTAAATAACGAAAAGTGTGAGATGATCCACATGAGTTCCAAAAGAAATCCGTTGGAATTCGATTACTCGATAAATAGTACAATTCTCAAGGCTGTCAATTCAACTAAGTACCTGGGTGTTAAAACTACGAACAACTTCAGTTGGAAAGACCACATAGATAATATTGTGGGGAAGGCGAGCCAAAGGTTGCGTTTCATTGGCAGGAGACTTAGAAGACGCAACAAGTCCACTAAAGAGACAGCTTACACTACACTCGTTCGTCCTCTGTTAGAATATTGCTGCGCGGTGTGGGATCTTTACCAGGTGGGATTGACGGAGGACATCGAAAGGGTGCAAAAAAGGGCAGCTCGTTTTGTATTATCGCGTTATAGGGGAGAGAGTGTGGCAGATATGATACACGAGTTGGGATGGAAGTCATTACAGCATAGACGTTTTTCGTCGCGGCGAGACCTTTTTACGAAATTTGAGTCACCAACTTTCTCTTCCGAATGCGAAAATATTTTGTTGAGCCCAACCTACATAGGTAGGAATGATCATCAAAATAAAATAAGAGAAATCAGAGCTCGAACAGAAAGGTTTAGGTGTTCGTTTTTCCCGCTCGCTGTTCGGGAGTGGAATAGTAGAGAGATAGTATGATTGTGGTTCGATGAACCCTCTGCCAAGCACTTAAATGTGAATTGCAGAGTAGTCATGTAGATGTAGATGTAAAACCATTATCTCGTTTGCCTACAGTGACAAGTGGGTTGTTATATTCACTTAGACTTCTTTCTATTACTTCCCAGTTCTCCATCTTTTGTATTTCCTTTTCTACAGCCTCTGTTTTTGAAAAAGGAATCCTATGTGGTTTTATGAAAAAAGGTTCATGCAGCTTTAAATGTAACTTACACTGGTAATTTTTCACTCTCCCTTGTACATCGCTAAAAACATCCTGAAACTCCAATAGTAAACTTTTAAGGTCTTCTTTTTTAGAATTGCTTAAACTACTAGCACTTTCCATTTTCTTAGTTACTAGTTCCTCAAAATCTTGGGCGTTTATTTCCTCATCTAAGTTTTCTTACTGGAAATAATACTTTTCGTCTTCAGCAGTGGTAGCCCTTGTATAGTTACACGATTTTCCACAAATTAATATAAATAACTTGACTAAATGATTTTGTTTAGTGATTGGCTCAGTTATGTACATTTGTCTAGCATCCCAATTAAAAGCTCCATTTACTTTCAACATCCAATCCATACCCAACATAATGTTTTCATTGAGTTCCTCTATTACTAGACATCCATGTTCAAATGTGCAATTATTAATTGCAAAAGTAAGTAAAACCTGATTTCTTATCATCTTACTGCTTTTCCCTGTAGCTCCTTTTACTTTCAGCACAACTACTGGCATTTCCACAAAATATTTTCCACCTCTTAACTTATCTCTAAGCTTAGCAGTAATTCCTGAAACTGGACTGCCTGTGTCCACCAATGCTTTCCCTTCCCATTTATCAATCTTAACTTCTATAAAAGGACAGCCTACAAAAAAATTCCATTTTCATCCTGTATATTTTCACATGTTAAATCATTTTCTATTTCCTTATATCCAAAGTCAGCAATATTCTTTTTCTTATTTACTATATCAGTTTCAGTACTTACAACATTATGCCCCACACATATTTATTTACCTTCGTCTATTTCACAGAGTTTCGTCTTTGTGCTCAACAAGCTGTTCTCGTGACCCCATTTTTCCTTTAATCCACTTCTTATCTTTACCTATCAAGTTGGGTATAAGGTTTCACTTAACTTGGCTAGTGATTCCCAAAAGTCTTTCTTATCTACATTATTTTCATAGTTATTCCATAGTACTTTTGAAAGCTTTCCCCCCTTATCATCAAATTTAACATTAGCATGTAAAACACTTACATCTTTATCATCACTTTGTAAAACATCATTTATGAGTGCTTCATAATTCCCTACAGACAACAGGTTTTCATCAGATACACTTTCCCTAACATCATTATTACCACATATATCAATAATATCCCCTACTTCATTACTTATACCAACCTCTTTACCTTCTTGCAGCTCAATAAACACATTAACTTCATCAACATCATTATCAATAACGTTAACTCCACATTCTTCAACTGTATCAGGTTCTTCTGTTACCCCCCTATGTATATGACTAGCGGCACATTGCTCCTTAGTGCCACTTAGCAAAACATAATTATTATGTTCTTCTTTAAATAAACCCCCCAAACCTGATTCTAGATCTTGTATCTCTGTTATAGTATTAGGTACTACCTCCTTTGCCGCCAAGCTACGAAATTCACCAACCACATTTTTCTCGGTCTCTAAATAATCATTGTCTTTTTGACTTTCACAGCTGTTCTCTACCTTGGAATCTCTAGCTCTCATATTATCCCAAAATTTCTTATCAAATTCTACTGCATTTGTTTTCACTTGTTCCACCTTTCTTTGCCATTGTCTATGAGTATCGTCATATCGTCTCTGGTCATTATTAGAATACTGGTTTGTCCTATAATTATGTCTTCTCACCCCAAAACTACGGACACCTATTGAGATGACTTCCCATTTTCTGGCAGTCTGTTTTCATTATCATTTCTGTGTTTGTCAGTGTGTCCCCTTTGGTCTCCCCAATAATGGTCATTCTGTCTCCTCTGGTTTCCCCAGTATTGATCAGTCTGTCTCTGCCAACCCCTATCCCTAGAGTCTCTGTAATTATTTTCCCATCTTCTCCTATCTTCATATTGAGGATTGTTCCTGTATTGTCCACAATCCCTTCTACCCCCTATATTATCATTTCTATAGTCTCTTCCATCATAGTTGTCACTTTGATAATTCTTATTCCACCCCCTGTCTGATTATTGTCTTTACTGTCTCTTTCTAGAAACCTATCCATTTTGCCAACAAAGTTTAGAAAATCTTCTGCTGAGTCATGAAAAGCATGAACCAACTCCCACTGGATCCTTTCAGGTAGCCTTCTTCTTAAAGCATCAATTTGGGTTATGGTGTCAAAAGTGTTTCTTAAATGGGAAAGTTTCTGTAATTGTTGTTTGAAGAACTTCGGCATACTCCCAAATTTACTTCTATAAATTGGCCCATTTAAAAATTCAGACTTTAATCTGGCCTGTTCGGACTGTGAGCAGAATTTACTCATAAATCCCCTTTCAGAATCATCAAAAGTTCCTCATTTGCGACAACTTTCATTGGGCCATGACAGAGCTTCACCCTCCAAAAATCTCTTAACAAAATTCACTTTCATTTTATCAGGCAACCCAGCTACAAAATAATCTTTGCACTGATGAATAAAATCAAGAGGGTGAAAGCTGTTTCCATGGAACCTCTTCACTGGAACATTTCCTATTAAAGAACTAAACCCATTGTGTACATGTGTAGCAAAATAAGTTTCATTACTTTGACCTAATTTTTTTCCAAAGTTTTCACATTAGCATTACAAACATTAATATCACAGTTTATACCTGAAATTTCCGTTGTTGTTGTTTGTGATAGTGTGGTTAAATTATCATTAACTTTTGTATATTTCTGACGTGTGTCTGTGACATCTTTGCTGAGATTACTTGTACGACTAGCGAATTCACTTTCTAATTAATCAATTTTATTTGACATTGTGGACAAGTTTTTTTGGTTGTGTTTGTTTTCATCATTAATTTTACTATTTGAATTCTCTAATTTTAATTCATTCTCTTTAATGTTGCCTTTAACAAGTGTGAGCTGTTTCTGAAAAAGTCTTTTATTTCTACTAATTGTTTGTCCAAATTTTCATTTTGTGTTTCAAAACTTTCATTTAGCTTGTTTATTTGTTCCCCAGAATTCCCACTTTGCATGTTAATGGTATATAAATTTTTTCTAACTGACTCTATAAACATCTTTGCAAATTGAAGTAATGTCCGTCTGGATCTACAATTTCTTTTTTCACTTCCACCTCATCAACTATTTCACCTCCTACAGCACCTTCCACATTAAGCTTTTCCATGCTGCTGTTTAAAAAACATTAAATTTTTTTGATACCTCGAAAACTTCGATCTGGTGAGGTTGTGTGTTGCTGCTGTTGTCCTCTTCTCTTCCATGCAGTGAATTATACATTTTTTCCTGTCATTGCTAGTCGTAGTTGCATCATGTCCTCTTCATACAGATGTAGGCTGTTTGGACACTGCAACCCACGCATGTTTACATACAGTGGAATTAGCCGGCACTAAAAACACTGACTGGCGTGACTTTCACAACTACATTGAGCCAACTACCTCCCGGTCTTTGACAGTGCTTGTATTTATAACCTTCGAAAGACAACAACAAATTATATCTTTTTTGTGTCAATTATATTGTTATTAAATGAATTATTTGCGAATGATTCTGGTGCTCAGGTGTTTAGATTAAAAACATAAATGGTGCATTTTACGAATAATTACAAGTGTTAACCGACTGAAATAGCTGGATTACAAAGTGTTGAATATGACCTTTCTCATTTGCATAATATTGGGGTTAAAAAGTGCAAACCTGTTAATTACTTGAGTATACAGTACAAAAGTATTATTAAACTTACTTGTTTTTCATACTAAGTGTAGTGAATAATCAGGTTTTCCTGGTCAAATTTTATAACGAGCAATTTCGTAGTCACATATGTTGACACTTTGAATAAGCCTATGTGAGCAAAACGTAACAGTTCCTAATGAAATATTCGTGTTAAAACAGTTTAAATAAATGTACCTTGCTTTTGCAATCTCTTTTGAATCAAAATATTATATATTAATGACATTGAAAAACATTGCATCATAATTGCACCCATACGAAATTTAACTAATTTGAGTTTAATTTACTTAAAATCGTAATTTATGCTCAGTATCGTATACTTCCATACTTCTTTTGCCTCCTATAGGGATTATTACATACTCCACCATGGATGTACACAACCTAACATCGTGCATGGATGCTGCTTTGGCAATGGTGGGTTCAGGTGTGTTGTGTAGTGTACAGCAAAGTATGGACCACCAAGTGGTGAAGTGTTTGAAAATGCAAGGTGGTCACTTTGAAGATGTTCCCTAAAGTGAACGTTGCTCGTATATGTATGCACTGTCTCTGTGGAAATAAGCACGGACATCAAACATAAAGAATGTAACCGCTGCAGAGTGAAAATCTCATTCTGGAAACATCCCCCAGGCTGTGGCTAAGCCATGTCTCCGCAATATCCTTTCTTTCAGAAGTGCTAGTTCTGCATGTTTCGCAGGAGAGCTTCTGTAAAGTTTGGAAGGTAGGAGACAAATACTGGCAGAAGTAAAGCTGTGAGTACCGGGCGTGAGTCGTGCTTTGGTAGCTCAGATGGTAGAGCACTTGCCCGCGAAAGGCAAAGGTCCCGAGTTCAAGTCTCGGTCGGGCACACAGTTTTAATCTGCCAGGAAGTTTCAATGTAACTATTGCTCGCAACATACTGTTACTCGCTGAATACAGACCTTGTTATTGTACTCAGTATTATTTTCTGTTGGTTTTATTTGTGTCATGAACGAAACAAAGTGGTCATTAAAATCTGTAATAAGTTCATGTTATGTCTTACTGTTTAAATAAAGCTAGCAGTAATGGAAAGAAATGCACAAGATACTGTGTAGTGGACGTGTAAATTGCTATAAGGAGGGATGCATTTGCACTTCATTAAAAGTGTTTTGAAATATTAACATCTGCACCTAAACGTCAGATGCACTAAGCACTAGGTCTGCACCCAAACCAGCAATGGAGTAGTGTGGCATGCTGGCGTGGCCTTGCATGCATAGCCAATAAGCTGTGGGGTCATTTTTTTGGCCAAGTGCAATGGCAGGGCCATAAACACACTAGTCTGCTATTGCAGGTGGTGGTGTGGGGTGCCGGGGTAGGGAACCCTTTCCCCTGGTGTGGTGTTTGTTTCAAAATAAAGACATAAACATTGCTATCTTTTCATTACATACACTCCTGGAAATTGAAATAAGAACACCGTGAATTCATTGTCCCAGGAAGGGGAAACTTTATTGACACATTCCTGGGGTCAGATACATCTCATGATCACACTGACAGAACCACAGGCACATAGACACAGGCAACAGAGCATGCACAACGTCGGCACTAGTACAGTGTATATCCACCTTTCGCAGCAATGCAGGCTGCTATTCTCCCATGGAGACGATCGTAGAGATGCTGGATGTAGTCCTGTGGAACGGCTTGCCATGCCATTTCCACCTGGCGCCTCAGTTGGACCAGCGTTCGTGCTGGACGTGCAGACCGCGTGAGACGACGCTTCATCCAGTCCCAAACATGCTCAATCGGGGACAGATCCGGAGATCTTGCTGGCCAGGGTAGTTGACTTACACCTTCTAGAGCACGTTGGGTGGCACGGGATACATGCGGACGTGCATTGTCCTGTTGGAACAGCAAGTTCCCTTGCCGGTTTAGGAATGGTGGAACGATGGGTTCGATGACGGTTTGGATGTACCGTGCACTATTCAGTGTCCTCTCGACGATCACCAGAGGTATACGGCCAGTGTAGGAGATCGCTCCCCACACCATGATGCCGGGTGTTGGCCCTGTGTGCCTCGGTCGTATGCAGTCCTGATTGTGGCGCTCACCTGCACAGCACCAAACACGCATACGACCATCATTGGCACCAAGGCAGAAGCGACTCTCATCGCTGAAGACCACACGTCTCCATTCGTACCTCCATTCACGCCTGTCGCGACACCACTGGAGGCGGGCTGCACGATGTTGGGGCGTGAGCGGAAGACGGCCTAACGGTGTGCGGGACCGTAGCCCAGCTTCATGGAGACGGTTGCGAATGGTCCTCGCCGATACCCCAAGAGCAACAGTGTCCCTAATTTGCTGGGAAGTGGCGGTGCGGTCCCCTACGGCACTGCGTAGGATCGTACGGTCTTGGCGTGCATCCGTGCGTCGCTGCGGTCCGGTCCCAGGTCGACGGGCACGTGCACCTTCCGCCGACCACTGGCGACAACATCGATGTACTGTGGAGACCTCACGCCCCACGTGTTGAGCAATTCGGCGGTACGTCCACCCGGCCTCCCGCATGCCCACTATACGCCCTCGCTCAAAGTCCGTCAACTGCACATACGGTTCACGTCCACGCTGTCGCGGCATGCTACCAGTGTTAAAGACTGCGATGGAGCTCCGTATGCCACGGCAAACTGGCTGACACTGACGGTGGCGGTGCACAAATGCTGCGCAGCTAGCGCCATTCGACGGCCAACACCGCGGTTCCTGGTGTGTCCGCTGTGCCGTGCGTGTGATCATTGCTTGTACAGCCCTCTCGCAGTGTCCGGAGCAAGTATGGTGGGTCTGACACACCGGTGTCAATGTGTTCTTTTTTCCATATCTAGGAGTGTATAACAAGTGGACAGAACCAGACTTAGGGAAACTCCAAACTTGATTTTAACCTATAAGAAGCAGTATATATGCGTTAGGTCAGTGACAACCCTGAATTTTATGAGTGACCTTACTGCTATAAAATAAGATATACGCATTTGAATAATAGCTTGGGGAAAACATGTTAAGCAAGTTAGCAGGCAAGTTCAAACTAGGTACTACCTGTAGGGTGGAAAACATTTTTACCTATCAACGAGCTCAGACTAGCATCATTTGTCTAACAGACAGGCTTATACATGCCTGTTTACCTATCAACGAGCTCAGACTAGCATCTTTTGTCTAACAGACAGGCTTATACATACCGCAGAGGAAACAAATACTTTCCATGCTCCCTGTGAATAGCAGACAGGCTTGGATGTGTATGAGCTGAAAAACACTCTTCTTGTGTACTATCGAGAGACGAGTATGGACCTTTCAATTTAATTTTTTTACAAAAAATAATAATGTATCATGCCAGAATATATGAAATGTAATTGACATTACTAGTAAATTACTTAAGTCACAGGCTACTATACATTAGTGACTGGGAAGCAGATCATATGGAGGATTGCGTTGTTGGAAACATCCACTACTTAATACTACAGATGGTGCATGACATTGTCACGTAGAAGGAGGTGTAATTCGATGAATGACGAACACTAACTTCACTTAACGAAGGTTTATTCAACACTTGCACATACAACAGCGCAGAGTGAACTGCCTCCGACCAGAACACATACAGTATATATATATATATATATATATATATATATATATATATATATATATATATATCTAGCCACAGAACATTCCAGTACAATGATTCTTGATATTTGCGGATACTTCTATTAATGTACTCGAACCGAATATAGAAACTAAAATCGTACAGTGCCGGTGAGTTTGCAACTGACGAACCTGCATGTGTTAGTTTAGTATGATAACAATTACACCACGGTGCTACGCACCTTCTTCTGCGACATTGCTCCCTCCTTAAGAGAAGAGCGTCTCGGTGTTAGGTCGTCCTATTCCGGGAATGAGTCATCGGTCCTGCATACGCCGACTTCCGATGACTGATGCTCCCCTGGCACCTGAGCAATTCCTCTCGAAATATGCGTTCACCTAGACACTGTTGCTGACATGACCAGCGGATCGCAGACGCTCCAGGGGCGCACGTGCCGTCACAGTCGCGAGCCGCCGCCGGACGCAGGCTTGTAGCCTGTCGCTGGAGCTTCGAATTTACCCTGGGTGGCAAGATCATTGTAGGGCTTCATTCAAAGGACGTGGACCGTATCTCTGGTCTTTCGCCGTCTTGCGTCGGGGTCGAAAACTTCAACTCCATAAGTAACATCAGACAACTGTCTTACAACCTTATAAGGTCCAAAGTAGCGGCTGAGGAGCTTCTCAGAGAGACCAACCTTCCGAACAGGAGTGAAGATCCAGACAAGATCACCAGGCTGGTAGACAACAGGGCGGTGGCTCGCGTCATACCTTCGGCGATCGTTTCCTTGAGCCTGCAGAGTGTGGAGACGAGCTAACTGCCGAGCTTCGTCAGCTCTGGTTAACACCTGGCCGATGTAGTCGCCGTCCACATCAGGATGTAACGGAAACACAGTGTCCATCGTCGTAGTCGCCTCACACCCATGCACCAGCAAAAATGGCGTAAATCCTGTGGTGTCTTGTTTGGTGGTGTTGTAGGCAAACGTCACCAAAGGTAGTAAGCACCTCATCCCAGCTGCTCTGCTCAACATTGACGAACATTGATAGCATATCGGCCAAGGTCTTATTAAGGCGTTCAGTGAGCCCGTTAGTTTGCGGATGGGAGGCAGTCGTCATGTGACGAGTAATGTTGCACCGACGGTTTATCTCTGTCACAAGATTCAATTGAAAAACTTTCCCTCCATCCGTAATTAACGACCTTGGGGCACCATGTTTTAATACATTGCCTTCCACTATGAATTTGACTACCTCGGATGCTTCGGCTGTTTTCACGGATTTTTTAATGGCATATCGTGTCAGATAATCAGTGCAAACAATATATCATCTGACATCTTGGGTTGTCGGGTGTTCTGCCGGATATCAGGTTCGTACTTGCACGATATTTTGGTCACATAGCTCGTAACCTTCATCAGGTGCCACGTGAGACTGTTTCAGGTCGCACCTGATGAAGGTTACTAGCTACGTGACCGAAATATCGTGCAAGTACGACGCTGATATCCGGCAGAACACCCGACAACCCAAGATGTCATTAGATCGCCGGGAAAACCTGAAGAGTTACAATATATCATCTATTGATACTAGCAGACGTTGGAAATCGCCCGAGGAGGTCAATCCCAACACGTTGGAAAAGCGTTTCGGCTGGTGGCATTGGTATGAGTCGGCCAGGTGGTTTCTGAGGAACTGCCTTTCTCCTCTGGCACTCTCTACAGAGCGACACATAGTGACGGACATTCCTAAATAAACCTGTCCAGAAAAATCTTTTGCGGATTCTATCGTAGGTCTTAATAAATCCTAGATGTCCGGCCTCAGGTATGTCATGGAATTTCTGTAGAACGTCTAAGCGCATGTTTTTAGGAATCACTTGTAACCACCTCTTTCCAAACGGATAAAAGTTTTTCTTGCTAATTAATCCATTAACTACCTTAAATTGTCCTTTCACATCCTCTGACCGATTTAAGGCAAGCATAATTTGAGATATCTTGGCGTCTATCTTCTGCTCAGCAGAGAGATCATGGAGGCAGCGAGGCAGTCACTATCTTCATCAAAGTCTTGATGGTCTTGCAAAGGGTTTCTTCAGAGACAGTCGGCATCTTGGTTTTTTCTTCCTCTTGGTATGGTAATATGCTCTTGAAGATGTAGTGCCCACCTGGCGAGTCGTCCTGTTGGATTCTCAAGACCTGTCAGCCCACAAAGTGAATGATAGTCTGTAACAACTGTGAATGGACTTCCATAGAGATACTGTCGAAATTTACACATGGCCCAGATCACAGCAAGACATTCTCTTTCTGTAGTTGAGTAGTTTCTCTCGGCTTTTGTAAGTGTCCTAGAAGCATAGGCTATAACCATCCCTTTTCCATTTGAAATGTGCACCACAACAGCACCGATCGCATACACACTGGCATCTGTGTGTAGATCTGTAGGTGCTCTCTCATCATACAGACAGGGTCAGCCGTCAGAGCTTTTCGCAGTACATCGAAAGAATCTTGTTGAGCACCATCCCAGATAAATTAAGCATCAGCTTTTAACAACTCTTGGAGTGGCATAGCTTCGATACAAAAGCCTTTGATAAAACGACAGTAATAAGAACATAATCCGAGGAAGCTTCTCACATCTCTAATACTTTTAGGAATAGGAAATTCCGTTATAGATCTCACCTTTTATTGGTCTGGCCGCACACCTTCATTTGACACAAGGTGTCCAAGTATTTTGATTTCATTTGCTCCAAAGAGGCACTTTCTTGGATTAAGTTTCAGACCGCCTTCCTGGAGATACTTAATAACGGCCCTCAGTCCTTTTATATGTTCATCAAATGTCTCTGAGAACACTGTAATGTCATCTAAATAACAAAGACACATCGTCCACTTCTTGTGCCTTAGAAGATTATCCCTCATCCGTTCAAAAGTTGCTGGTGCATTACACTAACCAAACGGCATTACCTTAAACTCGTAAGGACCCTCAGGGGTGATGAATGCAGTTTTCTCACGATCAGCTTCCTCTACTTCGATTTGCCAGTATCCCGAGTACATGTCCATGGCTGAGAAAAACTTATCCCCCCTCAGGCAATCTAGTGTATTGTCCATTGGTGGAAGAGGGGTAAACATCCTTTTTAGCTATCTTAGTAAGCTTCCTGTAATTAACACAAAAGCGCCAACTGCCATCCTTCTTCCTGACGAGGACCACTGGTGACGACCATGGGCTCTGCGAAGGCTGAATGATGTCATTCTTCATCATTTTCTTTACTTCGTCGCGAATTATTCGACGTTGCGTTGTGGACACACGGTATGCTCTGTGGCTTATTGATTGATGGTCTCCAGTGTTAATCCGGTGCTTCACCGTCGGTTTGTCTAATTTGCTCTTCACCTGTGGACTGAAGCATTCAGAGAACTCTTGAAGAATGGCAAATAGATTCTTCTTTTGTTTCTTAGTGATATAGTCGAGCTAGAGGATCTTGTCTCGTAGTGGTAGCGCCAATTTCACCAACAGACTCGGCATAGGAACTTTCTATGACGCTCAGCTGTTCGGCACTCAGCGTTTGCTACACACATGCATCTCGGAAAGATTTGCTGTTCTCGGCGACAGTTAACTAACCACAATTCACCGAATCCGTTCTTAAACGAGACGACAGAGGCTGGGATGACCAAGTTATTCTTCATTGGTATGCTTCTCTTACATTCCACTACAAGATCCATGGGTTGATGCATGGCATGACACGTGACAGTAACCCTTCTAGTGCCGCCTGCAGGAATGATCATTTCATCGAGCACACATAGTCTCCACACACTCGGATGCGCATCTTCTTGTCCACCTTATCTCATCTTGTCTAGCATACTCTTCGAAAGGCCACAACCTATAATTGCCTGAGAAACTTTCAATAAGTCCCATCCGTGACGACGTCATGACTACACTCTTGTAAGATGATGAATTCTAAGAGCTGTGTATGGCCACTTATACCCACACGAATGGTACATCTTCCTGTAGGTTTTACATATTTCCCATTAGCCACCTTCAGCAGAGATGTTTTGCTGTCGACCAATATGGTTTTCTGCAACTGGCGGCGGTACTTCTCCTAAATGAGTGAACATGATGCACCAGAATCCACAAGAGCTTCGGCTGGCCGGCCATCCATGAAGATATCGGCGTAGTTACCTATCATTTTTGTAGTGATCGATGGCGGAGGATTTTTCTCTTCGGCGGCCTCACCTCCAAGGAAGGTTGCACCCTTTAGTTTTCCAGGTTGTGCCGGCTACGTGATCGGATGGAGCTTCGAAATGGCGATGGAGACCTTGATCGGCGTTTTGGGCAGCGTCCTCTCCAGCGGCTAGCTTGTAGCAACGATGACCTACGTCGTCCTGCACCCACATCTTCTTGTTCATCTTCGTCGTCCCGGAGTTGGCGTCAGCTAAGATCGGGCTGCTATCTTCTTGCGCGGGCGTCATCAAATATCCGCCGTCTTTCTCGACAATAGCGCACCACATGTCCCGGTCGTCCGCAGTGGAAACATACTGGTTGGTTATCCTGGGTCCTCCAGACGTCAGTCTTCCTTGGTGCCCAAACAGGCTCCTCATGCGGCATTGTAGGAACTTTAATCCGCCCGGGTCTCGACTTTTTCACCGTTGTAAAGGGAAATGAAGGACGAGAGACTGGGTTCAATGGCTGTTCCACTTCCTCCCTTATGACCTCGTGAAGCGTGTAGGTTTTCTGCTCGCCGTGCAATCCAAGTGCCTTCTGAATTTCTCTCTCCCTATCTGACGAAGCACACTTGTGACATCAGTTGCTTGCTCCATCACAGACATCGATATGACGTTTGGAAGTCGTTCAAACTCCTTGTGTGTAATTATTTTTTGATTCATTGCCTCGATATACTGGAATCATTTTATGAATTAGTTTGCTGTCGAAACCTCCTTCAGGAGTAGAACTTGATACATGTCCGAAGCAACACTCTGCACGAGATGACTTTATCTTCCTCCTTCATTCTAGGATCCGCTTTTTTACACAGCTCCAAGACGTCTTGAATGCAGGATGCTGTAGTTTATCCGGGATGCTGTGCCCTGCACTTCAATTTAGCTTCAGCCTTGCTCTTCTGTCGTTGTGTGTCGCCAAAAAACTTGCGCAGTTCTGCCTGGAATACTTCCCAATTTGTGAGTTTCTCCTCGTTGTTTTTATACCATTCCTTGGCAGTGCCCTCCAAGTAGAAAAATACGTTAGCCAAACACACGGTGTCATCCCATTTGTTAAATTTGACTATACACTCGTATACCTTCAGCCACTTGTTTCGATCTTGGCCATCGTCACCAGAGAACCCACAAGGATGTCTCAGTTGCTGTCATCGTAACGTCTTCTTCTTCTTCTGTTTCCGGTAGATTGCGATCTGTTGAACATGGCTTGAACTGAGATTTCTCGCCACGTTAACGGTGGCTCTGTGTCGTCAATAATGTACACTATACCAATACCCAGCGCCTCCACCAGAATAATGTCACGTAGAAGAAGGTGTAAATCGATAAAATGACGAACACTAACTTCACTTAACGAAGGTTTATTCAGCACTTGCACATACAAGAGCGCGGAGCGAACTGCCTCCGGCCAGAACCCATACAGTATATATACAGCTACAAAACATTACAGTACAATGATTCGTGACATTTGTGGATACTTCTAGAATATACTCGAACCGAATATAGAAACTAAAATCGTACAGAATTTTATCAACAATTATAAGTATAATATTTTGAGGTTTGTCCACAGGATATTATTCGAGGTGCAATGATAATGAGATGATATTCATACTGCGAGGAGCAGGATTCCCGTCAGTCCATTCTAATTTAGGTTTTCAATTGTTTCTCTATCAGCTGAGGCAAATGGTATCGGGGAGGCGCAGTGGTTAACACGCTGGACTCGCATTTGGGAGGACGACATTTCAAACCCGCGTCCGGCCATCCTGATTTAGGTTTTTCCGTAACTTCCCTGATGATGCTGAACTATCGGCTATCTATACACTGTTAGAATGTGCAGCAGACAAAAAGGACCATTGTGATTAAGATGTTCGTGCTGCAGTAGTTAACACTGGGAAGGCTTTCTCCCAAATCTAAGTATTCGCAATGGATCCTTGATACAGCAGCACGTGGATCCTCTACAGTTATGAATGTTTAGCGTCCCATGGATTTGGCATTCACTATCTGACCACCATGGTATGCACTAATATCGAGCTTCTTGTACATCCTGCTCATAACTGATATTCAATGTCTGACGACATGGCTGTCATGTGAGTCCTTGAACTACTCCATTCGCCTTGGCTACAGGAGTGCTGTCTCTCAAACAAAACAGCTACAGCATCTTTCATTGAACGGCTCAGAAACTGATCCATTACTGTCCCTCAGCCTTAAGTACCAAAAATATATGAGCTTTGCGACACAACCTCGGTCTTCTGCTGAGTAGTAGCCTATTAAAGAGCATCCCACACCAGCAAACCAGTTGCGATTCTACTCTGCGTTGCTCACACCCTAGGTATTTGGGCTATGAACGGCTCTCTTAAAAAAGGAATGGTTCAGTGTAGTCATAGCGTCAAGCTGTGCATGTCTGCTTTCATGCACACCAGCTAACTCATTGCAAATAATAATCTGTAACTGTGAACCTGCAGTCACATTATCTGAAAACTGGCTAGAATACAAATTAATAAAATCCATAGGAACCTAAAATGAAAGATAAATGCATAATTTAATAAAAGGGTGCGATTGTAATGTTTGTAATTGATGTAGATAACACAGAATTATGTCGAATAATGTTTTGACAGAGAATTATCTCGAATAATGTTTTCTGAATAAAGGACATCTCAGATAAAATTAATACATGTGAGATGACGAGTTGAAACTCATACTCTGTATTTTCTGAGTTCTGTAATGCAAGCAGAGTCCTACACTGGACCACATTCAGACCTCTTGAAATATATAGTCCCTTCAGAAGTTAAAGTTTGGTAGTGGCTATTCATTACCCGCAATCAATAACCTACATGGGCAAATAACACCAGTTACCATGGGGAAGGTTTACTTTCTTCCAGAACTCGCGTAAAACTGTCTTCTCCAAGGTCTGAATGAAATGTGTCCCGAATAGCTCCCTTGAGCTCTTCACTCGAAACAGTGTCTCTCTCCACTTGACTGCAGTGGTATTCCACCACTGCCTACTTTTCCATTGGCTGAAGACCATCCCCACTAAAATTACATCATTCTTAAGTTCTACATACATGATTTGACTCAACTTAATCACTTCCTGGGCTAAAATATTACATTATAACAATATTCAAATAAACAAAAGTTATAAATAGTAGGTCACTCTGAGACCATGCATAATAAATATAAATTAAGGTTTGTTCATAAATAAATATCTACATCTACATCTACATCCATACTCCGCAAGCCACCTGACGGTGTGTGGCGGAGGGTACCCTGAGTACCTCTATCAGTTCTCCCTTCTATTCCAGTCTCGTATTGTTCGTGGAAAGAAGGATTGTCGGTATGCTTCTGTGTGGGCTCTAATCTCTCTGATTTTATCCTCATGGTCTCTTCCCGAGATATGCGTTTCTCCTGCAGTCTTCCACTGGAGTTTATCTTTCATCTCCGTAACGCTTTCGCGATTACTAAATGATCCTGTAACGAAGCGAGCTTTTCTCCATTGGATCTTCTCTATCTCTTCTATCAACCCTATCTGGTACAGATTCCACACAGCTGAGCAGTAACAAGCCATCTTTCAGCTTGTCTGAGAGTTCACCATTAATGTTAATCACGCATTCTGCTAAGCAAGTGACCATTGTCCAGCTCCTCCTCCTGGGAATTTTCAAATTTCTGGCCACGTTGCTCGTCTTCGTAGCTAGCTGGCTGGTACCGGTAACCTAGCTGGGCTAGCTGCGGCGCGCCCTGAGCCTTGGACTTGCTTGAGTAGTGGGAGAAATGTTGTATGGCCCCACATTACATTATTGTCAAATTATTCAATATGGCAGATCCAGGATGGCAATGTAGCAATGATGTCATGGCAGAGACATCAAATTTTGGCGGAAAGTAGGTCACTTGGGCTACCTTGACTAACCTAAGTCATCCAACTGTCTCATCTTCCTTGGAATTGGCAGGAAAAGGTCTCAGCCTGTGCTAGGCTGTTGGATAGGATGGACGTTAGTCTTTATTTTGCAGACAGTGTATTTGAGTTGTCATACGCAGTAGCTCCATCCAGTGTGTTCACCATGAGGTGTGGAGTCCAACTGACCTAGTACACAGCATTGCCACCAGAGGGCGCTGTCATCCCACGATTGTCTGGAGGGAAATGGCGGGAAAAGGACTCTGTCTGAATCCAGTTTCTGGAGAGAGGAAGAAGTGTACTTTGCTTATTTTGGAACAATTTATTTAGGGACGGATTTAACGCAGTTTGTTCATTACACTGATACAAAATTCACCCTGACGTGCTTGGGGTCACACTACATTGCCTACAGATGTGCAAACTACTTGTCAATCACCGAAATAATACAGTACACTGTTGTACAGGCATGCAAACAATTCGAAAATTACTGAAATAATGCATAGCACAGTCTACAGACCTGTTCAAAAATAATTCAACAGACAACTTCACGACACGTAAAATTGCCAAAATAATGCATATAACGCACTGCCAACATGCTCACAGTGCTTAAAAAGCCGAAAATAATGTAGTGCACAAACACCCATTGCACATAAAATCACTGTAGAACTATCGTTAAGAAATTTGACCACGAAATATCAGCAAACTGTTTCCTACAAAGGCGCACGCCCCGACACCGCCGACTCTGGATGCGAGCCACTGGTGGAGAGACGAACGCAGGGGCGCGAGCCATAGCTCTCAGGCCACTGCCGCTTACAGCAAGCATGAGAATTTCGCCACTATTTTCGGGTATACAGTTAGAATTCTTCGAGTTATACTGACATCACATGTATATGTAAATAACAGCCCTATGAACGCGCTATAGAAATCTATTGAAATGCTTCCTAGAATAATACAGAGTGCATTCTCTCTAGTGAAACACCCCAAATATGGAACCCATAATGAAAGTCCTTTGGTAGCAAAAGATATAGCAAAATTAGGTATCTGGACACTGACGGGAGCTACTGACAACAAGATTTACACTATTGCAAGTTTGACTAACAGGAATACTATGTAACTAATAACGTTTATTGTAAAGAAAGGACTAAATGAAAGATTATCAGATGATACGAAGCCTGAAACTTTAAATAAATAATTCAAAATATATTCTATACGGAGGTTAAAGCCCAGTCCATAAATAGATCAAAGATAACATTTATCCAAGTAGAGTTGTAGCCGCATCGAGCTGTAAGTTCACTGCTACTACAATGTAACACTGCAATGGAGATGTTAATGCAGTCTCTCTTGTAGACGTTGCAATAGTAGTAAGCCTATTGAACGCTACTAGATTGTTACAAAACGGTCTGAAATTTTTAAAAGTTTTCCAACATCGACTTGACGTACTAGTCAGAATTTCGAACTGAAGTAAAATAACATTTACAGTTTAGTCAGACAATGGAGCAGTTGTCATATGTGAAAGAAAAGTAAATCGTGTGATACCTGATTAACGCCTTCGTGATCTGTGATTGTCACGAATATCAAAGGGCACAGCAATATACCAGCCGTCGACATAAACTCTATTATTAGCCTTAGGAAACAGTTACGCCGTGTTGTCAGAAGTTGTAGTCAATGTCAGAATCGCTGATGCAAATAGATTCATTTAATGGAAATTTACTGTGTAATTGTGTAATTAACTATTTCTTGAGGGAATGCAGAAGTTAAAGGTGATTTAGTGATTTTATTAACAGTGAATAGCAGGTTTACACCGAAATACGACGCTTTCTGTACGTTGTCAGAAGAGTATTTTGTCTCTGGAATTACGTCGTATTAGTTGTTGAATTAACACAATAGCGACGCCTTGACGACGCTATAATAATTAATAAACCAACATCCTTGCAAAACTATAATGTGGCATCGGCTTGAGTGATGGACTCCATAATTCAAGATGTCCTATTATCTGCATCTGTACAATTATTCGCAAACCGGGCATAAGAACTACAGTTATCAAGTTCGCGTAAGCTCATCAGCCTGTTGCCAAAACGCAAAGCATATTTGGTTTATTATTTCAGATCAAGGGAGTTGCGGTACCGAGTGGTGCAGTCGCTTTGGGTTCGAAGTAAAGAAAACCGACAGTCTTCGAACACCAGTACTTCAATTTTAAGCAAGGGCTGCTTACACATTCCGCCGTGCTGCTACATCGACACGCTGATATCAGTCTAAGGGAGATAGTGTCTGAAACTAATCAACCAAGCGAGGAGTTTGTTTTTAACAGTTACAGATCGGAGACGTCGCGATCGACGGACACTGTTCCATGTGAACTAGACTGGGACAACCATCACCATCGAGCCGACACAAATGAAATGCCACACTAGCGAACCTAACGGGACATCCCGTCCCACATGAAAGACGCGTTGGCCGAGCGCAAGTGTTTTCCTTCCCAGTATGGCTGATGCATAGGCGCGAGATGTGGGCATAGTGTGACTGGAATTTTCGGTGTCCTACAGCTACTGGTCTGGAGACGTCCTAATGCCACAATGTCAGATGAGGTACAGCATCACGCCAGAGGTGGATCGTTCGCTTCAACTTGTCTTTGAACACCTGAACAAAGAACACATCACCTTATACTCAAAACTTGCTCTCACCCCAACATGTAATCATCATGCAGCAGTAACAATATGATTTACACAGTGTGACGTCTAGTTTTCTGTGAGAAGCAGTGGAACAGAACGTGTTGATGTCAGTTTAGAACCTGACACAGACCTCCAAGTCGTGGCGGAAAAAAACAAAATGTATGGCAGTTGAAGCAAAGCAAGCGCTGTATCATGTATAAGATACAGAGGCGAGCGAGTGCACGGGACTTACCCTAGTTCACTGCTAGTAGCGTCACGTCATCGTAACGCGCCTGCATATAGTATTGCACCACATTTAACATAAAAGTAAAAATTAAGATTTGTGTGTAAAACTTTGTTAAAGTATAGTTCTATGTAATAATGTTTCAGGTAACAAATCTTAATGTTATAAAATTAGTAGTTTACGTAAAATTCACGTTTTGAAAGAAAAATAGGAGGCGCTAAATAATGACGCTAGGAAGCCAAAATTTGGTGAGAAGGTGCAGTAAGAAGTCATTAATGAGTGGTGCTGGTTTCCAAAACCATAAAACTAAAATTGACTCCAGAATCCGCGTTTTTCGGAAAAATCAGAGGCGCGAAATAATAGAGCTACAATATTGAAAATTGGTAGGATGCTTCAGTTCACCCTAATAATAATAATGGAAATACCACAATCAGTTACCTCTTCTAGTTTTTTAGTAATTTAGTAAAAACTACTTTTGTGAGTAAAATGTACATAAGCATTATAGATTAAGTACTTTAAATTTTAATGATAAAACAAATTCTTTAAGACCAATGATCAGATAGGACAATTAACAAAGCTACACCAAGTTTTAGTCTTGTAGCATAATTAACAGCTGATACAAGTCTTGATAAAGCTATAGTTCAGAGGTAACAATCTACCGTTAGTTCCATTGTAAAAATTCTAGAGAGTAAAGTTTTAATTTTAGCGGGCTGAGATTTTCTACGTGCTTCTGTACTGCTCAGATGTATGTATACAAAAATTGAGAAGTTTGTAAAGCTATTATTAAATGTGATATTTAAGATTATGTGCCTGAGATAGCGATCATTTGGAGGCTGCAGGCATCTGCATAGGAACGGAAAGAACAGATGCTCTCTTGGCGGTACGCGCCGGAGCTATATAAAAAGAGCGGCACAGGCAGTAGTAAGCTCACTCCGCATTAGACCAACGCCGAGTCCACGCGAGCTTAACGTCCGATCGCGCCTCGCCTCGGGTGACGTCATAGCGGGCTGTGACATGCGCGTACTTAGCAATGTAAACGGACATTGAAAATCGCGAGGACTGTACACCGTCCTGGATCGTTTAGACTTCGGTAACAAACTGTTATTGTGCCGTCCGTGTGAAGTATAATTCCGCGTGGCAAGTGGTGACTAACTCCACTTTTAAGGCGAGCATTAATCTTTTTTTTAACATTATTGCGAACTATTAATAGAGCACCGTTAGTTAGAGTAATGAACTATTCGGGAGGAACTTGCTGTAGAAGTCGCCTCTGAACTATTAAACGATTGGCTGAATTAACAATATTTAATGTCTTTAGCATTTTCAGAAGTTTCGAGTAATTTGTGTGAGCCTTTAAGATAATAAAATCTTGTTTGGAACTTTAAATTTTATTGAAGCAGCCCTAATCCCGTGAAGAACTATGGATATTTTTCGTTTAGCTGGGCTGTACAGGAATGTGGCCGTGCAGACTGGGAACTAAGGTCAGTAAGTTTCCCTTCGCTTTCTGACTGGCCACCAAATTAGTTGCCAGGCTCGCGTGATTTAAGGTGGCAATGTTCAACTTTCATTCAACATTAAACAACGACTTCTTCGCCGTCCCACATATGTTGCATCGGCAATAGTCTGTTACGTGAAATGAACATTCAAACAACTCATTCGACAACTTCTTCGCCGCCCCACATATGGTGCTTATCGGCCGGGAAAACTGAATTAAAAGCAAATAAAAGTGCTCGATGTGTGAAAGCGATTGGTATAAATTAACGAACTCGGTAGGCAATAACAGGACACTGAATTGAACTAGTGTGGGAACAGTGTTACCAGTAAAGGCGGGTGTAGTGTATAAACAATAAGTGTCTACCGCTGTACGTTGGTTAGTGACGATGGTGAGGAAGGCGACGATGCTGGATCGCGGCTGCCGACGGCGCTGAGACTAAAGGAAGACGGTGCGTCATCGCGGAGCTGCGCTGATCTGCGAGACAGCTGCCGGCTGCGCCGAGCGGTCAACGGTGCCTTGCTGCCCCCCCCTGGAGCTATTGCAGTAGGCGATTCCTGTGGCGGTACTCGACGCTACAGCTGCTGCTGCTGCCTTCAATACGTCGCGACGCGTCGCATCACGATTGCTGGTACACCGCGACGACATCATTCGTCGAAATCAAGCATTTAAGTTAAGTCAAAGACTTTTAAAATATTTATTAACTGCTGCTAACAAACTAAAAGATATGGAAAGTAGTGTACATTTCAGAAGGGAACCGGTCTCTGACCAAGAATCCTCAGGATCAGGAATTGAGTTTAATGAGGATGGTTCCATTAATCCCTCAAATATTGAACTAGAACGTAATTTGTCACCAGTAAATTATGACTTTAATTTAAATGAGAGTGCAGGGATGCAATCAATAAGTGAAATAGAAGTCAAAAGGGAGCCAGTAGAGTTGCTAACTTTGTCAGGTAGTGAAACTGAGCTCAATATATCTCCAGCTCAGTCAAGTCAAGAGATACAAAGTATCAAGGTAGAAGCTCCGGATTGGATGCAAATACTGTTTGCCAAACTCGAATCAAACCAAAATAAAATTGAGGCTATAATTGAGGATAGTAATAAAGAACTAAAAGAAGAACTGCAATCAAAATGGAATAGTTTGAATTATAAGATAGATGCTATTCATCATGACATTCAAGTAAAAGTAGGGCAACAGTTAACTAAAATGCATAGTACTTTCAAATGTGAAATAGATCAAATTCAAAAAAATTATCAAGAGGCAGATGAACTTTTGGAAGTGAGGTTGTCCGAAAGATTGAGCAACGAGTCCAAACTTTGCTCTGACAAAGTTAAAGAGGTACAAATTAAAGTAGATACTTGTCAGAAAAACATTGAGAAAGTAAAAGAAACCTGTACCGAAATTCGTGGTGCAGTGGAACAAAGATGTTCTGCCAGGATAGAAGCAGTAGAGTCACAAGTAGAGGAATTAAATACTAACATTGCTAACCTAGAAAATAGAGTAACCTCTGTTAATTCTAGTCATTCTACTGTACAGCATGTGACTTCAGTTGACGCCGCTTTTATAGGGTGTCGACAGTTTTTGCGCTTTGATCCTGATAAGTACATTCACCCTCTTGAATTTTGGAATGACTTTGAGGATGTTCTCCCCAACACTTGGTCAGAAAGAGAAAAAATTTCATTTATAAGAAGTCATTTGTCAGGTGATGCTTTGCGATGGTCAGCGGATGTAATGATCAAATGTAAAACTTTATCTGAATTTAAGTCTGCATTTCTCAACGAATACTGGTCACATAACAAACAAAATGATGTGTTAAGGGAATTCTGGAGTGGTAAGAAGTTTTTCCCAGGGCGTGAATCAGTAAAGGATTTCGCTAGGAAGTGGGTTTCAAGACTGTCACATTTGACAGAAAAGATGAAGCCAGATATGATCATTATGGGTTTAGAAGGTAAGCTGCCGTGGTACTGGCAGAAGAGGATCATTTCCGCCCCTAGAGATAATATAGACAAATTTATTGAATATCTGGAAAGAGTGGAAAGAGTAGCTGCTGCTGAGGAGCAGGTGCAGCAGAATAACAAATCTTCTAACAATCACGTACAAAATAATGGAAACGTGAACGTTAGAAATATGGAAGTTAGGCACACCAAAACAAACTATCGAAACCAAAGCCGTGGCAGAGGAAGAGGGGGTAGATACTCACCACGCTTTCGTAACAACTACTATGACGAAAGTGGAGAAGTAAATACTATGCCATTAAGAGAAGAAGGGAGTCATGATGCTACTATATCTAGTGGTGTCACAGATGAACACAACAGGCCGCGTGTGGGAAACTAAATCCCGTCTATGAGGAAACTGGCGCTCACCAGGCGGTAACAGTAACACAGCCAGTAACGGAAACACAGACAATCAGCCAACATACACAGACAGACAACATGGATGACGAAATAAATACAGATAATACCAGTGATGTGTTAAGCCACTCTCACAAAATAGTGGATAGTATTTTGGATACACTAGAAAAATGGGTCAAGGAAGAACAGGAACTCAAGGTAGATAATGGGGAAGAAATAGATAATGGGTTTGAGTCTGATGGGAATAATGATGAAGTAAAAGCTTACATCTTCGATGAAAATGGCAATCTAAAAGCTGAAGTAGAAGTAGCAGAAGTAGAATCAGTACTGCAAAACTTTAGAGAGGAGGAAATGATGAATGAAGGGGGTAGAAATAGTAACGAGGTGAAAGAATCTAGTAGCTGTGTAAACGTGCCACAAATGGTTGAAGGTGACGACATTCTTATGAACAGCAATATTGCGCAGGGACGCAGTTGCTCAGAGGTAGAGGATAGTTTGGCTGATGTGCAGCAAACAAAAGTAGAAAAAGTCGCCAGATGCTTCGATTTAAAGTTAGTGGACAGATTAGAGAAAGCAGCTAAGATTATAGAGCATGATGAGCCCCAGGATGTAAATGTAAATGTAATTGCAACTGATCAGAATTACTTTAGCTGGAAGAACATAGAACGAGATTTATTAGACGAGGTGTGTGAGCAACCTGTTCAATGTAAAATAACTCACCCTGTTATCAAAATTAAACATATCAGGAGTCACTGTGCGTTGTCTGCTTGACAGTGGCAGTGAAGCAAGTGCTTTATCACAAACATTTTTTGACACCATACCCAATAAAGAGAAGTTAACAGTTATGAAAGTAAGTGGCTTAAAGATTATAGGTGCTACTGGAAAAGTCTCTAGACCAGTTCAACACGAAGCTTTGATACCCATTGGTATAAATGACGTAGTAATAGATCATCCTTGTTTGATTGTGCTAGGCTTAAGTGTTGATATGTTGATTGGTACTGATTTCTTATCAAAGTACCAGGGAAAGATCAATTTTGATCAGAACAACTTAATTTTAACTTTACCTGACTCTAAAGTGATAAGAGAGTCTTTTATAGGAAGTCATATAGGCGGTAGTAATGAAACTTGGGAACTGCCTATTAGAGTAATAAAGAATAAAGGATACTTGCAGGAAAATTTTGTTTTCAGTGAGAATGAGGAAAGTGCTAAGGTTGAAGAGAGACACATCCTAAAGTAAATAGAGGAAAAGGTACAATCAACAAAGCAAATTGCTGACGAACAAAGATCAGAGTTAAAGAGTGTGTTAACTAAGCATAGTAATGTATTCTCAAACGCACCTGGTGAAGTTAAAGGTTATGAATGCCATTTGAATATCAAGCCTGGGAAGGTATTTTTTAAGAAGCCTTATCCAATACATGTTGCAAGGAAACAAGCAGTGCGAAATGAAATTAAACGTATGTTGGCATGGGGTGTCATAGAGCAAGCAATTAGTGAATACAATAGTCCTCTTGTTGTAGTGCCTAAGCGTGATGGAAGTGTTAGATTAGTATTGGATGCACGCTGGTTAAATGAAATTGTCATCAGAGAAAGTGATCGTCCTCAAAATATGGATGAGTTAATTCAAAAGTTCCGAGGGGTTAAGTACTTTACTTCCATGGACATAACATGTGGTTACTGGAATTTGCCGCTGGCTAAGGAATCACGTAAGTATACAGCATTTTTGTATGAAGGAGTATGCTACCAGTATAAAGTAGTTCCGTTCGGATTGAATATTTCAGTGTGTGCCTTTGTAAGAGTTATGGCTCATGTATTAGGACAGGAATTATTAGATCAAGTAACCATTTACGTAGACGATATTCTGTTGGCAACTCCCACATGGGAAGAACATATCAGTCTGTTGGACAGGGTACTAGAAGCTCTTGAAAATGGAGGTATGAAATTAAAGTTCGAAAAGACTGAATGTGTAAAGGACAGAATAAAATTCCTGGGCCATGAAATTAGCAGAGAGGGTATATTACCTGATCCATCCAAATTATCATGTATTGAAAAGTTTCAAGCGCCCCGAAATAAAAAGCAACTCAGGTCAATGTTCGGTTTGTTTGGATTCTACCGACGTTTAGTTAAAGATCATTTATTTAATGATCCATGTTTACTCAACCTGCTAAAAAAGAATACCCCATGGGTTTGGACTCCAGAATGCCAGTCTGCTTTTGAGGGATTAAAAGATTGTTTGATTAATAGTCCGCTCTTGCACCATCCCGATTTTACAAGACCCTTTTGCATGTCAGTGGATGCAAGTGGTTATGGGATTGCTGTAGAATTGTTTCAGCTAGAAACAGAAGGCGACCAGGAGGTTCATAAAACTATTGCTTTTGCAAGTCGTTCATTACAATCTGCTGAGCGAAATTATGCTATCTCAGAATTAGAGGCACTAGCCATAGTATTTGGTATGCAGAAGTTTGAGCACTATTTGTTAGGACAGAAGGTAATTATCTATAGTGATCACAAAGCACTTACATTTTTGAAGACTTGTAAACTAAGGCATCCAAGGTTGACAAGGTGGGCCATGTACCTTCAGCAGTTTGATCTTGAAATTAATTATATACAGGGAAAGAGCAATTTGGTAGCAGATGGGCTATCAAGAAGTGCTGAATTATGGAATGAATCAGAACTTCCTTTGGCAGAAAGGAATGAGGTAAGTATGTTGACAGTACATGAGCTCAGAGAGGAGAGTGCCTTAAAGAAAGTATTTAAGAATTTAAGACGAGAACAGAATGAGGATGATCAATTGAAGCTAGTTAAAAGCTATTTAGGGGACCCTAATTATCCAAAGGTAGCACAATATTACTGTCTACACAAAGGAATTTTGTTCCGTAGGAGGAAGGTAACTTTAGCAGAATGGAAAGTGTGTTTTCCTTCACAGCACGTAGATCTGCTAATAGATTATGTACATCTAAGGTATGGTCATTATGGTACAAAAAAGTGCATTGCTAAACTAAATGAGAAAGTCATCTTTGATAACATGCATCGTAGAGTTGCAGAAAGGTTAGCATCCTGTGTTATTTGTCAAAAGGTAAGAGCAGTAAATAAAATAGTGCAAGGGGATATGCATCACGTAGACCCAAGTGAACCCTTAGAGTTATGTGCAGTTGATCTTTTTGGACCTCTCCCGACATCTAAAGGAGGATGTACGCATGTTTTTGTGGTGATTGATGGGTTTAGTAAATATGTTAAACTGTATCCGATTAAGAGAGCCAATGCCAAAACACTTGTAGATAAATTGGAGAAAGATTATTTTGTGAAAATTGGCAAGCCAAAGAACCTATTGTCAGATAATGGTCCTCAATTTGTATCAGAAAAATTTAAGTTGTGTCTTGAAAGGAGCGGAACTCGGCATATAAGGATTTCAGCATACTTTCCGCAAGGAAATATGAGTGAAAGGGTTATGCGAGAACTGAATAGACTATGTAGAACCTACTGTGCTAGGAAGCATTCAACATGGGCTGATCATATTAAGTATTTTGAAGAGATAATTAATAATCTGAAACACGATGCCACAGGTTTTGCTCCATGTGAGCTGATGTTCAATCAGGAACCACATAATATCATTCCGAGTATGATTGACTTTCCAGTTCTAAGTCAGAGTACATTGGATGAGAAGAAAGCACAGGCCAGGGCAAATATACGCAAAAGAGCTTTAGATAGGAAAAAGAGGCATGATGCAAAGGCTTCCCCCACTAATTTTAAAATTGGTGAGCTAGTGCTGGTCAAAACAAAAGAAAAATCAAAGAAAATTTCTGCAGAAACTAAAAAGTTTATGCATGTATATCATGGACCATTTAGAATAGTAAGTAAACCTCATGCAAATGCCTATCGTTTGGAATATCCAAAGAGTAAGAGAGAACTAGGTCTAAGAAATATTGTGGATCTAAAGGAATTTAAAATTAACAGTAATTAATTACTGTAGGGAGTCTGCCACTCTTTGGCGGATACACGGTTTGGCGTACCGTGCAGTCCCAGCTGGGTGAAACTTTATTTCCTTTTCAAGTTTCATTCCCTTCTTCTGGTCTATCATAACAGGTAAGAATCACATATGTCTTCATGTTGTATATATGCTATTAGGTTTTAAGTATTCTTAGTAAGGATCTACCTAGTGAATGGCAAAACAAAAGTCTGAGTACCAATAAGAGGCAAACATGGCTAAAATAAATAAATTAAAATATTTCATGTAATTGTAAAGGGTTAGAAACTACAACTAAGAGAGACACTTTGCAGTATACGAAGTACGGTATGAATATGAATAATCCATGAGATTATGCAGAAGGTAGTATGTTGCTAGAAATAAGGTTGTCTGAAGGAAAACAGCGTAAGAAGGTAATGCTCATAGAGGCAAGCAATGGCGTTTTAGAATTAAATAAATGGAGATGTGTGGAAGTGGTGTGAGGATCGCACCAAATATATAGAAACAGGACGTCAATAGGCTGACAAAAAGGAAAAGGGAGAAAGAAGTGGAGAAATGAAGTATTTTGAATCTGGAAGAAAAGGGAGAAAATGAATAAGGTGAAGAAGTGATGTAAGTAAATTGAAGTAAATGATGTAGGATTAAAGAATAATTCCCTCACGTCTCGTGAAATGGTGAAAAACGCTAAATCTTGCTTGAGGCAAATAAATAGTTAAACAGACAACAGAAACACACAAATATTGGAAAATGCAGAAATTTGGAATCGGTATACTGAAAATAACTAATTTCTTTAGTAATTCATACAATAAAGCAAAGTGCTGGTCAGCAAATGACTTCTTTGATGAACTAATCCATACGATAATTAAGCCAGAGTACATTAAAACTAAAAGGTTACTCAATTTTCTAAGTTGAAGCAAGATCTTAATATATTAATTTGCTAAAAGAATTTTCACTATTTAGGAACCTAAAAGATTATTTATGAAAGAAGAAAGTAGGAGCTATTGTATCAGATACGACTTAGTGCTAAATGTCTTTCTGACAACTTCACAATTAGTAAAATAGTGCCAGAATATAAACTATAAAATGTACTTTGTCCTACCTTAGATATAAGTTGAAAACAGAAACTGAGACTGTATTGTCTGTTTCTCAGGGACATGCAGGCTGCATGAATGACTGACAACAAGCGGTAGGGAGATTGGAAGTAGAGACGCAAACCACAGTGAATACAATTTCCTCCCACAATTTTGTCAATCAGTGAAATTAAATGAGTGTTACAATAGGACACCCACCACAGTGCCGAGTATTATAGTAAGTGCGTTGCAGTGATAAAAGTCGTGTGTATTTTCTTTTTCAGGAAGAGACTGATTCTAAAGAAAAAAAAATAACTATTTTGTAACCATTGAAAAATTTATATTTCCATGTAAATGTATGTAAATAATTTGTGAATGTCTTCTGTACTAGGTTTTCTATGTGTATATGAGTATGGTTATTTTGTGTATGTAGTAATAAGGAATTTCCTAAGAAGAAGCAACTTAAGTTGAAAGAGGTATACTAAAGTAATCCATCGCTTGTTTGTTCTTTTAGAATTTTAATTTTGTTCAAAAATAGATTTTCACGAAAATTAAAAAGGGGGTGATGAAGCAAAGCAAGCGCTGTATCATGTATAAGATACAGAGGCGAGCGAGTGCACGGGACTTACCCTAGTTCACTGCTAGTAGCGTCACGTCATCGTAACGCGCCTGCATATAGTATTGCACCACATTTAACATAAAAGTAAAAATTAAGATTTGTGTGTAAAACTTTGTTAAAGTATAGTTCTATGTAATAATGTTTCAGGTAACAAATCTTAATGTTATAAAATTAGTAGTTTACGTAAAATTCACGTTTTGAAAGAAAAATAGGAGGCGCTAAATAATGACGCTAGGAAGCCAAAATTTGGTGATAAGGTGCAGTAAGAAGTCATTAATGAGTGGTGCTGGTTTCCAAAACCATAAAACTAAAATTGACTCCAGAATCCGCGTTTTTCGGAAAAATCAGAGGCGCGAAATAATAGAGCTACAATATTGAAAATTGGTAGGATGCTTCAGTTCACCCTAATAATAATAATGGAAATACCACAATCAGTTACCTCTTCTAGTTTTTTAGTAATTTAGTAAAAACTACTTTTGTGAGTAAAATGTACATAAGCATTATAGATTAAGTACTTTAAATTTTAATGATAAAACAAATTCTTTAAGACCAATGATCAGATAGGACAATTAACAAAGCTACACCAAGTTTTAGTCTTGTAGCATAATTAACAGCTGATACAAGTCTTGATAAAGCTATAGTTCAGAGGTAACAATCTACCGTTAGTTCCATTGTAAAAATTCTAGAGAGTAAAGTTTTAATTTTAGCGGGCTGAGATTTTCTACGTGCTTCTGTACTGCTCAGATGTATGTATACAAAAATTGAGAAGTTTGTAAAGCTATTATTAAATGTGATATTTAAGATTATGTGCCTGAGATAGCGATCATTTGGAGGCTGCAGGCATCTGCATAGGAACGGAAAGAACAGATGCTCTCTTGGCGGTACGCGCCGGAGCTATATAAAAAGAGCGGCACAGGCAGTAGTAAGCTCACTCCGCATTAGACCAACGCCGAGTCCACGCGAGCTTAACGTCCGATCGCGCCTCGCCTCGGGTGACGTCATAGCGGGCTGTGACATGCGCGTACTTAGCAATGTAAACGGACATTGAAAATCGCGAGGACTGTACACCGTCCTGGATCGTTTAGACTTCGGTAACAAACTGTTATTGTGCCGTCCGTGTGAAGTATAATTCCGCGTGGCAAGTGGTGACTAACTCCACTTTTAAGGCGAGCATTAATCTTTTTTTTAACATTATTGCGAACTATTAATAGAGCACCGTTAGTTAGAGTAATGAACTATTCGGGAGGAACTTGCTGTAGAAGTCGCCTCTGAACTATTAAACGATTGGCTGAATTAACAATATTTAATGTCTTTAGCATTTTCAGAAGTTTCGAGTAATTTGTGTGAGCCTTTAAGATAATAAAATCTTGTTTGGAACTTTAAATTTTATTGAAGCAGCCCTAATCCCGTGAAGAACTATGGATATTTTTCGTTTAGCTGGGCTGTACAGGAATGTGGCCGTGCAGACTGGGAACTAAGGTCAGTAAGTTTCCCTTCGCTTTCTGACTGGCCACCAAATTAGTTGCCAGGCTCGCGTGATTTAAGGTGGCAATGTTCAACTTTCATTCAACATTAAACAACGACTTCTTCGCCGTCCCACATATGTTGCATCGGCAATAGTCTGTTACGTGAAATGAACATTCAAACAACTCATTCGACGACTTCTTCGCCGCCCCACACAGTGTACAAAGCATGTTAGAAAATAATAAAACCAGTGTTTCGAACAATGACACAGGCTCACAGGAAGCGCCTTATAGTATAGTTTGTGGAATATGGTCATCCTCCTACAGTGTAGGCGATCCAACTTTACACTGGTCTGTGCAATGGATCAATAGCTGTATATTTAATAGGATCATCGCATGTGCTCGCAGCCGGCATGCACACAGTGTTTGTTTTTGATATATGGGAGGAGAGAGATGTGGTAAAAATCTTATCAAGTTCTCTATCGGATGAAGTTAGAGGAGCTTTCATAGTTCGTAATTTTTCTCTGTTCGATGGTACACAACACTGATGATAGCATATTATTGTGATAGATGTGAATCTATCCTGCAGTAGCTGTAAGTAGTTTGGGGACACACCACAATGCAGTAGCAAAATCCTCGTCCTTCTCTCAGTTCACGAACTTTTATATTACCTCATAGTGCAGAAGCAGGCTTTGTTTGGCGATGACCTTACACATCGTACACTGCCGACGGAGGTACGAAAATATGTTCCCATTCCCACTGAATCATCAAAACATGGTCCTCTCGCTCTAACTCAGGACACTGTTTCTACACGGATCGCAGAAGGTGGTAGATAATGTTCTCTCTGACATCTGCTCAGTTCCGACTTCAATTGGAACGATCACATGCGCAAAGCTGCAGTAATGGCAGCAGCTGCAAGAGACATAAGTACTGCCTAAAAAGCCACGATGGAATTTTACTGTAACAGACTGGTTCGAAAATGGTGACTCGTTCGAGATATGAGAGTGCCAGAAATATGATTCACTAGTGGCTGTAATCATTAAAGGACTTCTCCATATGATACAACATAGGGGTGTGGTTGAATAGAAAAACTTGATTCCAAATCATAGACATCATTTCTACCGGAAAGTATGGCACTAGAGATCTTAAAAGCTAGTGTACATTTCTTACAGCCTCAATCAGCACACCATCCACTGTTTGCAATCCCTCTCAATCATCCATCGCCTATAAGCCAGTGGACACATCACCAAACTTCTGACGTGTCATCGAGACAGAATGCGTTACAAATACTTGAGAATTATCTAGCTGCGGCATGAGGGATTTGCGAGTACCACGTTCATCCCACATTCCTAAGCGAAATCACTTTCTAAATTCGGTAATTTTATTACGAGGTTGCACTGTCGGCGAGGTGTAACAGCACTGTTGGTCTGATAATGTACACTCCAGTGATCTTCGTCTATATTCAGTGTGGCGGTATTTATTTGGAAAAACCACTGCATTTGGAGGTAACGCCATGCCTCGATTTATAAAACCAGTATAGCTTTTAACATGGGTACTTGTGTGCACCTGTAGAACCAACACTGCTTGTGACAGTAACACACAGAAGTTGTTGTGGTCGTGTTTTCTAACATCTGGCGGTTTGTAAGACGATTAAACCTCTCTTTCTAAGACACGGTGGTACTACTCAGAAAAAAATTTATGAGACATCTCCACCGATCGCTGATTTTCTCTCAGCATTATTTCGTATCGCCAGCAATCAGTTATTGGCGAAATATTATACTTAGTAGTAGGGGATGCGTGATAGGTTCGCCTTGAATATCAGGCATATAAAGTACGTGTGTGTGTTCCAACATGTAGAAAGGAAATGACTATGTCCAGTCTTAAGGAAAGTATGGATTTGAAGTGGAATACTGTGACAGCAAAGAGAAAAATAAGTCAAGTCATAAGAATGGTACAGATATTTCTATTTACAGAGCCACAGCCATCAGCATGGTGTATTTCCGATAGTTTGCTCATTGTCGAATGTCGTCCAATAGAGACCACGATCTTAATATTTAATTGTAAGTATAGTGATCAAATGTGGCCGGTTTCCGCGGACGATTCTGTCTAGGGGTGCGTAGCCCGCGGAGGTGGTTGCCTGTGGCGGGAATGATTCACGTTTCCCGCTAACAGCAGGAGCCATCCGAATGGAAAGACCTGTTGGGATGCAGGAATGTAGCTGACTTAACCATGTCGTCCTCTAGATGGCCGAATAGCGAACTAATACTCAGTATGTGTTGGACAGTCTACTTGATCACGTGAAAATTTGAGAAGATTCAATATGGGCATGTCTTTGCGCTGGACTATGATTCCCTCCCAGGTAAATTGTCTGGTTCACTGCCTCTGCACAGTCCCCATCTTTATTGATTGAGAGAACATCGACTGTGGTGTGCGCATCTAGCAGGTGAATCACAGGTGGAAGATACATTTGCTGATTCTATAGACAAGATAAACACCTAGTTGACTTTGTAAATTATAGGGGTTATTTGGAATCTGTTATATCACCGACATCGTTATTTGCGAGTGGAAATATCAGTTTCCTCTATTTTTTTCGACGCTTCACATAAAGGTCTTCGCAGACGAGAACAGTTTCAAGTTACTCAGTGGTTTACAGTACGCTCCACCTCGCTGAATTTTCGAGTTTCTAGAGAAATAATTTCTGTTCTATATCTTCAAAATTATACTATGCAAGCGATACTGCTAAGCAAGCGATATTGCCGTATGCATGATATCGAGAAGTATCACAGGAAATGGTATGATATTCTGACAATCCATGTGAAATTACGTATATTCTTGTAATCCGAGAGTCTGGAAATGGGTGTAGAAATCAGTTAAGTAAGCAAACAGGTCGAGGCGAGAAACAGTGACGCACTTGTGCCTAGGGGAAACGACCCAGCCTTTGTACAACAGTCTTCGCAGTATATGTACGAGTGTCTGGTGGTCGCTACTGTGTGTCCTATCCTGAGGGAGGAATAATTCAGCACATCGATAGCTGTAAGGGGAATGAAGGATGTTTTTACGTGAAAAATTTAATATGCTATGGATACTGAAATTCGTTTCAGAACCAGAGTCGTCAAGAGGAGACACTTCCAGTCCGTTGCTTGTAGTCATACTGTAGCAGCAATCCTAATATTTAATTGTAGTTACACTGATAACCATGTGCCAGTTTCCCAATTCTTCGAGCGGCCGCAGTCTATAATTGCCTAAGAAGCTTTCAGCAAGTACCATCCGCGATGACGTCATGACTACACTCCTGTAAGACGATGAATTCTAAGAGCTGTGTATGGCCACTTATACCCACACGAATGGTACATCTTCCTGTAGGTTTTACATATTTCCCATTAGCCACCTTCAGCAGAGATGTTTTGCTGTCGACCAATATGGTTTTCTGCAACTGGCGACGGTATTTCTCCAAAATGAGTGAACATGATGCACCAGAATCCACAAGAGCTTCGGCTGGCCGGCCATCCATGAAGATATCGGCGTAGTTACCTATCATTTTTGTAGTGATCGACGGCGGAGGATTTTTCTCTTCGGCGGCCTCACCTCCAAGGAAGGTTGCACCCTTTAGTTTTCCAGGTTGCGGCGGCTAGGTGATGGGATGGAGCTTCGAAATGGCGATGGAGACCTTGATCGGCGTTTTGGGTAGCGTCCTCTCCAGCGGCTAGCTTGTAGCAATGATGACCTACGTCGTCCTGCACCCACACCTTTTTGTTCATCTTCGTCGTCCCGGAGTTGGCGTCAGCTAAGATTGGGCTGCTACCTTCTGGCGCTGGCGTTATCAAATATCCGCCGTCTTTCTCGACAATAGCTCACCACATGTCCCGGTCGTCCGCAGTGGAAACATACTGGTTGGTTTTCCTGGGTCCTCCAAACGTCAGTCTTCCTTGGTGCCCAAACAGGTTCCTCATGCGGCATTGTAGGAACTTTAATCCGCCCGGGTCTCGACTTTTTCACAGTTTTAAAGGGAAATGAAGGACGAGAGACTGGGTTAAATGGCTGTTCCACTTCCTCCCTTATGACCTCGTGAAGCGTGTAGGTTTTCTGCTCGCCGTGCCATCCAAGTGCCTTCTGAACTTCCTCTCTCACTATCTGTCGAAGCACATTTGTGACATCAGTTGTTTCCTCCATCACACTACTCCATCACACTCCTTGTATGTAGTTGGACTCTGCACCTCAAAACAGATTGAGAACCTAAAGTGAGAATTCCAGGAAATAAGTTAAAAAACAAACATGGTGAACTTTTACCAAATACTATTAGATGCGCAATAATTGGACCAAGTGGGAAAACAACATTAATGATTTATAATTATATTTTAGCTCCAGGTTGGTTAAATTGGAATAAAATTAAACATTTGTATATTTATTCAAATAGTTTAGAACAACCAAAATATCAAGAATTCATAAAACAATGTAAACAAATGAAGATAAAATTAATGAAAATAATGTTAGTTTTATTGAAAATAATGAAGAAATTATTGCATTACATGAATTCAAAAATAATTCGGTTATGGTATTTGATGATTTCATTTAGAAAATCAAAATATTTTAAGAGAATATTTTACTAGAGGAAGCACAAAGGTATAGATTGTTTTTATTTAGCTCAAACATATTCAAAAATACCAAAGCA
Organism: Schistocerca gregaria; assembly: GCF_023897955.1. Classification (NCBI taxonomy): domain Eukaryota; kingdom Metazoa; phylum Arthropoda; class Insecta; order Orthoptera; family Acrididae; genus Schistocerca; species Schistocerca gregaria. The sequence continues at coordinate 871,866,989 of NC_064931.1, read as the reverse complement.
ATTAGTTAGACACAATTTAACTTTCTTAAATATATTTTGACAAGATGATACAAATTTAAATCATATTTATCATGAATTCGTTGGAGGAGATTTAAAGTTTGATAATTTCAGAGAAATGTGTAGCAAATGTTGGAATGATGAATTTGGATTTTTCACAATAGACATGAGAGAAAACAAAATAAAGGTAAATTTAGAAATAAAATACAACATTTCTTAACAACATAAGCATTAAATAAAAACATAAACATTAAAGTTAAACATATACACTCCTGGAAATTGAAACATGATCACACTGACAGAACCACAGGCACATAGACACAGGCAACAGAGCATGCACAATGTCGGCACTAGTACAGTGTATATCCACCTTTCGCAGCAATGCAGGCTGCTATTCTCCCACGGAGACGATCGTAGAGATGCTGGATGTAGTCCTGTGGAACGGCTTGCCATGCCATTTCCACCTGGCGCCTCAGTTGGACCAGTGTTCGTGCTGGACGTGCAGACTGCGTGAGACGACGCTTCATCCAGTCCCAAACATGCTCAATCGGGGACAGATCCGGAGATCTTGCTGGCCAGGGTAGTTTACTTACACCTTCTAGAGCACGTTGTGTGGCACGGGATACATGCGGACGTGCATTGTCCTGTTGGAACAGCAAGTTTCCTTGCCGGTCTAGGAATGGTAGAACGATGGGTTCGATGACGGTTTGGATGTACCGTGCACTATTCAGTGTCCCCTCGACGATCACCAGAGGTGTACAGCCAGTGTAGGAGATCGCTCCCTACACCATGATGCCGGGTGTTGGCCCTGTGTGCCTCGGTCGTATGCAGTCCTGAATGTGGCGCTCACCTGCACGGCGCCAAACATGCATACGACCATCATTGGCACCAAGGCTGAAACGACTCTCATCGCTGAAGACGACACGTCTCCATTCGTCCCTCCATTCACGCCTGTAACGACACCACTGGAGGCGGGCTGCACGATGTTGGGGCGTGAGCGGAAGACGGCCTAACGGTGTGCGGGACCGTAGCCCAGCTTCATGGAGGCGGTTGCGAATGGTCCTCGCCGATACCCCAGAAGCAACAGCGTCCCTAATTTGCTGGGAAGTGGCGGTGCGGTCCCCTACGGCACTGTGTAGGATCCTACGGTCTTGGCGTGCATCCGTGTGTCGCCGCGGTCCGGTCCCAGGTCGACGGGCACATGCACCTTCCGCCGACCACTGGCGACAACATCGATGTACTGTGGAGACCTCACGCCCCACGTGTTGAGCAATTCGGCGGTACGTCCACCCGGCCTCCCGCATGCCCACTATACGCCCTCACTCAAAGTCGGTCAAGTGCACATACGGTTCACGCCCATGCTGTCGCGACATGCTATCAGTGTTAAAGACTGCGATGGAGCTCCGTATGCCACGGCAAACTGGCTGACACTGACAGCGGCGGTGCACAAACGCTGCGCAGCTAGCGCCATTCGACGGCCAACACAGCGGTTCCTGGTGTGTCCGCCGTGCCGTGCATGTGTTCATTGCTTGTACAGCCCTCTCGCAGTGACCGGAGCGAGTATGGTGGGTCTGACACACCGGTGTCAATGTGTTCTTTTTTCCATTTCCAGGAGTGTATGTTAAACATAAATGTTAAACATAAACATCAAACAAAAACCTTAAACTAATGTTAAACGTAATTAATGTTTTCTTCCTTAATAAATGTTTGCAAGTATGATGAAGAATCTGTTAAACAAGCTAAACAAAATAGAAAGAAAGCCGAAGAGTTAACAGAACGATTTAAGCTTTGGAAAAAGCAACCAAGAACAGAATGTGGAAAATATAAAAAGGAAGATCAACCTGCTATTGATGCTATTGAAAAAGTAAAACAAGGTATTGAAGTATTAGGTGATAATGTTTTAAAAGCAACTGAAGAAAATAGAGAAGTTGAAAAACAAATGAGTCCATATCGTTATCATATAGAAGATTCTGGGTCTTATCACCAATTAAACCATTGAAAGACTGGTTTGATGAAATACCTGAATCAGAAATTCAAGACATATTAAATAAATATCAAGAAGAAAAGATAAATGAAACTAAAAAGATAAATGAAACTAAAAAGATAAATGTTAGTGAAAGAATGTTAATTATCATAGTGAAGATAAAGTATTTGGTTTAAAACCAGTTGGTATGTTTAAATATGTTGGTAAATTATCTGTTGAATTCAATGGAGATAAAGTAAAATTGTTGATAAAAGATATGAAGGTACAGATTCATGAAACTTTTAACAGAAAAACATATTACTATGGAAGATTTAAATAAAAAGGTTTATGCTGTAGATTTCTCAAATTATGCAGATCTACTATTTAATTCAGGACATTATATTCTGATAACAATCCAAATAAAATAAGGTCAAGTAAAGGTAATAAATATAACTACTTAAGAAAAGAAATTGTTGGTGTTTATTTTCCAAATTTAAAAAGACAAACTATAGATTCTTCAGAACCAAGTTCTCCTGAAAAAATAGGTGAAGTTTTAATTTAAAATATACAGAACAACCAATTGCATATGTTTGGTTAAATGATGTTCGACAATTAATTGATAGATTAGCAGTAATTCATGGTGAACAACTAACTGGAAATAAGAATTATCATAATGAAACAGTTAAAATAGCACAAATGTTAACAAATAAATTTAGTGATTTTATACGTGATAATCCGAAAGGAATTCCATATTTAATTAGATTTTTGAATAATCTTCCACATACAGTTAGAAAAGGATTAGTAAATTGGGTTTTAATAATGTTCCAAAGCCTGAGATCCATCTACCAGGATATAATTACTGTGGACTGTTCATTAAACTTGAAGTAAGATTAGCTAAAGGTGATACAAGTATAAATCCATTTGATGAAGCTTGTAAAAAACATGATATTGCTTATAGAGATAATCAAGATTTAGAAAAAAAGACATATAGCTGATAAAGAACTTCAATTAGCTGCAAAAGAAAGAATGTAGACAAATGATGCTTCATTTGGTGAGAAAGCTGCAGCAACAGCAGTTAGAGGAATAATGTATGGGAAACGAAATTAGGTATGGGAATTAATGTTGATTAAAATGGTTGGGGATTATAAATTTAAAAATCTTTACTAAATTTTTAACTATACAAACAAATAACTTTATAATTGATTATACTTTCCTACCTAGTGGCAAAACTAAACAGAAAGCAATTAAATTAAAGTTAAATAATGAACAATTAAATGCAATTGGACCAATTTTAGCAGATGTTTAAAAAAGGAAGAAAGAAAAGAAAGGCGGTGGAAATTTTCTTATTGCAATAGGTATTCCGGTTGTTAAAAAATTATTGAATATTTAACAAAAAATAAAGATGGTAAAGGACTAACACAACATGAATGCGGATTTTTTCCATTATTATTAGGTGCATTACCTTATTTAGCAACAATTGGTTCTTTAGCTGGTGGATCAGTAGCAGTTGAAAATGTAGTTATAAATAAGAAGACAGCTGGTAAATAATTAAAAGAACAAAAAGACATAATTTAGGAATGGAAAAGAAAATTGGTAATGGAATAAACAAAAAAATTAATAAAAAGTAATTGATAAACATCCTAATGCATTAAGCAGTTTCCCTATAGAAGAACTTGCTAAACAATTAAAAACTAAAAACTTTAGGGTGTATATATGATTGATGAATTAGTAAATAAGCCATAAAAAATTGAATGTGGTATAGTAAATTTAGATACATCTGATAATCCTCTTACACACTGGAATTGTTATTATAAAAATAAAAAAGTTGTTTTTAATTCATTTAGTGGTAAGCAATTATTTAGGAAAAGATGAATTATATTACAATACAGAGAGAATTCAAAATTTTGATGAAGTAATATATGGTCATTTATTTATATTGCTTTTAAAAATGCTGTGTGAAAATTATAATTTTAACGATATTTTAGATTTAATCAATAGACATTTTTGAAAATAAGAAATATCTAATTAAACAAAATGAACAAGTAGTTAATACATCTACATTAAATTTACAAAATATTGAAAGTAGTTTAAACAACTAGAATCATCAATAGATCCCAAGATAACAAATGTAATTAAACAATTTCAGAAAGAATTTAATGCTATTTTTAAATTAAGTAAAAGGTTACATTTGCTTTAAAAATACATCTACATCTACATGATTACTCTGTGGTTCACATTTAAGTGCTTGGCAGAGGGTTCATCGAACCACAATCATACTATATCCCTACCATTCCACTCCCGAACAGCGCGCGGGAAAACGAATACGTAAACCTTTCTGTTTGAGCTCTGATTTCTCTTATTTTATTTTGATGATCATACCTACCTATATAGGATGGGCTCAACAAAATATTTTCGCATTCGGAAGAGAAAGTTGGTGACTGAAATTTTGTAAATAGATCTCGCCGCAACGAAAAACGTCTTTCTTTCAATGACTTCCATCCGAACTCGGTTATCATATCTGACACACTCTCGCCCCTATTACATGATAATACAAAACGAGCTGCCCTTTTTTGCACCCTTTCGATGTCTTCGGTCAATCCCACCTGGTAAGCATCCCACACCTCACAGCAATATTCTAACAGAGAACAAACGAGTGTAGTGTAAGCCATGTGTTTAGTGGACTTGTTGCATCTTCTAAGAGTGCTGCCAATAAAACGCATCCTGTGGCTCGCCTTCCCCACAATATTATCTATGTGGTCTTTCCAACTGAAGTTGTTCGTAATGTTAACACCCAGGTACTTAGCTGAATTGACAGCCTTGAGAATTGTACTATTTATCGAGTAATCGAATTCCAACGGATTTCTTTTGGAACTCATGTGGATCACCTCAGACTTTTCATTATTTAGCGTCAACTGCCACCTGCCACACCTTACAGCAATCTTTTCTAAATCGCTTTGCAACTGATACTGGTCTTCGAATGACCTTACTCGATGGTAAATCTGCATCATCTGCGAACAACCTAAGAGAACTGCTCAGTTGTCACCCAGATCATTTATATAGATCAGGAACAGCAGAGGTCCCAGGACGCTTCCCTGGGGAACACCTGATATCACTTCAGTTTTACTCGATGATTTGCCGTCTATTACTACGAACTGCGACCTTCCTGACAGGAAATCACGAATCCAGTTGCACAACTGAGATGATACCCCATATGCCCGCAGCTTGATTAGAAGTCGCTTGTGAGGAACAGTGTCAAAAGCTTTCCAGAAATCTAGAAATATGGAATCAACTTGAGATCCCCTGTCGACAGCGGCCATTACTTCGTGCAAATAAAGAGCTAGCTGTGTTGCACAAGAATGATGTTTCCTGAAACCATGCTGATTGCGTATCAATAGATCGTTCCCCTTGAGGTGATTCATAATGTTTGAATACAGTATATGCTCGAAAACCCTACTGCAAACCAACGTCAATGATATAGGTCTGTAGTTAAATGGATTACTCGTACTACCCTTCTTGAACACTGGTGCGACCTGCGCAATTTTCCAATCTGTAGGTACAGCTCTATCGGTGAGTGAGCGTTTGTATATGATTGCTAAGTAGGGAGCTATTGTATCAGCTTAATCTGAAAGGAACCTAATCGGTGTACAATCTGGACTTGAAGACTTGCCCGTATCAAGCCATTTGAGTTGCTTCGCAAACCCCTCAGGTATCTGCTTCTAATAAACTAATGCTAGCAGCTGTTTGTGTTTCAAATTCTGGAATATTCCATTCGTCTTCCCTGGTAAAGGAATTTCGGAAAACTGCGTTCAATAGCTCCGCTTTAGCTGCACAGTCGTTGGTAACAGTACCATCGGCACTGCGCAGCGAAGGTATTGACTGCGTCTTGCCGCTTGCGTACTTTACGTACAAACAGAATTTCTTTGTATTTTCTACCAAATTTCGAGACAATGTTTCGTTGTGGAACCTATTAAAGGCATCTCGCATTGAAGTCAGTGCCAAATTTCGTGCGTATGTAAATTTTAGCCAATCTTTGGGATTTCGCGTTTTTCTGAATTTCGCATGCTTTTTCTTTTGTCTCTGCAACATCGTTCGGACCTGTTTTGTGTGCCATGGGAGATCAGTTCCATCTGTCACCAATTTATGTGGTATGAATCTCTCAGTTGCTGTTGCTAGTATATCTTTGAATTTGAGACTTGTTAATGTAAATGATCCATATGATTTAAAAGGTGTAGTTAAAATTGTTTTGTTAATGATCTATTAAATTTTGTTACAAACTCAGAATACACAATTACTGAAAACTAATTTAATAACTATGTTAATAAAGAAGAATATAACAAGTTTTTTTACACTTAAAGGAAAGAAATGGTATTTTAGATGGTATTATGTCACATAATAATAACGAAATAAACGATATGAAAAGAATTCTTATTAATGCATTAAAGAAAATTCGTTCAGTAGATAGTTGTGTTAAATCATTAGAATGAGAAATAAAATATAGCTTAGACAGAAAAGTAAGTAAAGGTCTAGAAGTATTGGAAAAATTAGATTCATTTTAACTTTATTAAATTTTTAATCTATAAGAATGGATAATCATACTTCACATGATTATCACATTAATTGTTTAAAGTGTAAAATGTTTACTGATACACATAATCAAAATAGAGTAACAACTAAAACTCAAAGACAAAAAATTGGAGGTCTTTGTAAAATTTGTAAATCTAAATATAGTAAATTTTTTTTAAACAATTTTAAGTGTTGTGTGAAGGTTTAAATAATATTCATGAACAAGTAATTAATGAATTACATAAACCAATTTTAAAAGAAGAAATGTTGTTTCTTTTAGTATAGACGATTTATGGCAAGCTGATCTAGTTGAAATGGATTCAGGTAATTTAAAAGGTATTTCTAAAATAAATTGGAAGGTAGGAGACAAGATACTGGCAGAAGTGAAGCTGTGAGGACCAGATCTGAGTCGTGCTTCGGTAGCTCAGATGTTAGAGCGCTTGCCCGCAAAAGGCAAAAATGTCCCGAGTTCAAGTCTTGGTTGGGCACATAGTTTCAATCTGCCAGGAACTTTCATATCAGCGCACACTCCGCTGCAGAGTGAAAATCTCATTCTGGAAACATCCCCCAGGCTGTGGCTAAGCCATGTCTCCGCATTATCCTTTCTTTCAGGAGTGCTACTTCTACAAGTGTCACAGGAGAGCTTGTGTAAAGTTTGGGAGGTAGGAGACATGATACTAGCAGAAGTGAAGCTGTGACGACAGAGCGTGAGTCGCGCTTTGGTAGCTCAGATGGTAGAGCACTTGCTCGCGAAAGGCAAAAAGGTTCCGAGTTCGAGTCTCAGTCGTGCACATGGTTTTAATCTTAGAGGATGCTTCATATCAGTGCACACTCTGCTGCAGAGTGAAAATCTCACTATACATTTTCTTATCATCAGTATCTACATGTTTTCTAATTGAATCATCAGTACCTTTATACTCTAGTATCTGTGCAACATCTTTCGCTTTAAACCAAGGATTATTGTTATTATCAATAATCACTAAAACTTGTTAATTGTTCTAAGTAAGCTTTTTGTAGATAAGATCTCTAATCAATTGCATTTAAGAGAATTATTCTTCATTAGTTTTGCAAAAATAAATAGCAGGAATACAGTACAAAAATTAGATAATCTGACATTTATAAATTTATAAAAAATTATTTCTTATAAATCCAGAACCAAAACGAAATGTGAATGAAACTAAAAGAAATTTATGTACTAATTGAGGTATGTGAAAAAGATATTGATTGCCCTATTTGTTTTAGTGCTGAAAACAATAATCAATTTGTCAAAACAAGCTGCAAACATATTTTTCATAAAGAATCTATTGATGAATTTTTAAAGGAAAATCTGAAATAATTGATATTAATCACATGTTTGATGCTCAAGATGATGCAGCTTATTATGTTCATAATGGTGATGATTATTTTTAAAATAATATATATTATATGAATACTTCAAAATAAATAATTACTTTTTTACAATTCTAATAATTTTTTTCTATATAAATGGAGCAAGCGCCACTTGAAGCAGGCTTAAGACTGCTTCAAGTTCAACAAGATTGTTCTGTGAAACCAATTTTGCATATATTTTAATACAGAGAAATCAATTGATGATTTTACTTACAAAAATAAACAAAAGATGGTTATAGAACTATATGTACACCATGTTTAAATAAAATATCATGTAGAAAATTACAATAAAAATAGAATTCCTTGTGTATGTGGAAAAAGTGTTGCTAAATATTATTTCAAGGAACATGTGAGACGAAATCCAAGTGAAGAACATACGAAAATGGTAAATGAATATACAATGAGTAATGAAGAAGTTATAAGTGAAGAAAAAAAGAAATGTAAAATTTGTCAAGAAATTAAAGATACAAATAGTTTTATATAAATCCATCACATAAAGATAAACATAATAATAACTGTAACAACTGTACTTTAGAATATATTAAGAATAAGAAAACTTTAACTATATATAATATCACTATATGATTACTTATCTATTATATAATACCACTTAGCCATCTATTTCATAATTATCATTTTACTAATAAAAATAATTTTTACAAATGTAATGATTTTTTTGTATTAAATAGAACAACAAACTAATTGATTGTTAAACTAAATAGTAAACTAATTCTATTCAAAACTAATTATAGTTAATCTAATTCTCTTTTTGGTTATTATTTATTAAATAATAATCCTTATCCTACTATTAAATAATTAACATTTTATTAATAAAAATATTTTTTTAAATATGTCAATGGAAAGTAACATTGGTGCTCAACTACAACAACTTGCTAATCAAATACAACCATTTCCTGTTGTAAGACATCGTAATTTTGTTGAATAAATAATTTAAAAAGATATTCAAATTTACATAAAGCAGATTCAATTAGATTTATTATTAGTAATTGGTCAATTACTATTAATAATCATCCAAATATTGTAAGGCATAATACACCTGAAGTAAGTGAAAGTATACAAATATTGTTAAAAATAATAATACATCAGAAGTAAGTGAAAATCATCAAAATTATATAAGAGAAGTAAGTAAAAATTATAAAAATTTTGTTAATATTTATATACCTGAAGAAGTAAGTGAAAGCAAACAAATATTGTTGAAAATAATAAAGCTGAATTGAGTGAAAATCTTTGGATAAAGTTACCATTTTATGATATTTATGACGTTTTTCTAACTAAAGAAAATATACCATTAAAAAGTATATTTCCATTTCCTACTAATATATCTCAGAAACTAAGAGATAGAAAACAATTAAAGATTACTTAGTTGAAAAAGCATTTCCAGACAGATTACAAACTACAAATTTAGAAAATAATATGGATATACTTGATCCTGAACATGTATTAAATGCAGTAAGAACCAAAATTTTGAAAATTGTTAAAGACAATTTGAAAGTACATCATGGTGTGCAGATAATTTTTAATTTATATTGTGAATATACACTACAAAGAGATGAAAAAACTGAAAAAATTTAAGAATTGGGACAACAAACACCAAAGTATACCATTTTATCAGAAATAGATTATAATAAAAAATTCAAATATAGTAACTGACATATTCCACGAAAAATATCTAATTTTCAAGCACAAGGATCAGGATGCTAATTAAATAGAATTACTGGTTTGCAGCTGGCAATTAATAAATATGTTCGACTAAGAGAATAATCTTACATTGATTTTGCCATTTAATATTAAAATTAAAAAAGCATGTATTAATGTGAAGAATAATGATCAAAAATGTTTTCTGTGGTCTATAAAGTCAGCTTTGTTTCCTGTAGATGATCATTCTAATAGACTAATAAAATATAAAAACGTTTGTCTTGATCTTAATAAAAATTTTGAATTTCCAGTATTAGTTGATCATATACCAAAAAAGAAAAAGTTAATGTATCTATTAATGTTCATATACACTCCTGGAAATGGAAAAAAGAACACATTGACACCGGTGTGTCAGACCCACCATACTTGCTCCGGACACTGCGAGAGGGCTGTACAAGCAATGATCACACGCACGGCACAGCGGACACACCAGGAACCGTGGCGTTGGCCGTCGAATGGCGCTAGCTGCGCAGCATTTGTGCACCGCCACCGTCAGTGTCAGCCAGTTTGCCGTGGCATACGGAGCTCCATCGCAGTCTTTAACACTGGTAGCATGCCGGGACAGCGTGGACGTGAACCGTATGTGCAGTTGACGGACTTTGAGCGAGGGCGTATTGTGGGCATGCGGGAGGCCGGGTGGACGTACCGCCGAATTGCTCAACACGTGGGGCGTGAGGTCTCCACAGTACATCGATGTTGTCGCCAGTGGTCAGCAGAAGGTACTCGTGCCCGTCGACCTGGGACCGGACCGCAGCGACGCACGGATGCACGCCAAGACCGTAGGATCCTACACAGTGCCGTAGGGGACCGCACCGCCACTTCCCAGAAAATTAGGGACACTGTTGCTCCTGGGGTATCGGCGAGGACCATTCGCAACCGTCTCCATGAAGCTGGGCTACAGTCCCGCACACCGTTAGGCCGTCTTCCGCTCACGCCCCAACATCGTGCAGCCCGCCTCCAGTGGTGTCGCGACAGGCGTGAATGGAGGGACGAATGGAGAGGTGTCGTCTTCAGCGATGAGAGTCGCTTCTGCCTTGGTGCCAATGATGGTCGTATGCGTGTTTGGCGCCTTGCAGGTGAGCGCCACAATCAGGTCTGCATACGACCGAGGCACACAGGGCCAACACCCGGCATCATGGTGTGGGGAGCGATCTCCTACACTGGCCGTACACCTCTGGTGATCGTCGAGGGGACAATGAATAGTGCACGGTACATCCAAACCGTCATCGAACCCATCGTTCTAGCATTCGTAGACCGGCAAGGGAACTTGCTGTTCCAACAGGACAATGCACGTCCGCATGTATCCCGTGCCACCCAACGTGCTCTAGAAGGTGTAAGTCAACTACCCTGGCCAGCAAGATATGCGGATCTGTCCCCCATTGAGCATGTTTGGGACTGGATGAAGCATCGTCTCACGCGGTCTTCACGTCCAGCACGAACGCTGGTCCAACTGAGGCGCCAGGTGGAAATGGCATGGCAAGCCGTTCCACAGGACTACAGCCAGCGTCTCTACTATCGTCTCCATGGGAGAATAGCAGCCTGCATTGCTGCGAAAGGTGGATATACACTGTACTAGTGCCGACGTTGTTCATGCTCTGTTGCCTGTGTCTATGTGCCTGTGGTTCTGTCAGTGTGATCATGTGATGTATCTGACCCCAGGAATGTGTCAATAAAGTTTCCCCTTCCTGGGACAATGAATTCACGGTGTTCTTATTTCAATTTCCAGGCGTGTATTTGATCATGAACATGAAAATTGTTAAGTGTATCCAGTAAAAATAACATCTACAAAGGAAAAACATGTACATCTACTTTATTTCAAGAAAGATGGTGATTCACATTATTGTTATATAAAAAATTTATCTAGACTTTATCTTGATGACTACAAAATGTATCTTAAATTTATCATTTGTACAGTACATAAATGACCTTATGCAATAAATATTAAAGAAGTATGTCATCATGATCATTTAACTGGTAAATGTATTGCTCCAGTATGTAATTTGTATAATTTAAAACTACAAAAACCTGATTCTGTACCTATTTATTTACATAATTTATCTCGTTATGATTCACATCTTTTTGTAAAAGTACTTGGTTATGATGATAAAGAAATAAAATTAATACTGAACAATGAAAATAAATATATTACTTTTAGTAAACATACAAAAACTTTAAAAATGAGATTTGTTGATTTATTTAGATTTATGGCTTCTTCACTCGATAATCTTTCAGCAAATTTAAAGAAAAATCAATTAAAAATATTAAAAAATGTTTCTCCAGAATTATTTAACTTTTTTAATCAGAAAAGGTGTTTATCCATATGATTACATGGATTCTTGAAAAAAATTTGAAGATACATGATTACCAACAAGAGATATATTTTATAGTGAATTACATGATTGTGACATGAGTTATGAAAATTATCAACATGCAAAAATAGTTTGGGAAAAATTCAATAAAAAAAATCATGGTGAATGTCATGACTTATATCTTAAAACTGATGTATTATTGTTAAGTGATGTGTTTGAAAATTTTAGAGAAACATGTATAAATACATATAATTTAGATCGTTGTTGGTATTTTACAGCACCAGGTTTATCTTGGGATGCAATGTTGAAAATTGCTAATCGAAAACTTGTATTATTATATGATTATGATATGCTTCTAATGGTTGAAAAAGGAATAACAGGTGGATTTTCACAATGTTTTAAATGATATGTAAAGGCAAATAATAAGTATTTAAAAGATTTTAATAATAAAGAAATATCAATTTATATAATATATCTGGATGCAAATAATTTATATGGTTATGCTATGAACCAATATTTACCATATGGCCGATTTAAATGGGAAGAACCAAATAATTTTAATTGTACAAAAATATGTAAAATGTCAAACAAGATGGATATATATTTCAAGTAACTGTAGAATATCCAAAAGAAGTACATGATTTACATAAAGGGTTACCGATAGCCTGAATCAAAACTTGATCCAAGTACAAATGAAAGTAAATTAATAACTACTTAAGATAAAAAGTGTAAGTATGTAGTACATTATAGAAACCTTAACGCTGTTTATCTTTAGGAGTGAAACTTAAAAAAGTACATTAAGTTTTGAAATTTAAACATCGTGATTGGTTAAAGAAGTATATAGATTTAAACACACAGTTAAGAAATAAAGCTACAAATGATTTTGAAAAAGTTTTCTATAAATTAATGAAAAATATAAGAAACAGACAAGATATAAAATTAGTTTCCAATAGTAAAATTTGTGATAAACTTATAGCTAAAACAAACTTTAAGCATAACTATATTTAATGAAAATCTAGCAGCTATTCATATGAATATAACTAAAGTAATATTTAATTAACCTATTTATTTCAGATTAAGTATATGTGTTTTATCTAGAGAATTAATGTATGATTTTCATTATAAAGTTATGAAACCTAAAATGGAGAAAATCTGGAATGATGTTATCAAGATACAGATAGTTATATTTACATTATTAAAACTGAAGATTTCAATGAAGATATGAAATCTATGATTGATTATTTTGATATAAGTGACTATCCAACAGATAATATATGTAATACTTCATAATCAAACAAAAAAGGTGTTGGTAAAATGAAAGATGAATGTAATGGAAAAATATTGGAAGAATTTTGTGGTTTTAGACAAAGATGTATGCTTAAAAAGTTGCTAACAAAATAGAAATCTTAAGGCATTAAAATGCGTTGTTAAAAACAAAATAAGTTTAGAAGATTACATAAATTGTTTGACAATATAGAACAATATAGAAAATATAATGTAATTACAAGTGAAAAACATGAGATATATACTAAGTCCTCATGATAATAAAAGATATGTTTTAGAAAGTAGAATAGATAAATTACCAGATGGCCATTGCTCATTATTTAAAATCTAATAAATAATTATTATATATAAATCTAATAAATTTTTTTCTATATAAATGGAGACTATTATCAATAAACTCAGTGATGTTAGTGTCTCGAAAGAGATTAGAAAAATAACTGAACTAGTGATTAACGTTTTATATAATGTTACTGCCTGAATATTTAAATACTAGATATGGTGTAAAAATTTGTATGGAACTTAATAATGATTTTAAAGTTATTTTATTAAACAGATATTACAAATTAATTGATCATTGGGAACTTGAAGTAATTAAAAAAGGACAAATCAAACTGAAATATAAAGGAATGAAGAAACTTAAAAATAGAAATAATGAATTTCATGATGTAGAGTCCATGAAGTGAAATTTTTAAAAAATAATTCTTCCAATTAATTTTATTTTATTTAAACTGACAACATTAAGCTACAGCTAAAGCAGTCTTTAGGCTGCACCAAGCCACAATTAAGACAGTATAGTGAATGTATAATTAAAAAAATTATTGATGAATTTTATAAAGATAAATATCTAACAGGTGGACATTGTTATGTAAAGAATGCTGGAAAGAACGTAGTAAAATTAAAGTTACTTGCGAATGTGGTAGAACTGTAAATAAGTATTGTCTCAAAAAAAATTTACGGACAGCAACTCATAATAACCTTTTGGCTGCTAAAGCAGAAAGTAAATAATTTTATATACTTATTATTTAATAGAAATTTTAAAAACACGTTTTTCACAGGAGTCAAAAACAGAACAGTTTTTGGGGCTAAGAAAATCATAAAAATGCTTTTTAAAAAGAAAATCTTAAAAATAATTTTAAAAAAACATGTTTTTCACAGAAGTCAAAAATGGGATAAATTTTGGGGCTAAGGAAATGACATAAAATGTCTTTTTAAAAACAGTTTTTTTTAACTGTTAATTCTCTAATTTATTTAATTACATTACATTACATTCACCTATGGGAAATGTATATAAAATAAATGATTTTTTATTATATCTATTATTATTTTATTTTATTCTATTATTATTAGGTAAAAGGGATAGTAGATTGTGTTTGTATGCTCTGAATCATTAGATCAATCTTATGGAAAATAGCTAGTAATGTTTTATAAGATTGGTCTAGTGGTCCAGAACATACAGAAACAATCTAATAGTGTTCTTAATTAATGTAAAAATACTTCAAACTCCATCCGTCTGGAGCTTCAAGATGCACAAAAACCAACTGTTTCTTGTTCCTCTTAACTGTCTGCTATTGCATCACAACACTTTCAAATCTGTTACTATACACCGATCTGGGGTGCTAACCTCCTCGACATGGGCGCATCTGGAGATATCTTGTGTACTTGGATGGGCGACGACGCGGCTAGCTACATTCATTCACAAGATTTGGAATGTAGCGGTCTACTTCTGGTCAGCTGCAGATTAAATCGGTAACAGTGCTGCAGGGTGTGTTCATCAACAGCAATGCGAGGGGGTCTTTCAGTCTCTGATTTTATCCTAAGACTGCGAGAATGGTCTGTGACTCCCATGAACATAGAGATCATAAATTTAGCAATATACTCGAGGTGCTAGAAATATGTAGAGTGTTGCCTAGTATACTTTGATAATTTGTGTGTTCAAGAATTAACAGTGAGTGCATGTACTGCACAGTCATTTATCCACATTCGCAATGATACTCTTAAAGTAGAGAAGGGGCGGTTTGGCTACGATACTGAAATTGGGAAACATGCTGTCGCATCATTGGTCGGTATTGATATTGCTGTGAAATTGCTATAATTGTTTGCACCATTATCTGTGATGCTTATTATTATAGTACATCGACAGTGCCTTTTCCATCACATTCTGGGATGGCTACCACTGAAACAGTGATTGCGTACATGACTGAAATATGAGGAATGAGTCTAAACAGAACGCACAGCCATCAGCTATTCCGTCACTGTGACAGATGAGTTTGAATGCGGAGGACGACCATCACCTTCAGACAGCAGTTTGAAAACTCTCCATAACGCCACACACACTGGATGTGTGTGGTGTGGTATGTTATGTTAGCAGCTGTAATAATATGACTTACACGGTGCGACACCTAGTTTTCTGCGAGAGGCAATGGATCAGAACGCGTTAATGTCAGTTTTGAACTTGACACAGATCTCGAAGTCGTGGTGGAAAAAGAAAATGTATGGAAGTGTACAAAGTATGTTACAGCAGAAAAAACAATGTTTCAAACAATGTTTCAAAGAATGACACAGGGTCACAGGGAGGGTCTCTTCGACTTATAGTATAGTTTCTTTGATATGGTCATCCTCCTACAGTAGAGGTGAAGCAACTTTACGCTGGTCTGTGCAATGGATCAATAGCTGTATATTCAATAGGATCGTCACATGCGCTTGATGCCGGCACACAGACGCTATTTTTATTCGATATACGGGAGGAGAGAGATGTGGTAAAAATCTCATCGAGTTCTCTGTCGGATGAAGTTAGTGGAACTTTTATAGTGCCTAATTTTCCTCTTTTGCGTGGCACAGAATAACGATTATAGAATGTTGGAGTGATTGGACCCCACGTGACACGGAACTGCTTCGGACAGCAGTACTTGTATGTAGTTTAGGGGTGCACCACAATGCTGTAGCAAAATCCTCGTTCTCCCCCAAGTTCTCGTACTGTCTTTTATACCACCTTGTGTTTCACGAGTAGGCTTCGTTTGGCGCTGACCTTACACATTGTACACTGTCGGCACAGCTGCGACAACATGTTCTCATTTCCACCGAATGGTCAAAACATCGTCCTGTCGCATTAACTCAGGTCATTGTTTCTACGTGGGTTGCAGAAGGTGGTAGATACAGCTCTCTCCAACTTCTCTGAGTTCCTACTCAAATTGGAACGATCACGTGCGCAAAGCTGCGGAAATGGCAGCAGTTGCAGGAGGCATAGAGACTATCTAAAATTTTACTGTAACTAATAGGCTTGAAAAAGGTGGCTCGTTTCAGAATATGAGAGTACGAGAAATATGATTCACTAGTGGCGGTAATCATTAAAGGACTTCTCCATAGGATCCAACGCAGGTATGTTGTTGAATGGAAAGACTTGACTTTCTACCAGAAACCGTAGCACTAGAGATCATGAAAGCTACTGAACATTTCTTACGGCCTCAATCAGCACACCATCTACTGTTTGTGATCCTTCTCAATCATCCATCGTCTATAGCGCAGTCGACATATAAGAACTTCTGATGTGGCATCGAGACAGAATGTGTTACAAGTACTGGAGAAATATCTAGCGGCGGCGTGAGGGAGTTGCAAATAGTGGTTTCATACCACATTCCTTAGCCGAATCATTTTCTAAATTCAGTAATTCTATTACTAAGCTAGACCGTCGCGTGTATATTCCGTGTGGTATTTCTCTGGAGAAACCACTTCATTCGGGAGTAATGCCTTACATTGATTTATAAAGCCAGTTTAGTTTTTAACATGGATACTTGTATGAACTTGTAGAAGCAAGATCGCTTGTGACAGTAACAAACAGTAGTTGCTGCGATCGTGTTTTTTTTTTTAACATTTGGCGGTTTGTAAGACGATTACGCCTCTCGTAGACAGTGGTACTTCTTCCAAGAAAAACTTATGAGACATGTCAACCATCGCTGATTTTCGGTCAGTATTATTCCATATTGCCAGCAATCAGTTATTGGTGAAGTATTGTACTTAGAAACAGGGGATGCGTGACAGCATCAGGCTTATAAAGTATTTGTGTGCAAAGGGAATGGCTATGTCCAGTCGTAATGAAGGTATGGATTTGACGTTCAATACTGAGATAGCAAAGGGAAGAGCATGACAAATCTTAAGAATCGTACATGTATTTCTATTTCCAGAGCCGTGACCGTCATCAGGGTGTATTTCCGGGACTTCACTAATTGTCGAATGTAGTTGAACTGAGACCGTGATCATAGCACTTAATTGTAAGTACAAAGATCAAATATATATGTGGCTGACGTTGTGTTACGATTCTGTCTGCTCAGCGCGGCGGCGGCGGCGGTCTGTGGCGGGAATGATTCACCTTTCCCGCTAACGGCAGGAGCCGTCCGAAGGGAGAGGCCTGTTGGGATGCAGGAATGTAGGTCACTTAGCCAATTCGTCCTCTAGACGGCTGACTAGCCGACTAATGCTTAGTATGTGTTGGACAGCTTTCGTGATCGCGTGGAAATTTGAGAAGATTCAATATGGGCATTTGTTTGCGCTGGACCATTATTCCCCCCCCCCCCCCCCCCCCCCCATGTAAATTTTCCGGTTAACTGCTTCTTCACATTTCCTGTCTTTAGTTGATTGAGAAAAGATCGGTTGTGGCCTGTGTTGAGTGCATCTAACAGGTGAAAGACCGGTGGAGGACACTTTTGCTGGTTCTCTTGGCAAGAGAAACACCTTAGTTGACTTTGTAAATTATAAGGATGATTTGGAATCATCGACATCGGTATTCGTGAGTGGAAATATGTTTCCCATTTTTTTCTTCGAGTTTTCACGTAAAGGTCATCACACGCGGGATAAGTTTCTCGTTACTCAATGGCTTACAATGATTTCTTAATAAGGGAAATTTGTGTGATCTGGGTGGTGGAAGTCATGCATTGAATGCACACACACACACACACACACACACACACACATATATATATATATATATATATATATATATATATATATATATATATATATATATATATGTACTGGGGCTTATGTTTGGACATACGTTTGTGGGAAGTAATCAAACAACGTATGTCTAGTCGTAATGGAAGGATAGATTGGACATGGTGAATTGTGATTTCAATGCACTGAGGAGTAGATCTGAACGTAAGTGGTAATAGAGTCATTTCGTAAACTGGTGCACAATATAGCAATGCAAGTTTTCAACTGGACCTGCTGTAGTTGGGCAATACAGCTGTAACAATACGTCCCCTCATTGGCACCCCTAAGTGTACTCTCGCATATTCCTTGTTGTTCTATCGATAGTGATGTTGATTTCAGTACACCAACTCTCGTAGGTGATGTCTTTCCAAGTATTACATCCGAAGGTGCAGTATTCATTATCACATAGTGCTGGACGCCTATCATTCACAACACTTGTTTTGAGAGAATCTTGGCAGGATGCAGCATCTTCCAGGAGCACCAATTCGAAGACTGTCAGATAATTTCCTAGGACTGAGGAGGATCGAGACTCATGGCCGGTGTGAGTATAGGCATACCATAATTTTTTTTTGGGCGTTGTACAGTTGTAAAAGATAACTGCACTGTTTGTCTAAAATGTGTACATATTGCAGTATAATGTTACTGTGGCTTAAGCTGTGGCATGACCAAATAAAATGAGTGTGTGTCCTATCATGAGGGACATATAAATTCAGTACATTGATAACCACAAGGGTATGAGAGAGTTTTATGTGGAAAATTATGTGCGCTATAGATACTGAGGTTCGTTTCAGAAGCACAGCCGTCAAGAGGATACATTACCTGTACATTGATCGTATTCACACTCCAGCAGCAATCTTAATATTTAGCTGTAGTTAACACTGGTAAATATGTTCCTGGTACCCAATATTCTTGCGAGTCTTATATGTATTTGATGAGCTGTAAACAAACTTTGTGGGGTTTAACTTTCAGTGCAATGTGGCGATCTGCACAAAATAGTTTTGCCGCTGAAGGTATTGTCTGCAGAAAACAAAGGCGGACGGTGCTCCCTCACCGGCAGCAGCAGCAGTTTGATGGGTAAACTCAGCGACGGACGAGCTGTCCTGTTAGGATCGCTAGGAAGTATGGAACTTGTATTATTTGGGAAGCATTTTAACAGATCTCTATAGCACGTCCAGAGGGGGGACTTGGCAGTTATTTACGTGGACATGTGACATCGGTGTAACACTGAACCTTTTAGTTATGCAAACATATCTCAGCACTGGGTCCACACTGCAGTTATGTGTCAGCGCGCCATCAACGGTGCTTAGATGAATACGTATTTTGACAGGAATTTCTCAGGTATCAAGTATAAAAGGGATGCCGCCGCCTTATGTTTGCGGGACCCAAACGGACATCTGTGCATGGCTCGACAGCTGACGGCTGTGTCGTGCACCCGATGCCTGGGGGTGCGTGCGGAGCTGGCGGCGTTTACGTCGTTTGTCAGGTGGCGGAATGTGTTTCTTTTTAGCGATCTTTTTTTTAAAACCACATTCCATCGATTTCACTGACGAGTAGGATGCTGCGAATAAACGAAACTACCCCATACATGTGAAGAATATCTATTTAATTAATTTGCATAATTTTTTAATATAAACGTGGTGTTGGCAGTAAAATAGTTAATAGTTAAGAGGGTGGGGGTGTGCTTAAGTGAGTGACATGGAGAAGAACAGCAAGTTAAGTGCAGAACACTTGGTTAATTTGCGTAAATCTTACGTAAAACCAATACAGTAATTTAAGGGGGGTGGGTGACGAAGAAGAATGCGTCAGAATTGGTGTTCAAAAGCGTGTGAAATTCGAAAAGTGTACCAGAAAATGGATGCAGACATCACTAATTACTTAATTTCGTATCAAAGGCGGTACAATAGTTTAAGGAAGTGGGGGGTGACATGGAAAACCACTTAACAGAACAGTGGGTGAAGTGCCAACAAAGGGCCGAACGTTAGGTTAAGACACAGACTATAGTGCCGAACATGAGGTTATGGAACATGTTTGCTCCATTTAATTACTTCTTACAAGACCTACATGTTTCCCAACAGCAGAGAATGATAAGCAAGAGAAATCCAATCGACAGAAACTGAATTTTTTATACATAAAAAATATACCCTTGAATTTCCATTATGAGATCCCTCCTCTCCACAAAAGAGGCACCAATTTCCAAATATGCCACACACTGCTTTAATCCCCTAAATTGTTTAAATATTCCACACATTGTTTAAATTGTTTAAACAATATTCCATACACATCAATCTATTTCCAGGCAAATTCCTTAACTTCATAAATAAACTATGTTCCATTCGCTGCAATAAATGACTAATCAATATTCTATACATGGCCTAAATTGTTTAAACAATAGCCCATACACTACAATCTATTTGCCTCGAAATGACCGATCAACTGAGCCTTTTTCCCGCCAATTTCTGGGAGGGAGGGTGGGAGGAGGGGGGTTTACCAGGGGGGGAGAGGTTAATTAATTGATCAATTTCATTATGTAGTCAATCAAATTGATAAGAGTGAGAGGGGCTATTCCAATAACTCAGACCCGAACGTGAACCTGTAGCAGCGAGGGGGGGGGGGGGGGGAAGGTTTCCTGAGGTGGGACAGGAGTGGGAGGGGTGGGAGAGCAACAGGTTAAGGACCTGTCAATCAAAAGGAAGGATCCTTTTAGCAGGACAATAGGTTAAGATAGGTTAAGTACCTGTCAATCAAATTAAAACAATAGGTTTGCCCCTGAGTGCATACCTGCCCCTGATGTAGGTAACCTGCACTAACAAAATATGCTAGAATATAGTTTGCTACACTAATGCCGGCCTGCACATGGCATCACGACCTCGTTGCGATGTTGACAAATGCCTCGCCTGACAACTCACCATGCTTTTATTCACTGCCAGGTCTCCGTAGACATTCCTTAACCGCATACGAATATCTGTGATGCTATGGTTTCCCACCAAAACATACTCAAAGCTCTCTGCTTAGAGCGCACTTCGGTAACAGACGCCAATTTGAAGGATACATTGTGAAACTACAGCAGAGTCCTGCTAATCTAAACCCTCGTAATCCGAACGTTTGGTTAATCCAAACATGAAAAATGTTTGTCGAAGTATGGAAAACGATGCGGTAAACTGCTGTAAATAACAAACTATTATAATTTAAACAAAACAGTAAACATGTATTAGAAAAACTGTCAAGAAAACATTAGGTAATGCATAACAATGAAAGAAAAGCTGTCAAACTTACTAAAACACAGCGGACATTGTATCCATACTTTTTAGATGACAAAAACTCACTGTTTCCTGGCATAATGAAGACAGTCTGTTATATGACGCATAGTTGCGCCATCGTCTCAAACATGAAATCAACAGGTGTAGCAGTGGGCTGTTGCTCCAAATAACATAGTGTGAGGTCAGGGGCGTCTGCTGTGTCACGGCGTGGCACCAGCTCTCCTTTGTCGCCTTCAGGCTCGTTGTCACTTCCCTCACACCAGTCCACTTCTTCCTGGTCTCGAGTCACAGCAGCAACTAAATCAGCGTCAGTAAGGTTCTCCACAAGTGCCCCATCCGGTGCCATCCACTCGTATACATCTCCTTCACTAGCTTCGTCACATCCAAGGATTGTCTGTATCGTTTGTAGTAGATTTTCCTCTTCATTTTCAAGTAGATTGTCCTGAAATTCAAGAGATGTCCACAGTTTTCTCCGCGATTTTCTCAGAGTATTTTCTTAAATATTCTGCCATACCTCAGCGGCCGGCCGATGTGGCCGAATGGTTCTAGGCGCTTCAGTCTGGAACCGCGCGACCACTACGGTCGCAGGTTGGAATCCTGCCTCGGGCATGAATGCGTGTGATGTCCTTACGTTAGTTAGGTATAAGTAGTTCTAAGTTCTAGGGGACTGATGATCTCAGATATTAAGTCCCATAGTGCTCAGAGCCATTTGAACCATTTGAACCTCAGCGGCCCAATAAACACCCTTCACATTGGTCTTTTTCATTTTGTCCACTAAAGGAAAGCTATCATCTTGGATCAGCATTCTTAATAATTGTTTTTTGTAAATCAGTTTTAATGTTTGCAGTACACTCTGGTCCATCGGCTGTAGAAGTGGTGTAACATTCGGCAGCAAAAACTTTGCCACAATTTCTCCATCACCTAATTCCTCACTGTTGGGGTGAGATGGCGCGTTATCGATCAAAAGTATTGCGCACGGAGACAAACGATTTTCCTTAGAAAACCGTCGAACAGAGGGAACAAACTGGCTGTGAAACCATTCTTTGAACAGCTTACCATCCATCCATGATTTTTTCTGGTTGCGATAATATACGGGCAGGGACTTCATGTTGCACTTTTTAAAAGCTCTGGGCCTGGCAGATTTGCCGCTTAGCATTCAAGGCAGCTTGTGATTACCAGCAGCATTGCTGCACGCGATCTTTCAAATTTTAAAACCGGGGGCATGGTCTTCTGCTTTTGATGCGAGAATTTTTGTTTACAATGCCCTAAAATTAACGCCAGCCTCGTCAGCGTTATAAATTTGTTGGGGAGAATACTTTCCCACTCTTATTTTTTCAAACTCACCCAAGTATTCCCTCGCTGCATCACTGTCAGAAGAAAGCTTCTCTCCAGTAATTTTTAGCTGATGGATTCCATGTCGTTTTTTGAATCTGTCCAACCAACCCGTTGAAATGGCTCTGAGCAATGTGGTACTTAACATCTGAGGTCATCAGTCCCCTAGAACTTAGAACTAATTAAACCTAACTAGCCTAAGGGCATAACACATCCATGCCCGAGGCAGGATTCCAGCCTGCGACCCTAGCGGTCGAGTGGTTTCAGACTGTAGCGCCTAGAACCGCTCGGCCACCTCGGCCGGCCAACCTACCAGTACTCGCACTAAAAGACTCATCACCATTCATTAACTTGTTCAGATAAACAGCCTTCTCCTGAACCAGCGCTCCACTCATAAGAGTTCCCCTTTCTCTTTCCTGTGTAAACCAAAGATAAAGAGCTTCATGCGCTTTATCGTACTGGCATTGTTTCAAAGTCTGCCGAATTTCGAGTGTTTTTCCCGAAGACGTTGCACAGGACTGTTCAAGCTTCACTCAGTTGTTCTACCAATCACAAATGGTTGCTTTACCAACACCCAGTTCCGTTGCCAGTTCCGATACTTTCTCACCATGGTCTATCTACTTCAAAGCATTCAGTTATTCCTTGAGAGTTAACGTTGTTTGTTTCCGTTTACACATGGCGAAAATACTTACATCACTACTCCTGAACGAATACAGTACAACTGTTACGCGTGCCAGCGATCGATAACTAACATAACCAAGCGCTTTGCGAGCCAACTGGCAGTGCACTGACGACAGACACTACAAAGGTCTCAACAACAAGGGCAGGGAATGAGAGTGGAGCCATTGATCCCACGCTTGTTCCCAATTGTTACCACGGTGTACCTACCTATCTACTTGGTATCTTCATTCTAGAAACTCGTCACCGTAGTTCCGGATAATCAGAACAAATCGGTAACCCGTACAAGGTCCGGTCACAATTAGTTCGGATTAACGGGACTCTACTGTACTGGGGCTGAAGCGGGAATATTCCACAACGTTCCGCAACAAATGCAGCATTTTTTCAACAGAAATTGGCCGAGAAAAAAAGTTTTCCATTACTTTTTGAACGACCCTCGTACAGTGTGTAGAGGAACGATATGCATCTACCACATAGGCTCAGCCGTTGTAAAGCAAATGGCAGGCTACTCTTCTTTGGATACTGCAAATGTGCTCAAGCGTACGAGACTCATATTAGGTCCAACTGAGAGGAGACATAGAGAATATTTAAAGGAGGAGGAGCTGTTGGTCACATACTTGTTTGACTGGCGAGATAACGTAAAAGAAATGTTGGAAAATCTTAATCGAACGATATTCGAGGAAAGACACACTTCACCTTGTAAGGAACTGGTTAGAAAATTTCAAGAATCATCTTTCAGAGTAGAAACTGCGAGAATCATTCAGTCCTTAACGTATCTCTCTGGTAAAGATGATGCGGTACAATCAGGTAAATTTGCTCTCATGCAGAAACGTTGAAGCACTCACTCACAAGCTCTATATGTGAATGGACCTGGAATAAACCTTAATACGCGGTACGATAAAAAGTACGTTATCGTCCTGACTTGCCGCGCAGTCAGAGGCGCCATGTCACCGATTGCGCGCGCGGCCCATCCCACGGGAGCTTCGAGTCGTCCCTCGGGCATGGGTGTGTGTGTTGTTCTTTGCGTAAGTTAGCTTAAATAGTGTGTAAGTCTAGGGACCGATGCCCTCAGCAGTTTGGTCCCTCAGGAATTCACACAAATTTTGAACGTGTCCCACCCTTTACAGGATTTGAAAAGTATAAATGCAGATGAAAAAGTAGAGAACCGAAAGGGGAATGAGGGTGGTGTTTCACAGGTCAATCCGCTGGAGAGACTTGAAATAAATTGTATGTAATAAATATATTGTCGCTCAACGGAAATACCACGGAAGCATGTAACCCAGTAGCTGCTTTAGTGAGCCTAGGAAATTAACTTACAAGGTTAGAGGTAGGAAGAACCGATAGAGGCACTCAAAGTACCCTCCGCCACACACCGTCAGGTGGCTTGTGGAGTATGGATGTAGATGTAGCTGAATCCTGCAGTGAACAGTTCGAATCAATCGTCACATATCCGTGTTATCTAAGTAGCTGCCTTCTGACGCCTCGCAGATACAGAAGTTAACGGCACTGAGCAGACCTACCCGAATTATTCCTCTCAAAAATCCACCTGTCACAAGAATGAAAGAAGGAAAGGAAGGTTGTGGATCACCGGCCCGTCGACGGCGATGTCGTCAGACATGAAGCTCAGGCTCGGAGAAGTGATGAATAGGGAAGAAAATCGGTCGTGCCACTCCAAAGGAACCACTCTGGCATTCGCCTCGAGGAATTTAAAGAAGTCACGGAAAACCTATATCTGTATGGCTGGGCAGAGATTTGAACCGCCGTCCACCCGAATTGAGTACAATGACGTGGTACCGAGGACCATGAACGAAACAATGTCATCGTATGTGGAGCTGTGGGCGAAGGTTTTATAAGACTGCGGCGTGCTCGCCCGTTAATAGATGTCTGGTAAGGCCTTAATACTGCCTCACTGAAAATCCGAAAGAGCTGCAATGATAGCTTTAATAGTTGTTGATGCCTCTCTCAGACTGCTACTCTTGACTCCCAGAGAACCCATAAAGATCGTAATAGCGCTCGCATCTCCCAATACTTGAAGTAAGCGAATGGGGCTATTAAAAAAGAAAGAAAGATCGTAGAAGTCAGTATATTATGTAAACACTAAGTTATGTGACATGACAAATTTTGCCTATAAATGAAGTTCCTGCTGCCTCCTTGTTTGTCCTTTCTAAGAATGGCAAGCCACTGGAGAGAACTGGGTTCTCAGTTATCAGTACAAACGATTTTATAGGAGTGCTCTCGTCACGAAGGTACTAAAAGAGAGTTCTTACTCCTTCATCGGCATATTCTCTAACTGAATTGCTGCCACGCGAATTTAGATGAAGTGCAACCAGTTATACACGCAATTCAGGATCCTCTGTCCTCGGCACTCGGCTATGTGTTGCAGGAATCACGATTTGCAACGAAGACGACGGCAAAAACAGTTTCTCTCCCGGTAACAGCGAAGTCAGCAATTGCGACAGACTCCAGCTATGTTCTGCTCTCGTACCATCTGAAGACAGAGACACTGGAGCAGGAAGATGTGACACGGGCGTCTTCATTCACTCTTCCTGGTCGAATATGGTTTACTTCCCTTCGGTATTGAAATTTATATGGTTTAGTAATTTGAGATTAATTAGAATAGAACCTGCTATAGACAATACTTTTGGGTCAAGAGAAATGACCGGCGAAAAACTCACTTCTGCAGCGTAATACCGAACAGCCTGTCAGGGGCAGTAAGCGGTGGCCAAACACGGATTCGTGACTCACCAACAGTACCGACCTACCTTCTGATGCTGAGTACCAGCTGTCCAGCCGCACATCTTCCACCTGTTAACCTACTTGCCCTTACCTGTGATGCAGTTGTTCTTACATTGCGCTGTCATATTTAAACATGAGTGAACTTTGCGTGAATACAACAATACTCCAGAATGGGTTGGTAAACCACTAAAGAAAGAGCAAACTAATCTGTTAAAATGAAATATATTATTGAGGCCCTTTGTCTTCCAGTTCAGTTGCTGCGCATACGTTACAACATTTAAGCAAAGTTGACAACAGCACTCATCTGAATTCGATGAGCTTGCGAGAATGAAACTAATTCCAGATGACAAGACACTCCGCCTACTGAATTAGCTACTTAGACAATTACAATCACTTTCTGCTCTGCTTCGCGCGACTTAAACACGAACCGCCAGGATAATTTTGGGATCTGCCGGCAGTAAGTCCCACGATTTCTCCACATAAGAACTACGCTAACTTCACAATCGTGGCCATACGGCGATCAGTGAGAATCTATCACAATACTGTGAGAGTATGAAGTATAGCGCCTTCGCATCGCTCCTGTCACTTGTGAGGACGATATCGTTATAGGCATGAGTCATCGACAGATGTCACCACCTGACATGAACCTGAGTTACAGAGCTGCACGTAGTTGTACTAGTAGGCGGCAGAGGTCAGCGGTTGACGGACAGTGCTAGCAGTCGTAGTCAAAACAATGTTGTAAAGTTATGTTTGATTAATATTTAATGTATTTGCATAATTATAATTGTTTTATATTGTAGTAATTAGCAGTGTGAGTGTTGTATGAGAAGAAGAACAGAAGCAAATGAAAATTGTTTTGTTTATTCACGAAGTACCAGTTAAACTATACAGGGGATTTACTATAATTAAGTGTGCAGTCAGTTTATGGTACTAATAAATCGCGAGTAGAACACAAATTAGTCGGTAATTTTCAGAAGGAGTAATTTTATATTTGATACTTTTCTAAATTTATTTATTTAGCAATTGCCATAGAAAGAAATGTTTTACTATGCTTGGTCATTGAGTTAAAATGCGGGTTAGCGCGGGATAATACTGCAACCTGATTTGCTGTTTGTGATATCAGCCAATCAGAAAAACGCAGGCTCGCGCCAATCTATGCTGGGAACAAAGCTTTTGGTGTGATCTAGGGAGGGCTCGGAGCTGAGGGTTCGAACTAGTAACATCTCATTGAAAGCAGCTCCGACGAAAGTACTGTAAAATCGAGGAAAAATGCTAATTACGAGTTCGCGAAGTAGTACAAAGTGTATTTAAGTGAACGGTATAGTGGAAGTCGCGTGGAATTTCGGACGGAATATCTAAATTATTGCTTTTGACTGTTAGTTAAAAGCGCGTGGGGTGTTGTGCGATCTAAGACTGCAACATTTATTACATGTAGAGCAGAGTGCACAACATTTGAGCGAGTATTTTCATAACTAAACGATCCGGTGAACTCTATTTACTTCGGTAACGGGTGTAAATACCGTAAACTGGCTACGTGTGTGATTGTGGTGTAGGTGTGAACTTTACATTGTGTTGCCACTATGTACAGACTTGGCAGTGTTAACAGTGATCTTTATCGTAAAAATACACCTGAAAATTTACATTACCAAGTTAAAACTTTTATTTCAGTAGCTAGCCACATCCCAATTACCGGACAATTCTATGTTATTTGCGACCTGCAATAGACAGTAGTGGTCTAGTATTTTCTACTACAGCTTTTAGCTAGATAAATGAACATTGGTGGACACTGGCAGGGCGGTAAAAAAGTAACGCGCCGCGCCGCAATTACACAACTAGTTTATCAGAATCGTCCACCTTACCAACATTTGGTTGAGTGATTACTTACTACATCCATATGCTTTGTCCAGTTAATCTATCTTCATCTAAGTATGTAGAATATTTTCATCATCAAAAATATACTTGGAAACACCAATTAAAAGCACTGTCTGCACGACTGTACATATTAAGACTTAGTCAAGTCTGCCATCTGACATAGGAACAACCTCAGTCAAGCCCCGACACGTTCTCCTCCACACAATAGTGTTTCACTCTTACGTACAACCTTTTGGGCTTCTGTGTTTTCAGATAAGCCACGTTACTAAAACTTTCCCTATCTAAATTATACTGTCCTCCATCAGTTGCTCAAGTGCTGTTCTGGCACACTACTTCAAAAAATTTTCCCTTTAGTCTTATTCCTATGACTTGTGTTTTTCGAGTGGACTATTTTTCTTTCCATAGTCATTCATTCATTCATTGGACTCAACCACCTGCTTTATGCCAAAAGTTGTCTGCCATCGAAAATGACTTACAACTTTTAGTTTTTGTGCTTAGTATTTTTAGGCCAGCCTCCCGAAAACTTCCCATCGCCATACCATAAATCACACCATGATGACTTGGTGTCCTTGGACCCACTGTCGCCTCAAATCGTGGCACTCGCTGCCTCCAGCCTCCGCGCACTATCACGAATTCTGATTTCAGTACTGAATTAAAACTGAAATATCTCGTCATTAGTAACTCTAATCACAATGTGGTTTTCTTGAAAAGCTCTTAAACAAACGACCAGGTCCATGCAACTTCTCTTAAAACTTCTTTCTCCTTTTGCTTAGTTCTTGTAATGCCAGAAACAGATACAGTGCAATGAGTGAGGTCAGTGATTGTACCTATCATTGTGATTCTTGAGTTTCTCCCGGCGTATTTGATAATCAAAATATCCACGGGTGTACTGCCGGTCTATAGTCCCCAACGGGCACAATATTTCGGCGATCAAACATGTCGCCATCATCAGGGGGAACTGAGCAGCCATAGTGTACGGATCTCCGTGCCGGCACGTTCACAGGAGCTCAGTCCATCAGTTCACCTGATGATGGCGACATGTTTGATCGCCGAAATATTGTGCCCGTTGGACACTATGGACCGGCAGTACACCTGTAAATATTTTGAGTACCTATCATTGCCAAGACTCACTGGTGCAAGGACGTAAAACAGTTATGTGTACAAAATTGCAGGGTGTTTGGAGGAGATAAAAAAAGACTTTCTTATGTGACAAAAATGTCGCAAGTGCACCGTTTCTGTGTTGGTGGTCCATGAGGATTTTGATGCTAGTGATTTTCAAATGGTGTCAACATTGCTGTGTGATGAATATTGTTTTTGAGATGTTGCTGAAAATGTCTGTTTACATTAATGCACAACTGGCACCTATGTGCTAATGACTGTTTAATACACTCAAAACAACCAGCCCTTTCACTAACAATGGCTGCAGCTTCAGCCAAATGGGCAACTAGCTCTTTGCGAGTGTCTGTTGATGTCCCATACGCAATACGCTTCATCTCACCCTGCAAAAAGAAATCTATAAGACTAAGGTCGAGAGAATATTGTAACAACGGTACTGGCCCACCTCTCCCTACGCAAAAATTGGGGAAAACAATGTTTGTGGTGGACGTCTTGTCATGCTGAACCATTATCGTTGCCTGACTGCTAGCAGGAAGTTCTCAAACATTTACAGTAGTGCTTCACGGAGAAAGATACGGTTATTTCCTCCATCGAGCGCGTTAGGCAAAAGATACAACCCAATACGATGGTCATGAGCGATACCGGCCCATACATGTGTGGTAGATTTCTGCTCATGTTGAAAAACGCGAGTTGTCTTAGGACTTTCCATCTCCCAAGCATGGCTATTGCCGCCATCGAATATTCCATCCTTTATGGAATCGGGATCATCAGTGAACAAAATACACATTTGTAAGACAGGGGTGTTAACAATTTGGTGCACGTGTCATTGGCAGAATTCCAAGCTGTGATGTGTCTTGACCTTCTGAAGCTTTAATGGAATGCATGCCCATCTTGTGCACATTTTTGCCTTGGAGGAATTTAGTTCCTTGGCTATGGACCGTATCCTAGTGCTGGGGTCATCCTCAGTTCCTTGTAACAGTTTCTCAAACTCAACAATTCGCACACTGCGAGGTCTACCACGTCTCGATTCATGAGTCAAAAGATGGGGACATTTGCAAGACAACAACCATCTGCACGAACAGTTCGACGACATTTGCAGCAGTATGGACTTGGAGACCATGGCTGCGGTTACCCTTGACGCAGCATCAGACAGGAGCGCCTACGATGGTGTACTTAACGATGAACTTGGGTGCACGAAATGCAGAACGTCATTTTTTCAGATGAATCCAGGTTCATTTTACAGCATCATGATGGTTGCATACATGTTTGCCGACATCACAGTGATTGCACATTAGAAGCACGTATTCGTCATCGGCATACTGGCATATCACCCAGCGTGATGGAAGGAGTGCCATTGATTACACGTCTCAGTCACCTCTTGTTCACACTGGCGACACTTTGAACAGTGGACGTTGCATTTCAGATGTGTTGCGACCCGTGGCTCTGCCCCTCATTCGATCCCTCGGAAACCCTACATTTCAGCAGGATAATGCACGACCGCATGTTGCAGGTCCTGTATGGGCCTTTCTGGATACAGAAAATGTTCGACTGCTGCCCTGGCCATCACATTCTCCAGATCTCTCACCAATTGAAAACGTCTGGTCAATGATGGCCGAGCAACTGGCTCGTCGAAGCTGCATGGGCAGCTGTACCTGTACACGCCATCGAAGCTCTGTCTGACTCAATGCCAAGGCGTATCAAGGCCGTTATTATGGCCAGAGATAGTTGTTCTGTGTACTAATTTCACAGGATCTATGCACCCAAATTGCGTGAAAATGTAATCACATGTCAGTTCTAGTATAATATATTTGTCCAATGAATACCTGTTTATCATCCCTCCTGTGACATAATCAAAGATGGCGGTCTGGAGGGGGAAAATAGTGGGAAATAAGACGCAGCCTTTTCTGGGCTACTGGAGAGAGGAAGGAGTGTACTTTATTTTGCAGGCAGTCTTTATTTAAACAGTTAGAGACAATACCTTCATCCACTTAGTCCACCATGAGGTCTGGAGTCCAACTGACCTAGGACACAGTAATGCCACCAGACGGTGCTGTCGTCTCTTTGGTAATGTGATCCAAGATCTTCTGAATTTCTTCTTTGTGTAGCAATTTTAATGGCCAGTAGTGTATTTTTTTTGCAAATTCCAATCTAGTCTGTTTATGTCTGGGTGTTAGAGTAGGTTTCTGCAGTCTTTTATGAAAAAATGTTTGTCAAGTCACAAAATATGTCGCAGACGTATGACAATTTAAATCACCAAGAATTTGAGAAGATTAATGGCTTGCAGCCTTTGCTTTGCGCAAAAGTAGCTATTTTGATGCTTCAGGAAATATTCTGCTTCGCCCGTTTTTACCGTTCTGTCCATACTGTGCGCTCATTCTAATGAAACTGTCAGTCACTGTACTTTAACGTTTCAATTTCTTGGTGATTTGACGATTAGCCAGTCCCATTTGCCTATACATACTGATTTTTGTTTTTTCATCACATGATAACTGCTTTCGGCATGGCATTGTCAAACTCGTGGTTTATATACAAAAAACGCACTGTCGCTAATGGTATCTGTTTCCTATCTGCAATAAAGGCACGTACGCATGCAAGAGCACCGCACGGAGCCGACTGCCCTTATACCGATTACCACGCTCCACCACCAGATAGTTGCTTTCTTGCTATGTATATTGTACTACTGACATCAGATACGATACCATTTGACTGCATTTGACAACATACTGGGTCTCATACTACTGCATATACGCTGTGAACAACTATTCCGAGTGGCAATGTTAATTTTTCTACAATTATCCGTATCTTTATACTGATTTCCACTATTTTACTTCTTCAGAGCGCGATTCACAATCTGTATAAACTTTTTCATAATTCCTCTATGTTCATTATATTGGGACTTAATGATGTCCATTCATTGTCTAAGTAGGATACTAACAACTTCTCATCTGCTATATCTAGCATGAATAATCTTTTAGCCTGGTCGATGGATTTATCAGCTTCAGTAACCACTGTCACTGTGATACCATCGTGGTCTCTGATCCCTCTCTCTAAACTGACACTGCCGATAAGGTCAGGTCTGTTTATGGCTACCAAGTCTAACATGATTCCATTGCGTGTGGGTTGTTGAACTAGCTGCTCAAACCACTTTTTAGGAAACATGTTATGAATTACTTCACACGACTTTCTATCTGTACCACATGCAATGAATTCATAGACGTTCCAGTGCATCCTTTGTAGTTTAAAGTCACCTCCAACTAATATTGCACTATCGACGTGTTTCCGCTCTACTCAATGTAGACTTTCTTTCAATTATTTTACAACTTTTATGGTGAGATAGAATGGGCACTAAAAACATCTAATGGTTAGCTTGAGTTCACGTAGGTCGCTTACGCCTTCAGAGCACAATTCACAATCTGTATAAACTTTACCTGCCCACTCTGTCTTTTCTATACACATTCCACACCTCATCAAATATTTTGGAGCTTACTCCTTTGGGTTTTATCCACCTCTTGGTTCCTAGAATAATTTGAGTGAGACAACTTTCCTGGAGGGCAGTACATTCAGGAAGTTAGTTGTGAATGTTTCGGAAATTTACTGTTAAAATTTTGATGGATGTATGTTTGGTTTGTACCCAGTCTGATTTCACTCTCTGTGTATCGGCTGAAAAGTGTTCATCAGAAGACCTCAAACTATTGCCAAGCCTAAAAAATTCCCAAGTGCACTCCTAAAAGTAGTGTGCTGCATGAGCAGCTGCCTGCTGCATGTGGTCCACTCCAGATCTAACATGGAGAGTATTACAATTCTCCATCCCATAAAGCAAATACAGTAATTTGCAGACAAGACTGCCACAGAATCGAATGACCTCCGATTGAAATCTTTGACTCAGCTCATAACAAAAGGATCCCAATCAATAATGGCTACAATACTGCAAATAGTGAGCTTTACTTGCACTCCACGAACAAGGTCAACAGCCTTCGTCACTTCCGACAGTAGCTCGTAAGAACTGAGGTTGACCTCTGAACTCTACCAACATGAATCACAGGTGACAATGCTAACCACAACTTGCAGATGACTGCACACTGAACCATCGATAGCCGCAGGTGAGGCCACTTCCACATATAGGATGAGGTCCACTGGCAGACACGCTAAATGTGTATTGCCTTTCCAACCCTGGACACTATTTCCTTAAGGGGCTCCGTGGCCTGTCTAACACTGGAGCTCCTGATAGTAGTGGACCAAAGCCACCACAGGTGCATTTTGTTACTGCGAGTTGTTACATCAGGGGCATGTATGCATTCAGGGGCCAACCAATTGTTCTCCTTTGATTGACAGGTACTTAACCTATTATTCTCCTTGAATTGTCAGGTACTTAACACTATATTCTTCTAAAAGGATACTTCCTTTTGACTGACAGGAACTTAACCTATTGTTCCCCATCCTGTCCCCATCCCTGTCCCCTCCCCCATCCCAACCCCCACCACCAGCCCCACCCCCACCCCCACCCATCCAACTGTCAGGAAACCTCACCCTTGCTGCTAGAGGTACACTTTCAGGTCTGAAGTTATTGGAATAGCCCCTTTCTCTCTTATCAATTTGATTGAGTACTTCATTAAATTTATCAATTACTTAACTACTCCCCCTCCCCTAACCCTCCCCTCCCCACCTGAAGAAAATAGCGAGAGATTCAAATTCCATCAGGACAATGCACACACCATGCCTACGTCCACTAACGTAAGAAAATGACGGGAAAAAAGGCACTTGGAGTACCTCCACTAACCTAAATCATCCGACCGCTACCTCATCCTAGGAATTGGTTGGGAAAAGGACTCAGTCTGTGCTGGATAGGATGGACGTAACTGTTTATTTAAACAGTCTTTATCGGAACAATTAGAGGCAGTACCTCATTCCAGTGTGTTCACCACAAGCTCCAGAGTCCAATTTACATAGCACACAGTTCTACCACCAGAGGGAACTGTAGTCCCTCCTGTGACGTAATCCAAGATGGCGGTCTTGAGGGGGAAAATGGCGGGAAAAGGACTCAGCCTGTTCGGGGCTGCTGGAGAGAGGAAAGGGTGTACTTTATTTTGCA
The DNA here is from genome assembly GCF_023897955.1 of Schistocerca gregaria. Classification (NCBI taxonomy): domain Eukaryota; kingdom Metazoa; phylum Arthropoda; class Insecta; order Orthoptera; family Acrididae; genus Schistocerca; species Schistocerca gregaria. Next base: position 871,832,705 of record NC_064931.1, on the reverse strand, counting down.
TGCAGTCTTTATTTAAACAGAGGCAATACCTCGATCCAGTTAATCCACCATGAGGTCTGGAATCCAACTGACCTAGTACACAGTACTGCCACCAGAGGGTGCTGTCATCTCTTTCGCGATGTGATCCAAGATGGCGGTCTGGAGGGTGCAAAATGGAGGGAAAAAGACAGCCTATTCTATGCTGCTGGAGAGAGGAAGGGGTGTACTTTATTGGCTTTTGGAACAATTTATTTAGGGACAGATTTGACATCGTATATTTATTACACTGATACAAAACACTCGCTCTGACATGCTTGACGTCACAATACACAGTTTACAGACATGCAAACTACTCGTAAATAATGAGGTGCACCGATGTGCAGACACGAAGACGACTCAAATTGACGAAATAAAACAGTGCAAAACATACAGATATGTAAATACCTCCTAAATTGTCAAATTAATGCATGTATAATGCTCTGCAAACACACTTGCTAATTGTAGACTGTCGAAATAATGCACTGCACGCAAACTACTCGTAAATCACCTAAATAATGCAGTACACTGATGTAAAGACACACAAACTACTCGCAAACTGTCTAAAGAATCCTTTGCACATCATACATATCTGCAAACTAACGCATTGTACAGCCTACAGACATGCTCACAATGCTTAAACAGCCGACGTGGACGTAAAAAAAGCCGGCCGGAGTGGCCGAACGGTTCTAGGCGCTACAGTCAGGAACCGCGCGACCTCTATGGTCGCAGGTTCGAATCCTGCCTCGGGCATGGATGTGTGTGATGTCCTTAGGTTAGTTAGGTTTAAGTAGTTCCAAGTTATAGGGGGCTGATGACCTCAGAAGTTAAATCCCATAGTGCTCAGAGCCATTTGAACCATTTTTTTTTTGGACATAAAAAACACAACCAACTGAACTGTTGCAACACACACACGAGGCAACACCACCGACCCCACACACGGCCCCCACGAGTTGGGTTGCACCAGCAGCCCAAACGAAGTGATGAGCCATGCACAGGTGTCCGTCTGGGTCCCGCAAGCATGAGGGGGCGGCATCCCTTTCATACTTGACACCTGAGAAATTCCTGTCGAAATACGTCTTCACCTAGGCACCATTACTGATGTTATAAGTCATAGGTGTGGTGCCGGTCCAGTGCCAAGAGAGATTTTTGTAAAGCAGCTAAAAGGTTCCCAATGTTATACTAATACCACATGTATATCTAAATGAGCGCCAATTCACCCTCTGGGCTGCTGCCGCGAAACCTCTCTACCTATGGATACTGACCTCCCAGGTCGCACTATAGAAATCTGTTCCAGTGCTTGCCAGAATAACATCGACTGCTTTCTCCCTAGTGATCCTAGCGCAATAGGCGATCTGCGTCTAGTGGTGCATGCATGCCATGCGTGGCTGACCCAGCACCACGAAATGTTCCTCCCGCTGTCAGCATATGTCTCAGAAACAAACGTTCTCACCACTAAAAATCTTCATCATGTCTGTGCACGTTCGCGAAAACACCATTAATCATCAAAGCATTCTTGATGTTTGCAAAGAGAGCACTGTCTAAGCACAGACGGGGGGAATCAGAACAATTATGCAAACAGAAATCTAAGAACTGTCCTACAGAAGTGAAAAATGGCGGGAATTTTCGGTATCCTACAGAAACTGGTCTGGAGATATCCAAATCTCACAGTTGTGGACGAGTGATGGCATCCACGCCAGAGCAGATGGTCTGCTTCGACTTGTCTGTGAACACTTGCTTCCTCAGAACTTTATGTAGATACCTTGCCTCCATTTTGTTTGAATGAGTTTGTAGATGCTCCTACATCCTGGCACAAAGGATGTCTAGTGAATGAATGGAGCATTCTCATTGGCTCCTATCAAATTAACCTGCCGAATTACTGACACGGCTTGTGTGGAAGTGCTGTCTGCCTTTTTTCTTTCTTTCAGTGGCAAAAAAACTATTCTGTACAGATCGCCATATAGCACCGATAATTAAACCCTGCAAACTGGCCTACAGATCGTCAAATATGGAAAGACTCTTACTCAATTACATTGCTCTTCCACTGAGGACGTGGAACTTTAATATTAGAGCGAGAAACCTATCTCCAACCCAGCAACATATCACCGCATACAGTAACATACAATTCGTATCCTGCGCCGTACAATATCGCACCTTTTACATCATTCGTACAGCTACCGAGCACCACGCCCTCGTACATGTGCTGCAAAGACAGATAGCACATGCACCATAGGTATACTCCTTGTTGCAATAGATACTTCCCGCGAGATCTGGCAATCATCCACTCCCGACACGTGACCAGAGCGCCCTCAGTGGACCGAAGTCACTCTCAGAACTGTTGCAGAAAGACTCAGTCTGTTCCTCCTCAGCACAAAGACGTTATTGTTTCTGGTCCCGACCTGCTTGCTTGCCTGCTTTTCTACACTCATCTCCAGACTCTGGGATTACAAGAACATGTGTAATTTCGCATCGTTTGTCAGAATATCATACCATTGCCGCAATACTTCTCGACATCAAGCTCATAGAAATATCGCTTGCATAGCAGTACCGCTAGTGCAACAATTCCGCAGATATGGACTGGAAATTATTTCTCTAGAAACCCGAAACGTTAGCGAGGTGGTGCATGCTGTAAACCATTGAGTAACTAGAAACTTATCAAAAAATACTAAAAGGTATCAGATAGATTATATAATGGTAAGACAGAGATTTAGGAACCAGGTTTTAAATTGTAAGACATTTCCAGGGGCAGATGTGGACTCTGACCACAATCTATTGGTTATGTCCTGTAGATTAAAACTGAAGAAACTGCAAAAAGGTGGGAATTTAAGGAGATGAGACCTGGATAAACTGAAAGAACCAGAGGTTGAACATAGTTTCAGGGAGAGCATAAGGGAACAATTGATAGGAATGGGGGAAAGAAATACAATAGAAGAAGAATGGGTAGCTTTGAGGGATGAAGTAGTGAAGGCAGCAGATGATCAAGTAGGTAAAAAGACGAAGGCTTGTAGAAACCCTTGGGTAACAGAAGAAATATTGAATTTAATTGATGAAAGGAGAAAATACAAAAATGCAGTAAACGAAGTAGGCAAAAAGGAATACAAACGTCTCAAAAATGAGATCGACAGGAAGTGCAAAATGGCTAAGCAGGGATTGCTTGAGGACAAATGTAAGGATGTAGAGGCTTATCTCACTAGGGGTAAGATAGATACTGCCTACAGGAAAATTAAAGAGACCTTTGGAGATAAGAGAACCACTTGTATGAACATCAAGAGCTGATATGGAAACCCAGTTCTAAGCAAAGAAGGGAAAGCAGAAAGGTGGAAGGAGTATATAGGGGGTCTATACAAGGGCGATGTACTTGAGGACAATATTATGGAAATGGAAGAGGATGTAGATGAAGATGAAATGGGAGATACGATACTGCGTGAAGAGTTTCAGAGAGCACTGAAAGACCTGAGTCGAAACAAGGCCCTGGGAGTAGACAACATTCCATTGGAACTACTGACGGCCTTGGGAGAGCCAGTCATGACAAAACTCTACCATATGGTGAGCACGATGTATGAAACAAGGGAAATATCCTCAGACTTAAAGAAGAATATAATAATTCCAATCCCAAAGAAAGCAGGTGTTGACAGATGTGAAAATTACCGAACAATCAGTTTAATAACCCACATTTGCAAAATAATAACATGAATTCTTTACAGACGAATGGAAAAACTGGTAGAAGCCAACCTCGGGGAAGATCAGTTTGGATTCCGAAGAAATACTGGAACACGTGAGGCAATACTGGCCTTACGACTTATCTTAGAAGAAACATTAAGGAAAGGCAAACTTACGTTTTTAGCATTTGTAGACTTAAAGAAAGCTTTTGACAATGTTGACTGGAATACTCTCTTTCAAATTCTAAAGACGGCAGGGGTAAAATACAGGGAGCGAAAGGCTATTTACAATTTGTACAGAAACCAGATCTCAGTTATAAGAGCCGAGGGACATGAAGGGGAAGCAGTGGTTGGGAAGGGAGTAAGACAGGGTTGCAGCCTCTCTCCGATGTTATTCAATCTGTATATTGAGCAAGCAGTAAAGGAAACAAAAGAAAAATTCGGAGTAGGTATTAAAATCCATGGAGAAGAAATAAAAGCTTTGAGGTTCGCCGATGACATAGTAATTCTGTCAGAGACAGCAAAGGACTTGGAAGATGAGTTGAATGGAATGGACAGTGTATTGAAAGGAGGATATAAGATGAACATCAACAAAAGCGAAACGACGATAATGGAATGTAGTCGAATTAAGTCGGGTGATGTTGAGGGAATTAGATTAGGAAATGAGACACTTAAAGTAGTAAAAGAGTTTTGCTATTTGGGGAGCAAAATAACTGATGATGGTCGAAGTAGAGAGGATATAAAACGTAGACTGGCAATAGCAAGGAAAGCGTTTCTGAAGAAGAGAAATTTGTTAACATTGAGTATAGATTTAAGTGTCAGGAAGTCATTTCTGAAAGTATTTGTATGGAGTGTAGCCATGTATGGAAGTGAAACATGGACGATAAATAGTTTGGACAAGAAGAGAATAGAAGCATTCGAAATGTGTTGCTATAGAAGAATGCTGAAGATTAGATGGGTAGATCACATAACTAATGAGGAAGTATTGAATAAGATTGGGGAGAAGAGAAGTTTGTGGCACAACTTGACCAGAAGAAGGGATCGGTTGGTGGGACATGTTCTGAGGCATGAAGGGATCACCAATTTAGTATTGGAGGGTAGCATGGAGGGTAAAAATCGTAGAGGGAGACCAACAGATGAATACACTAAACAGATTCAGAAGGATGTAGGTTGCAGTAGGTACTGGGAGATGAAGAAGCTTGCCCAGGATAGAGTAGCATGAAGAGCTGCATCAAACCAGTCTCAGGTCTGAAGACCACAACAACAACAACATCAAAAAATGGTTCAAATGGCTCTAAGCACTATGGGACTTAACATCTGAGGTCATCAGTCCCCCAGAACTTAGAACTACTTAAACCTAACTAACCTAAGGACATCACACACATCCATGCCCGAGGCAGGATTCGAACCTGCGACTGTAGCGGTCGCGCGGTTCCAGACTGAAGCACCTAGAACCGCTCGGCCACTCCGGCCGGCAGAAACTTATCCTGTCTGCAAACACCTTCACGTGAAAACTCAAAAAGAGGAAACATATTTCCACTCACGAATACCTATGTCGGTGATATAACAGATTCCAAGTCATCCCTATAATTTACAACGTCAATAAAGGTGTTTCTCATGTCTAAAGAACCAGCAAATGGGTCTTCCACCTGTCTTTCACCTGCTAGATGCACACACCGCAATCTACGTTCTCTCAACTAAATAAAGGCCCAAAATGTCCAGAAGCAGTCAACTGGACAATTTACATGGGGAGAATAATGGTCCAGCGCAAACACACGTCCATATTGAATCCCCTCAAATTTCCACGTGATCACGAAAGCTGTCCAGCATATACTAAGTATTAGTTCGCTATTAGGCCGTCTAAAGGACGACACGGTTAAGTCAGCTACATTCCTACACCCGAACAGGACTATCCATTTGGACAGCTCCTACTGTTAGCCAGAAACGTGGATCATTCCCGCCACAGGCCACTGGCGCTGCACGCCAAGCATGCATACGCAGAATCGTCCTAGGAAAACCGGCCACATATATAATTTATCCCTGTTCTTAAAATCAAATATTACAATCACGGTCTCAATTGGACAACATTCGACAATGAGTGAAGTATCGGAAATACACCCTGCTGATGGTTCTGGCTCTGGAAATAGAAATGTCTGTACCATTCTTATGACCTGACATACTCATCCCCTTTGCTGTCACAGTAGTCCACATGACATCCATACCTTCCTTATGACTGGACATAGTTATTTCCTTTACACATGTCGGAAGACAAACACATACTTTACAAGCCTGATGCTCAAGGCGAACTTATCGCACATCCCCTATTTCTAAGTATAATACTCCGCTAATAACTGATTGCTGGCGATACGAAATAATACTGAGAGAAAATCACCAATGGATGGACATGCCTCTCATACGTTTTTCTTGCGAGTGGTACCACTGTGTCTTAGGAAGAGAGGCATAATCGTCTTACAAACCGCTACATTAAAAAAAAAAAGAAAAAAAAACACGCAACCTTATTACCATCACTAGCGGTCTTGGCTCAACAGGTGCATACAAGTATCCATGTTAAATTCAATACCTCCTTTATAAATCGAGGTGTGGCATTACCTCCGAATGAAGTGGTTTTTACAGACAAATACCACAACACTGAATATAGACGGTGATCACCGGAGTGTATAGTATCAGACCGACAGCGCGGCTACACGTCACCGACGGTGCAACTTCGTGACAAAATCACAGAATTTTGAAAGTGATTCGATTACCGAATGTGGTATGAAATGGTTATTTGCAACTCCCTCTTGCCGCCGCTAGATATGTCTCCACTATTTGTAACGTATTTTGTCTCGACGCCATGTCAGAGGTTGTGTGACATATCCAATGGGTTATAGGCGAAGGTTGATTGAGAAGGATCACAATCCATAGATGGTGTGCTGATTGTATGTAAACTGCTGATCTTCACTTAGGGTTCTTAGTTAGTTGGTATGTAAAAGGTGTAGTGGTTCCCCTCAGGAAAGGAACTGTGTAGCGCGCGCAAATTGTGGTTGGCCTAGGTAGAAAAGATGGAACTGAGAGTCAGTCGGGGACGAGCTAAGAGTCGGGGACGAGCTACAAAACTGTGCACTGCCATGTAAATGTTGCATATTGTGCTGGTTCCGAGAGAGGCTTTTTCCGTTACTTTCCAATGCCTCGGATGGATGGATAAATAGCTGGAACTATTCTGGAATTTGTATGTGTCATCGCCACCAAGAAATGACAGAGTCTAGCAATTCTACCTGCAATTTCACCTACCAACATGCAGTTGCCACCACATTGCGCAATCACTGTATCGGAATGCTATAATAATGTACAGTGAAGGATCAGTTCATCGATTGTTTTAGTGTACACAAATATAAGTTAACTTATAACTGAATTTATGTACCTACCTTGATTTTTCTCCTTATCATAACACCTCTCAGGTTCCTCTCCGTTTGAACTAAAGTGATTTCCGAGTGTCCTTGCTGAAAGAACATTAAAGCCTAGTGTTTTTGCCAATTGATGCTTCTTGAACATAGTAAAAAGAAAGTTAAAGTGGCAAGACAGTGAGTTAAAGTTAATGATGCTTGCTGAAAATAATTTTCCTAGTAAAACTGCTTATTAATGTATTGTTGCCAACTTCAAATTAAGAGTTCTTAAGATTGAGGCTTATAAAGTTTTGCTTGGTAAATGATCACATTACAGCCTGTTATAAATCGCAGAAGGTGAGTCAGTATCTTACATATATGTTAATTTTGTCTCTCAATGTAGTAAAAGTGGAAAACTGCAGTGTGAAACGTTATATACTCATGTTTGCTAAGTGTTTGCCTCTCTTGTGTATTGGAAGTGCATATTAATAATATGACAGGATCAACAGTTTGCCTATTGTGTTAACGCTAGGTAACAAGTAATGGGAAGGCCACTAATCATGAAAAACATTATTTCTTTATTCAAATGATAGTGAGAAGCAACCTGTTAGTGGATTCCAATTAACTTTCATTTTAAATAGTAAAGTAATTAACTGAGAGAGACTTAACCGATATCCAACTAATGATTCTGCAGTGAATAGTAATAATAACATTATAAAGACCATTCAGTTTGTGTAAGCCCTGAAAGTAATAGTGTGTTTCGGTATCTGTTATAATTTTGCAAATAGGTTGTGCTGTTCGTAACTGTTACTTTCAATGTTACCGTAAACATATGTATGTGTCAAGAGTGTACTGCACTCGCGTGTGACAAAGTATAGGTTGTGTTTATCCATTAAAGTTACTAATAACTATTTTCTTGAACGAGAATGTTAATCATTCTCTTGCCTAGTTAGGCTGGCGACCGTTTTCTTTATCCGTTGAACAGTGCAGATAGGCAAAATTTTGTTTGTTAGCGTTCAAATAGTTACGTAATTCTGGCTTACATTTTCCGATAAGCCACCTCCATTAGGTACAACACGGTCAACATAACAAATTTCGGCCGGCCGCGGTGGCTGTGCGGTTCTGGCGCTGCAGTCCGGAACCGCGGGGCTGCTACGGTCGCAGGTTCGAATCCTGCCTCGGGCATTGGTGTGTGTGATGTCCTTAGGTTAGTTAGGTTTAAGTAGTTCTAAGTTCTAGGGGACTTATGACCTAAGATGTTGAGTCCCATAGTGCTCAGAGCCATTTGAACCATAACAAATTTCCTCTCAGAGGGTAACACTACTCTGTGGCGTTGTACCATAATTGCTTTAATAATATAGTTTTATTTCACAACCTGCTTCCAGCTTTAAGGTTATGGTACAGCAGTAGCAGACGGAAGTGTTATAGCACTGCCTCTAATTGTTTAAATGAAGACTGTTTAAATAAGGAGTTACATCCATCCCATCCAGCACAGGCTGAGTCCTTTTCCTGCCAATTCCTAGGACAGGGCTTAACAACTGGCTGGTTTTGAGCGCGAGTACTCGCGTCTGCTCAGGCACGTGCTCGCGAGCAGGTGCAACGTGGACGAGTAGGGCGGGAGGGGAGGGAGGGGAAATGCGTGCGCACGTTTGAATAGGGCCGCAGCGTGCCTATTGAATTCGCGCCGACTGTGTAACATTTAAAGTACTACGATCAGCTCTAACAGTCACTTCGCTGGTTAAGAATCATGTCAAGTCGCCGATGTGTAACCTCAACCATGCTTTCGCAGTTCAACCCCCATTGGGAGGAATTGTATCTGTTTACATAAAAAGATGGTGTTGCAAAATGTTTAGTATGTCACAAAACGCTGAATTCTTTTAGGAAATTTAATTTGCAGCAACATTATATGTCGTACCACGCGAAAGACTACGGATGTGGAAAATGTGATGGACCAGATCGCGCACAGGAAGTTATTAAACTTAAAAGGAAGCTATCCGAAGAAGATCTGGACGACGAAGAAAAATCAACTGAAGCAGCCCTCAGAGTGAGTTACAAAATTGCTTTACTTTTAGGAAAATCCCTGCGCCCCTTCGCTGATGGCGATTTAATAAAAGAACATTTGGTAGTTGCAGCGGAACATTTGTGTCCATCTCAAGTTGAACAGTTTCGGATTGTGCCATTATCTAACATGATCATCATGCGTCGCATACAGGACATGGCAGACGACGTCCAGAGCCAGCTTGCAAATGTCTGTAAAGATTTTATATCGTATTCTCTAGCTCTGGACGAAAGTGTTGATATCACTGGAACAGCGCAGCTTGCCATATTTATTAGAGGTGTTAATAGAGATCTTCAGGTGAGGGAGGAGCTCCTCGATGATGTAGCTATGAAGAACACTACAACCAGCGGTGATATTTTAAGTAGTGTTGAAGAAAGTGTTGAAAATATGGAGTTCTTTAGTTTCAGCGATGACAGGGAAAAATTCAGGTTTCGTTGCGCTGTTGAAGGACAAAATGTAAAAACTGACCGTGTCGAATGAAATAAGGGGCGTTCATTGTGTGATCCACCAGGAAAACTTATGTGCAAAGAGTATCACTCTAAAAAAGGTGATCAGTGTTATTGTTCATACAACCAATGATATAAGGAAGCATGGGCTACAACACAGGCAATTTAAAAGCTTTCTTGACGATGTAGAAAGCCAGTATGGTGGCATACCTTATTACAGCGAGGTCCGCTGGCTTAGTCGTGGCGAATTATTAAATCGATTTTTTTTTTTGCCTATTAGATGAGATAAATATGTTCATGGAAATAAATAACATATGTGTTCCTGAATTGAAAGAGCCTTCATGGAAATGTGATTTCGCGTTCTAGCAGATTTAACTAGCCATCTGAATGCTTTGAACATTTCACTACAAGGTAAAGATCTGCTAATTACTCATTTCATAAATCGAATACGAGCTTTTAAAATGAAATTGACACTTTGGTTGAGTCAGCTGGAAACAGGAAATCTAGCTCATTTTCCTAAATTATCGTCCATGCAAGATGTTCACAAAGACTGAACGTTATTCACATAGTTTAGTTGCCCTTAAGGAAGAATTTGATCAACGCTTTCAAGATCTGACAGCACTAGACAGTGATTTTGATCTGTTCTCCTCTCCATATTCAGCGAATATGGAAGAGATTCGTCCTGAGCTGCAACTAGAAATTATTGACCTGCAGTGTGACAGAGAATACAGAGACAAATTTCAGAACAAGAAAAACATATTGGAATTCTACAGACACTTCCCTCAGGATAGATTTCCTCGTTTGCACAAACTGACGGTTACAATAATATCAATGTTCGGTTCCACCTATGTTTGTGAACAACTGTTCTCTGCAATGAAATGTAACAAGACGCGCCTGAGAAACGCATTATCTGACCGAAATTTAAACTGCACGCTGCGCCTACAATGCACAAGAACAATTACTCCGAACATAGACGCAATTGTAAAGGGCAAAAAGTACAAGATAACCGAGAATCCCACACTTCAGTGACACCTTATATTGTGTAACAGTTCACAAATTAATACGAATGTAGAGGCATACACTAAGCTAATAAAATTATGTGGCAGTGTACATTCTCCTTTATTTGTTTCATTTGTCGCAGTAATAATTCGTGAGTGATATCCCTGCAGGTGGCCGCGGATTTACATTGACTGGCGGCAGCTGTTGTGTGCCCCACGTGACTCTCCCCGGCTCTGGCCCGGTAGTGGGTATAGCGTGCTCGCGCTGCTCTGTGCTCGCACGTTGCTGCTCACAGCTTGCTCCGCGAGCACGTATGTTGTGAAGCCCTGTCCTAGGATGATGTGGTGGTCGAATAACTTAGGTTGGTAGAGGTAGCTCAGGTGCCTTTTTTCTCACAATTTTCTTAGGTTAGTGGAGGTAGCTGTGGTGTGTTGTATTTTCCAGATGGAATTTGAACTTCCCACCATTTCCTGAGGGGGAGGGGAAGAGAAGTGGTTAATTAATTGATCAATTTAATGAGGTACTCAATCAAATTGATAAGAGTGAGAGGGGCTATTCCAATAACTCAGACCTAAAAGTGTTCCTGTAGCAGCGAGGTGTGAGGGTTCCTGAGCGGTGGGGGGCGGGGAAGGAGAGGGGGAGAGGGAACAATGGGTTAAGTGCCTGTCAGTCAAAAGGAAGGATACTTTTAGGAGAACAATATGTTGAGCACCTGTCAATCAAAGGAAAACAATAGGTTAAGTACCTGTCAATCAAAGGAGAACAATAGGTTTGCCCCTGAGTGCATACTTGCCTCTGATGTAGGCAACCTGCACTCACAAATGCACCTGTGGTGCTTTGGTTCACTACTGCCAATAACTAGTAAACTCCTGCCCCCGTGTGTCTTGTCGGACCCTGCTGAAGCAGCGACCACTTGTACAATCAAGAGTGAAACAAGTGACACCTTGTCAGATTGTCCACATCCGTCACGAGGCAGCAGCCTGTAGACAGTTGACTGTGGCCAGCAGCGTCTTCAGCTGTTTGCGAATCGCAGCCAGCTCCTCCTGCGTCCGCACACAACATGCGCACACCCTATCCATCTAACTACTACTAACTTAAGAATTAAAAACGTAAATACTTAACATGATACTCTTCAGATGTGTCCCAAAGGGACCCTTAATGCCTAACCACTGTATCCATCGGTCCTTTGCTGATGATGATGAAGTCCCATACTCCTTGACAGAGCGTAGTGTTTAAAAATAAATGACAACTGTGCTACAGACTGAGTAAACTTACACTATAAAGTTATTAAAACGCCAGACCACACCTCACGAGTACACGAACATGCAGAGAATTTAAGAATTAAACTACAAAAGCAGACATAAAAGGCTAAATATGTGACTTGTGTGTCCTGGTGTGTCGCAAACGGAGGGTAGCGCCTCAAGTCTTTGAAATGAAGCACTATGTGGTAAACTCCTCCTAAATCCTTTTGCGAAGAAGCGCCTTGCTACTCGACTGTTACATCGTGCCACCATATACATGAGATGCATGTCAACTAACTCGGTTGGAGTGCAATTAGCCATCAAGAATGTGCAACCAACAGTAGAAACTTTCATGTACACACAACTAAACATAAACAATAATAATGTAATTCTTTATCCAGGAACGTGGACAGTGTTAGCAGTAATGAGAACCTATCGTTGCCAGCAGTAAGAAGTAACTGTGTGCTGCAAATCAGATTTCAGTCTTAATATGTTGCATAAAAAAAAATCAAAACTACTGTGGACGTTGGCCTAACCGATGTTCGGGGTCAAAACCTTCAAGCACTATTAGTGGTAACATTTGAGTCATATGAAGACAGCGTTTTTCTTTATGTTTTCTAATAACGAATGTTCAAATGTGTGTCAAATCCAATGGGACTTAACTGCTAAGGTTATCAGTCCCCAAGCTTACACACTACTTAACCTAAATTATCCTAAGGACAAGCACATACACCCACGCCCGAGGCAGGACACGAACCTCCGCCGGGACCAGCCGTACAGTCCGTGACTGCAGCCCCTTAGACCCCTCGGCTAATTCCAAGCGGCTTCTAATAACGTTAGAAATTTGTATACCTAGTTCATTAAACACAACGTATAGCCTCATTTTAGCCTTTAACGAATTTTCATTTCTTTTACATTCTGTTAGCCTACATTTAAAATCTGCTCCTAGTGGAGACCACCTTTCACAAGAAAATTATTTCCAAAACGATAATGCGGCCATAAGAAAGAACGAGTATCAATATTTTTGGACACTGGATTATCTAGTCATTCTAATATGGCGTCCTAGTAGAAAAAACTATGTGCTATTTTTTTCCTACAACTAATGTCAGTCCGCCTGGGCATTCCAGAGGAAACTTCAGGACACTAAATTTAGTTTCAAATCGCCATCTTGCTCCTCTGTGCACTCGGCCCGCCCTGACATATTGGCCAGTGAATGTCGGTCAGTCTGCACGTTGTCTGCTAAAATGGTTCTATTCGTGAAAATACAAAGCAAGTTTCAAGTTCTTTTTGTTGTTGTTGTTGTCTTCAGTCCAGAGACTGGTTTGATGCAGCTCTCCATGCTACTCTATCCTGTGCAAGCTGCTTCATCTCCCAGTACCTACTGCAACCTACATCCTTCTGAATCTGCTTAGTGTATTCATCTCTTGGTCTCCCTTGTAACAACAACAACGCTGTACTATTGTATCAATAAGTAATTTTTTTCTTATAATTTTTCGAAAAACTCGTGTAATTAATGTTCTGCTTTCATTTCTTTTTCGTTTCATGCCATTGTGTTAAGAAAACTGTAAACCAGTTTCAGTGTGAAAATTAATGTTTATGTCAAATGTCAAGCAATATTGTAATAGAATAGAAATGTAACAAATGTTGAAACTGTTGTAAGATGTTTAAAATTGTAACTGTGCGTCTGGTCCATACGTAGGCAATGTGTTGAGATATGTAGAATGCAAAACCTCGGGTGAATACCCGGCCTGTAAGCGAGCGGTAAAAGGTGGAGGGCAGGCGAGCGCGGGAAAATTCACACGGGCACTGCACGGCACAACGGGGTCAGCAGTAGTAGTTGGAGTTAGGCATTGGTCTGAGCAACACCTGGAGCGAGGAGGCTCTCCTGGAAGAAGTAGTTTCACTGAGCCTCGGGTATGCTGTTCCAACGCTCACACAGCATGGCAAAATTCCACAGGCACTAAATGGAAAAGTATTGCGACGCTAAGAAGAATAAAGTGCCGATACGTCAAGAGCCATAGCTGTGGTTGTATGTGTGCTCTGTGCTCGCCATCTCACCGCTCGCCAACCGCAGCATCGATACAAGCAGGTTGAATCTTTTAGTACTGTATTTGTATGGACCAGAAAGTGAACTGTTCAATAATAACCTAAATTTTACCAGAACTTTCCCTTCATTTAATTATCCTCACAACTAACCTAGACAGGGTCCTTTCCAAATGTTATGCAATCCGAGTGTCCCGAAATGAAAAATTAAATTTTGTGTTAATAATAATTACTTGCAAACCTAGTTATGTTAGAATGGTGTTTAAAGAACTGTTTTGTTAATGAATCAGTAACTGAATAATGAAGGTCTAACGAAGTTGAAAGATAACTTTAATATTGATATAGTAATAAAGTTTAATTATTTCGAGACACATATATAAAGGTATTTAAATGAGAAGTAAATAAGATAGAAAGAGTAGTAACTCATATACTGGAAATCTTGAACGCATGATAATTTTAGTAATTAATTTTTTCAATATAGTGATCATAACAGTTTCAGCCCCCCCCCCCTTTATTCATTTGAATTCTGAAGTGTTCCACATTGGTGTGACCAGCAAAAGTTAAAGTCAATATATAAGTTTTATCTTTATCAAAATTGACATTTTGTGTGTGGCTCGAAAGTGCTATTTCTAGGGTAATCTATGCCCGATTTTAATCAGATCAATAGACAGTACGAAGTTTTATAGTATACATTATAGTGTAGTGTTATGTATTCATGGTTTTTCCATATCACTACAGAACGTGAAACTATCAGTTCAATAGGTTTTCTGGTTCTAAAATTCTATTATACTATGCAGTGTTACTACTTGTTACTTTGCACGAATATCTGCCAACGTGTACAGAGAAGAAACTCAGTTAATGCCTAATTAGGCTGGCGACCGTATTATTATTAAATTGGTAGCATCTGTAGTGTTGCTTTTGGTCCATACTGACATGTAATTGCATTTTGAACTTGCTTGACGGATCATTGTATTACCGAGTGGGTGTAAGTCTGATTTGCCACCATTCAGGTACATGCGGTCGATATCTATACGAAAATCCTTTCTCATAAGGTGAAGCCCGTTCACTTACCACAGTACAGGCTTTAAGGAGTATTGTGTGCCCCACGCGCACGTTACATCCTCTACAATTTTTACTCTCCACGCTGCCCTCCAATACTAAACTGGTGATCCCTTGATGCCTCAGAATATGTCCTACGAACAGATCCCTTCTTCTAGTCAAGTTGTGGCACAAATTTCTCTTCTCTTCAATTCTATTCAGTACCCCCTCATTAGTTACGTGATCTACCCATCTAATCTTCAGCATTCTTCTGTAGCACCACATTTCGAAAGCTTCTATTCTCTTCTTGTCTAAACTACTTTTCGTCCACATTTCACTTCCATACATGGCTACACTCCACACAAATACTTTCAGAAACGACTTCATGACACTATACTCGATGTTAAAGTTCTCTTCTTCAGAAACGCTTTCCATTCCATTGTCAGTTTACATTTTATATCCTCTCTACTACGACCATCATCAGTTATTTTGCTCCCCAAATAGCAAAACTCATTTAAATACTTTAAGACTCTCATTTCCTAATCTAATTCCCTCAGCATCACCCGATTTAATTCGACTGCGTTCCATTATCCTCGTTTTGCTTTTGTTGATGTTCATCTTATATCCTCCTTTCAAGACACTGTCCATTTCGTTCAACTGCTCTTCCAAGTCCTTTGCTGTCTCTGGCAGAATTACAATGTCATCGGCGAACCTCAAAGTTTTTATTTCTTCTCCATGGATTTTAATACCTACTTTGAATTTTTCTTTTGTTTCCTTTACTGCTTGCTCAATATACAGATTGAATAACATCGGGGATAGGCTACAACCCTGTCTCACTCCCTTCCCAACCACTGCTTCCCTTTGATGTCCCTCGACTCATAACTGCCATCTGGTTTCTGTACAAATTGTAAATAGCCTTTCGCTCCCTTTATTTTACCCCTGCCACCTTTAGAATTTGAAAGAGAGTATTGCAGTCAACATTGTCACAAGCTTTCTCTAAGTCTACAAAAGCTAGAAATGTAGGTTTGCCTTTCCTTAATCTTAGAAGATAGTTCTATAATTTTCACATCTGTCAACACCTGCTTTCTTTGTGATTGGAATTATTACATTCGTCTTGAAGTCTGAGGGTATTTCGCCTGTCTCATACGTCTGGCTCGCCAAATGGTAGAGTTTTGTCAGGACTGGCTCTCCCAAGGCCGTCAGTAGTTGTAATGGAATGTTGTCTACTCCTGGGGCCTTGTGTTGACTTAGGTCTTTCAGTGCTCTGTCAAACTCTTCACGCAGCATCATATCTCCCATTTCATCTTCATCTAAATTCTCTTCCATTTGCATAATATAGTCCTCAAGTACATCGCCCTTGTACAGACCCTCTATATACTGCTTCAACCTTTCGGCTTTCCCTTCTTTGCTTAGAACTGGGTTTCCATCTGAGCTCTTGATATTCATGCAAGTGGTTCCCTTTTCTCCAAAGGTCTCTAATTTTCCTGTAGGCAGTATCTATATTACCCCTGGTGATATGAGCTTCTACATCCTTATATTTGTCCTCTAGCCATCCCTGCTTAGCCATTTTGCACTTCCTGTAGATCTCATTTTTGAGACGTTGGTTCAAGTAGACCTCATATTTTAATAACCTATTCACAATTTGCTTAAAAATGGTAATACATGTAGACTGTCTTTTGTGTGCTGTTCTGCAGACTCAACGAATTGTATGATATGCATAATGTTGTAACGATAATCCGCTAGAACTGCTTTTTTTATTTTGTATTTCATTTACCGCTACCGGTTTCGAGCGTCGCTCATTCTCAAACAGTACTTATACGATCTTTAATATTACTTTTCACTTATGATCTACTTTTGTTTTTCCGTATTTGTTATTTTTTCTTACCCAGAGTACTCGTATTCTTTACATTTCACTCTAGAAATTTTAGTTTTATTTCGTTTCCACACAAAAGCATTTGTTTTACTGTACGTAGTACCCTCTTAATTACGTTCATTCATGGGTTCTAGCTCCACAGGAATGTTCTGGATGTTTACTTGTTCGACTAGCCTTTTCCTTTGATTCTGATTATCTACTACCACTTCCCTTTCTACAGCTGGAACTGACTAAATTCTTTCCGTTTTTTGGATTTTTTAGTGTTACTCGTGTCTCAGACCAGCTTGCTTTCTCTGCTTTCTTGCTGGTTTCAAATCATCTACTTTTGAGCATTCACACCCCTCTTTTGTACCACGATAATTATTTGTATCCGAATCCATAAAAATCACTGCCTTCCGTATTACAGTTAAGTTAATAGACACTCAAAGTTCGTTTCCTGGTGACAATGATCCTCGCGGTACACTTGGAAGTAGTGAGCATCAAGTGTTAGGATAGTCTACTGTACTTTCTCTTGATGTGTAATTATTTACTTCCATTTCTGTTTCTTGCAATATAAAGGGAAGCCGTCAGAAAATTTATGTAAATGTAAAATTTATGTATTATGTTCTTCTCCGCCATTCTTTATAATGATTATATGCCTATAGCATCATATTATTATCTAAATACTCGGAGACGTATCTGTAAAATGAAAAGTAAGCTTTAGCTACATGACATACAATAAGATGGTGAAACAATTGATATAGTTGCTGGTGAATTTTGTTTTGTAATAGGCCTTCACCTGATTATTTCTTATTGAAAACAGTGTAACCATTATTTGTTTACTTACCATTTTAGGATATTCTATTTATCTTTTGTACAAATTAACTAATCACATTACTACTTAATAACTTATTGTGTACTGATCAATTAAGTGCTAACACTGATAAATTACGCTAAGAACGTTATAAATGTCACCAACGAACTCCAAATAATTATTATATTCGCACGTCAATGAAACAAGAGCGATAAATTTCCAAGAATAAAAATTCTTCTGAGATATAAGATTCTCTACCCTAAAATTTTAATGTTGCAATATATGAGGTTCTGATACTTTGCCATAGAAGAACTAAGCATACTTGCATTGAGATACGGAGATTTAATCTTACATGGAACACATTTCTTAGTGTAGAAACATGTTACTCAAAACTGACAATTTTTGAGTTACGAGGTTTTACTGTATTTATGACAATATGTTCACTCTTGTCAGTCAGCTTCGTAAGCCAAGCTGCCTGAGCGCCAATCGCATTCATTACAATGAATTAATACAGACTTTTGCCATAAACCACATGAGATAAAACTTTGTAAAATCTTATTTAATGAGAATAATTAACGACAGTGTGAATTACAACTTGTCAGCTGAAGTAACTTGTGATACACAAAACATTATCTAAATCACTGAATTTATAACTCCCTTGATAAATAAATTTTTCAGATTAAAGTGCTTTGTGTAAAAGTCATTGAAGAACGGTAACTAAATATCCGATCCTTAAATAACGAAGTAAACAACATTTTTGAAAAACATTAACAAATTACATAATAATTTCGCTTTGCACTGGTATGTCTATTTCTGATGAGTAACATTATTTTTATTTGTTTTGTTGAATGAGTGAATAAAGGAATAAATGGCGCGTGAATGTTAAGTATGAATCATTGTAACTGTGACTAACAAAATGTGACAGTGTAAAGCAACCAGTTTTCGATACCTGAGATACATAAAACTTACCTAAATTCTTTAGACGATTGAAGATGAGGCTAATTTGTGTTTATTTGCTTTTTGGGATGTATTATTTACTAATTTCGTCTGCATTGATTTCGAACTGGGGCCTGGTCAATGGCGGGGAAGTACCAGGTTATATGAATCAAAATAGCAATCTAATTGGCTTCTGGGTATTCGTCCAATCAGGGAAGAGATCTTCAGCGCGCTTTACAGCTGGAAGAGATATTTCACGGTTAAGTCGGAAGAGGTTGGTGGTCTGCTCTCATAACGAGAGCTCATGTTCCAAGGAACTGTGTTACATTTTGTTAAATCTGAGTAACATTGAATTTTTTGAGTTTGTTATATGTCAGGAAATGTTTAAATCAAGCGTAGGTAATGACACGGAAATTTCGTATTTTTCTTGTGTGAACTGAAACTTTCTCCCGGAAAACAAAATTCCACGTGGTGTGCTGTCCTATCATACCTGAGAACTTTCTAAGTTCTGTGGGATGATTTGCATGGTATTTGAACAAGCATTCAAAATTAATAAAAACCATGTGTCTTTTGCGTGTAAGATCTGAGTGAAAACCTTAAACTGGCGACTAGACAGAAAGTGTGCTGCATGTGTGAAAGCTTATTACAAACTGTGTTAATTTTTCTTCTTTCATTTTTGAAACTTTATGGTGGGACGGGCTTAGCGGAAAACAAATGTTCTGAAAGTAACAGTATATAACAGAATTTTCGTACAATAACTTCTCATGGTTTAGTAGTTATTGCCAGACCTGGTAAATTCAAAATAATTATGCACACCGGCGACATGTGCAGCGCAATTAAATTTTTACAGCTTTTTTTATTTGATGAACACCACACGTCGCTTCATAGCAGGCTGTGCTTAAGAATAGTTCACCTAGGTTGAGTGCCTTTAACTTCAGTAGCAAGATAGGAACAGTAAACCGTGCTCCCGCTTCCTTTGTATTTAGCCAGCATCTGTTATTTTGCTGCCCCAACCGCTAAACTCATCTGCTTTAGTATCTCATTTTCTTATCCGATTCCCTAAACAGTCGTGACTTTATTTGGCTACACTCTGTCTTGTTTTTCTTTGTTAGTACCTTCTTTCTAGATATTTTCAATTACGTTCAGCTGATCTTCCAAGTCCTTTGCAGTCTCTGACAGAATAACAGTGTCATTAACTAACACTAAAGTTTTTATTTCTTCTTCCTGAACTTTAATTCCCTTTTCAAATGTCTCCTTGGTCTCCTATGACTTCTCAGTGAGCGTATTGAATAATATCAATGATAGGCTTCAACCCTGTCTCACTCCCTTCTCAATTACAGCTTTCTTTGACGTCCTTCGACAGTTATAACCACAGTCTTGTTTCTGCTCAAATTATACATAATCTTTCCCTCCTTGCATTTTATCCCTGCTACCTTCACAGTTTCTAACAAGGCATAACTTTTAATCTCGAAAGCTCGGAATCGCACGAAACCGTGCTTAGAAGAACACTCGATTATATAAAAAAAAGTGTTCTGCGTCATTTCCATGCAAAACGTTGCATTCTATCACAACTGACATCTTAATAGAGAGAAACAAAGTAGCAAGATATCAATACCATAAGAGGGAAATTATACGTAATTCAATGACGTCAGTGTATAATTACATTTTCAATCAGCAGTGCCAAAAACCCTCTGCTCATGATAGTTATAATAGAGCAAAACAGACATATCCCACACATCTGACAGTGCTTATATTAGTCCTCATGCAGGACGAAAAGGAAGAGAACAGTGTGCACACCTCACTAAATCCATGTTTTTATGTCGAAAGTAACCTTCGCATTCAAGCAGAGCAATGACAGAAGCACACTGATTACGTACTCAAATGATGATATAGGTACGTCAATGTCATAACCTGCCTTTCGTCAAACATTTCGCAACATAGGCGTGATTGTAAATCTCAGAATGAAGTTTGATAATTAAATTACTATCATACATCTTCACTTATGTTTTGACATACTGCAGTCTTGCAAAATCAGCCATACTTCTGATATAGAGCCTACATTGCCGAAAGAAGTAAACATCCAGAGACTGGCAACATTTTGTTGTTTTCAGTGGCAATATCTCCAGCGTAACACCTTTGGAAAACTTGAATCTGCAAGGATACGATCTGTATGACCCGACCAGGAATGACAAAGCAATAGGCTCTTGTCACTTGTTACATGTTCGTCTGATGGCGCTAGCAGACAAGTGCGGAGTTTTGCATGGAAATGACACAGACCACTGTTGTTTTCACGATCGAGTGTTAGTCTAAGAATGGTTTGGTGACGTTCCGAGCGTTCGAGGTCAAAGATGTCCCTTGTAAGAGTTCCTTCCACTCGACATTGTAAAAATTAAGGCGGTATTATTGAAGTGTAACTGCGCGAGCCGAGGCAAGGGTTCGCCGGCCGTTGTGGCCGAGCGGTTCTAGGCGCTTCAGTCTGGAACCGCAAGCCGCTACGGTCGCAGGTTGGAATCCTGCCTCGGGCACGGATGTGTGTGATGTCCTTAGGTTAGTTAGGTTTAAGTAGTTCTAAGTTGTAGGGGACTGATGACCTCAGATGTTAAGTCCCACCGTGCTCAGAGCCATTTGAACCGAGCAAGGGTTCGTTGCCATAAGCAAGCTACTGGCCGCAACTCTATGACTCGGCAATATGCCACAACACCCACCTAGTAGCCACAGCACGACTGTCCGGTCAATGACCGACAAAGCTACCGTGATTTTGCTGAGGACATTCTGTCACAACGTATTTTTGTAGAATGGGTTTCAAATCCCACAATGCTTGACGTCGACTAAGTGTCGAAACTGTAATAGCAATAAATAATCCTTTTAGCAGCTACATGCAGAATGACTTCAGTCAAGAGGTGACCGTTACCGTGGAAGTTTCGGCGGTGCTATGGCGAGTGGATTACGAAACATCTGTGGTGACCACTCGACAACAAATTGTACCTAGCACCTGCAAAAACGGGCCATCCGGCCACGCTACGTATCGAATCGGCCAGCCGCCGAGTCGGCGTCCACTGTAGTATGAGGCAGCCATCGTACATCCTGAGAGTACCGCTCGCTGTGGTACCGACGGTTCGAGGGTCGAACTGAGCACTCGTACCTGCCAAGCCAGATGACGAGGCCGCGGTTTTCAGCTCGGATGTCTACACTTGCTTCACTCGCCACAGCTGGGGAGGCTGCTGCACTACACGGCTGGGAATGTTACCGTCGACCTGGGCAGAGCAACCACTGGCTACACGTCGCGCACTCACGACGCCCGGCTCACGTGGGCTTTTATAAACCGTTCAGAAATTAAAAAGTTTTCGTATGTCGTCTTCTCACCTGCCTCCACCAGAGCACACCCTCATCCCCACAGAAGGAAATTTTAGGTATTCGTAACTTCTTCCAGTTGCGAGATGACTTCTCATAATAATGTCTGTCCTTTTATCCATCTGAGAAACTAGCGAAAAGATCTTCGAATAAGTTTCATCATCTATTCGTAAGTAATCATGTTCAGGAGCAACTTTTAATTCTTGTAGCGAATTGAGATGCGAATACTTTCATCTTCTCTTCACTTATTCGTTACACAACGAAGGACATTTTTGCTGTATTTAAAACGATTTTAACATGTTTTTCTTAGATCGCTTTCTTGTCTGTTTGTTCGGTACGTATTTTGCAATTGATTCTATCCTAACTTCCCGATGAGCTATAGACCTGAAACTTTAAACACAACTCGGATCTGGTTGACAATGCAATTTTAACTCTTTCTCGTCTAGTCTGTGGCGGAGGGCACTTTGTTTGCCATCTTATTTCCGAATGAGTTAGAGACTTGAAACTTTCAGCATAGCTCAGGACTCCGACAGTGCAATATTAACTAGCATTCGGATCTGGTGTGTGGCTGAGGGTACTTTGTGTACCACTGCTACACCCCTTTTCTGTTCCACTTGAATTTTTCGTGGTAAGTGCGGTTGCTGCTAAGTCCCCATGTGAGCTCGATTCTCTCTAATTTTTATCTTAGAGGTCTTTTCATGAGATAATCACATGAGAAAACAATGCATTGGTTGACTCAGGCTTCCTGCAAAGCAGAACGTAATGAAAAGTGATGTGTCGCTTCATTTTTACACAGGGAAGAGAATCTATATACTTGATACAGGGTGTTTCAAAAATGACCGGTATATTTGAAACGGCAATAAAAACTAAACGAGCAGTGATAGAAATACACCGTTTGTTGCAATATGCTTGGGACAACAGTACATTTTCAGGCGGACAAACTTTCGAAATTACAGTAGTTACAATTTTCAACAACAGATGGCGCTGCAAGTGATGTGAAAGATATAGAAGACAACGCAGTCCGTGGGTGCGCCATTCTGTACGTCGTCTTTCTGCTGTAAGCGTGTACTGTTCACAACGTGCAAGTGTGCTGTGGGCAACATGGTTTATTCCTTAGAACAGAGGATTTTTCTGGTGTTGGAATTCCACCGCCTAGAACACAGTGTTGTTGCAACAAGACGAAGTTTACAACAGAGGTTTAATGTAACCAAAGGACCGAAAAGCGATACAATAAAGGATCTGTTTGAAAAATTTCAACAGACTGGGAACGTGACGGATGAACGTGCTGGCAAGGTAGGGCGACCGCGTACGGCAACCACAGAGGGCAACGCGCAGCTAGTGCAGCAGGTGATCTGACAGCGGCCTCGGGTTTCCGTTCGCCATTTTGCAGCTGCGGTCCAAATGACGCCAACGTCCACGTATCGTCTTATGCACCAGAGTTTACACCTCTATTCATACAAAATTCAAATGCGG